>NC_086321.1:158308281-158678281 GCF_036172605.1 Pelobates fuscus
TGTGCTGTGTGTAACTGTGATTGTGACTGTCTTTCACTGTGTGTGCTGTGTGTAACTGTGATTGTGACTGTCTTTGACTGTGTGTGCTGTGTGTAACTGTGATTGTGACTGTCTTTGACTGTGTGTGAGTGTGTAACTGTGATTGTGACTGTCTTTGACTGTGTGTGCTGTGTGTAACTGTGATTGTGACTGTCTTTGACTGTGTGTGCTGTGTGTAACTGTGATTGTGACTGTCTTTGACTGTGTGTGCTGTGTGTAACTGTGATTGTGACTGTCTTTGACTGTGTGTGAATGTGTAATTGTGATTGTGACTGTCTTTGACTGTGTGTGAGTGTGTAACTGTGATTGTGACTAGGGATCGACCGATTATCGGTTTTACCGATATAATCGGCCGATATTCGTTATTTTCGGAAATATCGGTATCGGCCAATATAGCTACCGATATTGCCGATAATACCTCCTAGGACCGCCAGGCTCATTACAAGCCCGGCGATCCTGGGGGGGCCGGCAGCAAGCGCTGACTTACCCTCCCAGCAGCTCCTGCAGCTCCATGTCTAAATCTCGCGAGACCCGCGGCTGCAGAGCGTTGCCACGGGTTACCATGGCAACGCTCCGCGCGGCACTAAGGGACGCGAGATTTACACTGGGGAGCTGGAGGAGCTGCTGGGAGGGTAAGTTAGCGCTTGCTGCCAGCCGCCCCACAGTACTTAACAAGCCACCGGACCACCAGGGAATACTATATCCCCCCTCCCTGGTAAGAAGCAGGTGGGGGGGGGGGGGGGGGACTAAAAGAAACAAAAACAATACAATTTAAATATAAAAAAAAATAATAAACATAAAAAATCCCCCCCTCCATTTTACACAAATTACATCACTACACAAACACACACACACTCACTGCATGACATACATACACACTACACAAACACACACACACACTGCATTACATACATACACACTACACAAACACACACACACTGCATAACATACATACACACTACACAAACACACACACACTGCATTACATACATACACACTGCACAAACACACACACTGCATTACATACATACACACTACACAAACACACACAAACTGCATTGCATACATACACACTACACAAACACACACAAACTGCATTACATACATACACACTACACAAACACACACACTGCATTACATACACAAACTACACACACACAAACTGCATTACATACATACATACACACTACACAAGCACACACTCTGCAATCACTATACACACACTACACAAACACACACACTCTGCATTCACTATACACACACTACACAAACACACACTCTGCATTCACTATACACACACTACACAAACACACACTCTGCATTCACTATACACACACTACACAAACACACACTCTGCATTCACTATACACACTCTGCATTCACTATATATATATATACACACACACTACACAAACACTCACTGCATTCACTATACACTCTGCATACACTATATATACACACTACACAAATACACACTGCATCCACTACACACACAGCTCCCCTGTCCTAAATACACTTCATCCACTACATGTGGCATGTATATTTTGTGCATTTACCGTTAGAAAGAGTTTATTTTTTCCAAAAATGGTAAATGTACAGAATATCGGCAAGTTATCGGCTATCGGCATGAAAGTTCACAGCTTATCGGTATCGGCTCTAAAAAATCAATATCGGTCGATCCCTAATTGTGACCGTCTTGATTGTGTGTGTGTGACTGTCTGTGATTATGTTGTGTGTATGTGTGACTGTCTGCCTCTGATTGTGTGTGTGACTGTCTGTGACTGTGTGTGTGTGTGTGTGCCACTGTGTGTGTGACTGTCTGACTGTGATTGTCTGTGTGACTGTCTGCCTGTGATTGCGTGTGTGTGTGTGTGACTGTCTGTGACTGTGGTGTGTGTGTGTGTGCGTGTGTGTGTGAGTGACTGTCTGTGACTGTGTGTGTGTGTGTGTGAGTGACTGCCTGTGACTGTGTTGTGTGTATGTGTGACTGTCTGCCTGTGATTGTGGGTGTGACTGTCTGTGAATCTGTGTGTGTATGTGTGACTGTCTGCCTGTGTGATTGCCTGCGTGTTTGACTGTGACTGTAACTGTGTGTGAGTGACTGTGTCTGACGGTCTTTGCCCTGCAGTGAGCCGGCAGCCAGGATATGATGTCATCGCGGCCTCGGCATCATTACAGGGCGTGCGATGGAACTGTGCAGAAAGAGCACAGAGATCCCAGCAGCAACCACTGACCACCAGGGACTGAGGATCCACTCCAGCCCTTCTAGAGCAAGGTAGGGAGGCAGGGTGGACCTCTTAATGATTAAATGTGTGTATGTATGTAATATTTGTGTGTGTGTATGTGATTGTGGGTCAGTGATTGTGTTTGTGTAAATCTGTGATTATGTGTGATTGTGTGTATCTCTGCGTATGTGTTTAGTAGATAGCTCCCTTATTTCCTGTCCTTAAATATTGCAATCCCACATAAGGATAACAAATAAGGGATTTATCTGCTAAACAACTGAAAATAAGAAAAGGGCATTTTTTTATCCTTTATCTGTTTAGTAGATCATTCCCTGAATTGGTGCCCGTATGTGAGATTTCCATATTTAAAGATACCAAATTAGGGTGCTGTTTAGCAGATAGCACCTTATTTGGTGTCCTTAAATATGGCAATCCCACAAAGGATAGCAAATAGAGGAGTTATCTGCTAAACAAAGATTGCAATTAAGAGGTGTCAGCCAGCCCACAACAAGAAATCTGGGTGGCTAATGTGAATAATATGCAAATGTGTAGTCAGATGCCAGCATGCAGAACACAGCATGCTGGCATCAGACAGCCAATGGCAGCATATTACCCCATCCCCTAGTGAGAAGTTTTACTGCTCCCCCTCCCCCTCCTGTTTTGACTGTGGTATCTTATGTGCCCCCCCCTCATATATATTGTTCCTAGAGTCGCCACGATGTCTGCATGTGTGTCATTGTGTATCTGTGTGTGACTGTGTTTTGTGTATATGTATCTGCATGTGTGTATGTCCGTGTATGTGTATATGTGCAGACATCTAACAATCTCGCCAACACTACACACAAATACACTCATGAATTTCAACGTCAACACTACATACACACCCCACCATTATATATAACCATACCACTGCATTCAAATACCACACAACACACAAATGCATGCTTGCATTCAAACGCCAACACTACATACAAACACACCGCTACATTCACTCACATATACTCCATACAAAAACATGCATACATTCAAACACACAAACACTGCTTAGTGCTAAATACATAAAAAAAAATTGGTTGTTTTTATATTTAAATTTGGGGGGGGGGGGGGGGGGGGGGCAGGGGGGTGCCAAAAATAGGACCCGCCCCGGGTGCCAAATGCTCTAGGTACGCCCCTGGGTGTCCCTGCATTATTCTCCTCTATTAATGTAACTTTTATCATGTTACATCACATTTTAGGTCAAATAGTTTATGGAATCATGAAAGACACCCCTAAAACAGCAAGCTCCAGTTTCACAAGTAACCAAACCTATATGCAATCTGTAGGCTACAAATTTAGCCTTTTCTAAAAATCATATACAGACAGAATTTAGACACTAGCTACTTCATCAATCTCTAAGAAGGGCCCTAGCAGAAGATGAGCAGATGGGCTATATACGGATATAAAGAAAGGGGAGCATAGCTTTGAAATGTCATATATGCAAGAGAAGAAGTAGACTTACAGCTACAATGGATTTCAAAAATGACCTACAGTCATGGGGGAAAAACAGAAAAATGTACACCCTATTTGAATTCTCTAGTTATATATATCAGGACATGATCACATCATATGTATCATAGCAGGTCTAAAATTAGATAAATACTACCTCAGATGAACAACACAACATTATACCGCATCATAATTGAACCAAAATAAAGCCCAAATCTAGATGCCTGGTGTGATAAACTAAGTATACCTTATGATTCAATAGCTTGTAGAACCACCTTTTTTGCCTTGCACAAAGGCGCTTTAGTAGCGCCAAAACGCGCATCAGTTTACTTTTTGCTTATCACAGCACTTTTTGTTTTGTTGCCCAATGGGTATCTAGTTAGTTCGCAATCATGGGGGATTACTAGCTCTAGTAATTTAGTGGACGCAATTGTAGGATATTCTATTGCCGTACTGGGGGATTTGAAAGGAGTATCAGCATCTTTACCCAGGTGGAGTGGTTGGCATTTTTAGGATGCCATTTACAACCCATCCAGTGTAACTTTTCTTTGTAGCAATTTTCATTGCCTGTCGCTCTGATAACAATTGATCAATACAGCATACCCTCAATGGTGGTTTTGTTTTAGAATGTTTTTTTATTGCCTCTCTTCATTGCCACATGGGACTCACTGTAAAAGATATATACATAGTTATACTAGAGTGACAGTTTCTCAGGTAGCAGTCTGGGGTTGTTATATGGTTAATTGGTTATAATTTATTCAACTCAGATTACCCATAATAGTGGTGTTTTTCTATAGGGCTTTATAATGCCTTTAATTTTATCCACAAAAGGTCTGAAGTTGAGATATATATACCTTATTACTATTAACTCAGATTGCTATACAGCTACATTAACCCCTTAAGGACACATGACGTGTGTGACACGTCATGATTCCCTTTTATTCCAGAAGTTTGGTCCTTAAGGGGTTAAATAAAGTGTATTAAAACACAGCTTATTTTTAATAGTGGCATTGATTTATAAGGCTTTTGTATTGCATTTTATAACCACAAGAGATCTCGTGCAGTTGATACACAAACCCTGTTGGGGCATCCAACTCCTATTGCTATCTCCCTCCGTCCACGTCCTATCCAGTCCACTTCTGAGTCTGTGCTGGTTTGTTATTATAGAGCCTTTACTTGAGTATGGCTCTTTTTAAAATGGGTCTATGTTATATGTATTTTTCTCTAAATCAAGCATGTCAAACTCAAAGTCTAGCACAGGCCACATAAACAAGGTTTAAGTTTATGTGGGCCGCTAAAAAAAATCCTTTTCTTAAACGTAGGTTTATTTTGAAAATTACAGTATTACATTTTTTTTTTAAATCAGCATCCCCCTCTACTAAACCACCCCCCTATACTAGATCCCAGTCCTCCCCAATATACTAAATCCAAGCCACCCTCCAGCCCCCCCCCCCCCCCCCCCCCCCATATACTAAATCCCAGCACCCCTCTGTAGCCAACAAGCAGACTCCACTCACATTGTCGCTGCCAGTATGCGACTCTGGAGTCCGGCCTCTGGTATACACCAAATGGCGCGGTCCGCACCCTGTGTCAAATCTGATCCTCCCGCTACTTCTTGAAACCCTGTGAAGGTGGAGCACTCACTGACAGACACACACATACATACTTTTCTTTATTGCTCCCTACCTTTTGGTGCCGATGTGGGGCATCTCCCTTGCATAGTTTAGTTTAGCCTGGCACCGGAATATGATGTCATATTCCGGCACCCGGCTTCACTACAGACGGCGCGAGGGAGCAGTGAGGAGCAGGAACGCTGAGCTCCCTTGCTGGCCCTCCTCCCCAGCCGGGTAAGCTTTAGCAGAGTAGGCACCTGCAATGTGGGGAAAGCAGATGCCTATTCTGCTTTAACAACAGGGCATGTATTCGCGGCTTGCCGGGTTGGACATGCTTGCTCTTAAAATACTTAATAAAATTGATATAATTGGTATATCTCTCAAATATTAGTTTTATATTTCACAAGAATTTGTATCCTCTGGACATTCATGTATTTCTCTCTAGAACCACCGTTAGCAGCAATAACATGAAGTAATTGAATTCTATATCACTGTATCAGTCTCTCATATCGTTGTGGAGGAATTTTGGTCCACTCTTCTTTACCATGTTGCTTCAGTTCATAGAGGTTTGCTGGCATTTGTTTATGCCCAGCTCTCTTAAGGCCCCGCCATGGAACTCGAGGTCTAGATTTTAACAGAACCATTGCAACACCTTGATTCCTTTTTTTAGCCTTTCTGTTGTAGATTTGCAGGTGGGCTTGGGATCATTGTCCTGTTGCATGACCCAATTTTGTCCAAGCTTTAGCCTCACATTTGACTTACATTTAATACTTTGGTACACAGAAGAGGTCATGATCAACTCAATTACTGCAAGGTTCCTAGGTCCTATGACTGCAAAACAAGCCCAAACCATCACCCCTCCACCTCTGTGGTTGACAGTTCGTATGAGGTTTTGTACGGATATGCTGTGTTTGGTTTTTGCCAAATGTGGCACTGAACATTATGACCAGACATCTCCACTTTGGTCTTGTCTGTCCAAAGGATATTGTTCAAGAAGTCTTGTGGTTTGTTCAGATGCAACTTTGCAAAGCTAAGCTGTGTGACCATGTTGTTTTTAAAGAGAAGAGGCTTTCTCCTGACAACCCTTCCAAACAATCTATAGTTCAGTATTTTGTAAATGTATTGTCATGTACTTTAACATTTACACGCTAACTGAGGCCTGTAGAGTCTGAGATGTAACTCTTGGTTTTTTTTTGAGCATTGCACGGTCTGACCTTGAGGGGAATCTGCTGGCATGTGCACTCCTGGGAAGATTGGAAACGTTCTTGAATGTTTACCACTTTTGAATAATCTTTCTCACTCGAATGATGCTCTTTTAATTGTTTGGAAATGGCTTTATAAGCCTGCCAAGTTTGATGGACAGCAACAATTACTATGGAGGATTACACAAAGATTTTGCCCAGCTGAGGAAGCAGAGAGGAACTTGGCGAAACGCGTCCTGGGGACAGCTAAGATTTGTGAATCACCTTTGTGCCTTTTTTAGTGTGTTATATTGCTATTTAATTTTATTTGTTTTACAATAGTTTATTAAGTTTTTGCAGTTTATATTGTTGGGATATACCCTTTAATAAATGGGTATACACACTTCTGGGCTACTGGTTCCTGCTTATAGGAATGTAGTCCTAAACTACACAATATGCTCTGATTGAGTCTATTGACGGCTCTATCTTTGCGAGTACCTTTTTATTAGATATTTTATTCATATTCACTGAATATACAATGTTGCACCATATATGTCCTCTGTTTAAGTCCAATTTTAGGACTACAAAAAAAAGGTTACATCAATAGAAGGGGAAGGTCGCCTAAACGGACCTACAAGCTTTTCATCCCTGAGCTAGGTCTATAGCTCAGGAGAATGAGAGTGGTTCTATATATTGTTTTCATCTCTCCATTGTATTTGTAGATTAACACTATTGGACTTTATTTTTTATACTTTAGGCATTTTTTCCGATATCTACCATCACCACTGTACTGTACTTTGTCAGGTATCCTTCAACCTTTGTTTGTACTTATATGCAGCACTACGCCTTTTCTTGATTATTTGTAGATCTGTTGGATGTATTTGGTCAAAGCACTTTTTAGATTTTTTATACATTGTATTCAGCGCCATTGTATACTACCGCTTTCTTTTACTAGCAACAATTACTTCTCTATGATCATTGCAGATTTCTTTCCTCCTTACATTGTGTTAACACACACATGAATGCTCCAGACTAGCAAACTGCTAAAACTTTATATTTTAGAAAGTTGACCACACTTGATGATGATCAATTAATTAAGTGCATTTGATAGCCGCATGTGTCGGCTACTTAGCCTCTTAATTCCTATGGAGGGAGTGAGGTTGTACTTTGTTTTTCACACAACTATTTTTGGTAAATAAATCATGACACAGTGTAATATGTCATGTATTGTTTATCTGATGTTGTATTAAGCTAGTTTTAAGATCTACTAGAATGCAAATTATTTCATTATGTCATGATATGTAAAACCAAAGAATTCAAAGACGGTGTACTTTCTTTTTCTCATGACTGTATATGCCAGTAGCATGAATGGACATCTTTGTAAGTAAGATACAGTAGTGGGCAAATTAATATTTACAAAATGGAAACATTTAACATTTTCAGATATTTTATTTCTATTATTTTATGTACACTTATATCAACCAATATTGGTAACAAATGTGTAGCTGAAATGATGATCTGAATATGTTTTGACATACCGTATATACTCGAGTATAAGTCGAGTTTTTCAGCACATTTTTTGTGCTGAAAAACCCCAACTCGACTTATACTCGAGTTAATGTCTGTATTATGGCAACTTACATTGCCATAATACAGACCAGGACCGCCGGGCTCATTACAAGCCCGGCGGTCCTGTTGGGGGCTGGCAGAGAGCAGTAACTTACCTTTCCTGCAGCTCCTGCCAGCTCCCTTCTCTCACCTCCGGTCCGGCCAGCTCCTCTGTCAGCTCCCACTGTAAGTCTCGCGAGAGCCGCGAGAGACCGCGAGACTTAGAGTGGGAGCTGACAGAGGTGCTGGCCGGACCGGAGGTGAGAGAAGGGAGCTGACAGGAGCTGCAGGAAAGGTAAGTTACTGCTCTCTGCCAGCCCCCTCCTAAACAGCCATTCCACTGGACCACCAGGGAATGAGAGCCCCCCTCCCTGGCCATGTATCAAGCAGGGAGGGGGGACGAAAATAAAAAAATATTACAATAAAAAAAAATTACATTAAAATAAAATACAAATTCAATAATAAAATAAAAAAATTAAAATATTAAAATAACAAAATTTAAAATAATAAAAATGCCCTCCCCCCACCAAGTTCACACACACACAAACCCTCAAACACACACTCATGCAAACACTCACTCTGCATTATATACACACACACACTCTGCATTATATACACACACACACACTCATACAAACAAAAACTGCATTATACACACACTCACTCATACAAACACTCACTCATACAAACACTCACTCATACAAACACTCACTCATACAAACACTCACTCATACAAACACTCACTCATACATTATATACACACACACACACTCTGCATTATATACACACACAAACACACACTGCATTATATACACACACACTCATACAAACACACACTGCATTATATACACACACACACTCATACAAACACACACTGCATTATATACACACACACTCATACAAACAATCTGCATTATACACACACACACACTCATATAAACACACACACTCATACAAACCATCTGCATTATACACACACACACTCATACAAACACACACACACACACACACTCTGCATTATATATACACACACACACACTCTGCATTATATATACACACACACTCTGCATTATATACACACAGAGTGTACGTATATAATGCAAAGTGTTTGTTTGTATGAGTGTGTGAATATAATGCAGAGTGTGTGTTTGTATGAGTGTGTGTGTATAATGCAGATTGTTTATAAGAGTGTGTGTGTAATGCAGAGTGTGTGTTTGTATGAGTGTGTGTATATAATGCAGTGTGTGTGCTTGTATGAGTGTGTGTGTATATAATTATAAAAATCACAGAATTTCATAGCCCCAAGTTTTACCCTCGACTTATCCACGAGGCATAGCATATTTCACAATTGTTGGTCACAAAACTGCACTCGACTTATACATGAGATCGACTTATACACGAGTATATACGGTAGTAGATTCTAATAGTTTCAAATTGTTTTAGCAAGTGTTCTTCTGTTGAATAATCCATTTTACCAAGACATTTCTTTAGAACTCTCCACAAAATTTCTATTGGCTTTAAGCCTGGATAATTACCAGGCCAATCAAGCATGTTTATTGTGTTTTCCAACATTAACTTTTTGAGTACCATCTGCTGTGAAAGAAAAACAAAAAACTAAAACATTGGTTTGGGGGGGGGGTGCTTTACAGTCGGTTGGGGATACTCCGCTCATATATATATATATATATATATATATATATATATATATATATATATATATATATATATATATATATATATATATATGTGTGTTTGTTTTTTTGTTTTGTTTTTTCCATCTGACAATATGTGATGTATAACCTTGAAAAACTAAGTTCATCACTGAAAACTACCTTTTTCCAGTCATCAAGGGTCCAAGCTGAAGCATCAATGTCAACCCCAGTAGTCAAGAAATCTCTCAAAAAGATTTTTCGGTTTATTCACATTGTTCATTTCATTCTGGAGACCATGATAGAGAATGATATGCCCTAAAAAATCTTGGTAGACTAGATTGTTTCACAATGATGGCAGAATCAATATCTCTTAGTCATAGGTGTGTGATCTTTGAGAGCAATCATTTTGTCTGCTTCCTTAAGTAAAACTCCATATCCATTTTCATATACACAAGAACAAAACTTGTGTACCACAGAAAGCACAAAAACTAACATGCACTTGTTACATATGTCCATCCTCAACTGAAATGAATATCCTTTGTCTAAACCCATATCAAACTAGTTTAAAACAAGTCAAGGCAGATACAACCTGGTTAATACAACAGCAGTCAATAAACTTAAAGGATCACTATAGGGTCAGGAACACAAACCTGTATTCCTGACCCTATAGTGTTAAAACCACCATCTAGCCCCCCTGGGCCCCTCATGCATCCGTAAATATAGCTAAATCTTCCTGTATTCAAGCCAGAAGCTGTAACTCAATGCCGTTTGCCTAAAAAAAAAAAACAAGCATCATCAGAAGTGGTAACCTGATCCAATCACAATGCTTCCCCAGAGGATTGGCTGAGACTGACAAAGAGGCAGATCAGGGGCAGAGCCAGCATGATTCAAACACAGCCCTGGCCAATCAGCATCTCCTCATAGAGATGAATTGAATCAATTAATCTCTATGAGGAAAATTCAGTGTCTGGATGCAGAGGGAGGAGACACTGAATGAATGGATGCATTTTAGGCAGTCATGACCCAGGAATGATCTCTAACAGCCATCTGAGGAGTGGCCAGTGAAGTTATCACTAGGCTGTAATATAAACACTGCATTTACTCTGAAAGACTGTATTTACAGCAAAAAGCCTGAAGGTAATGATTCTACTCACCAGAACAAATATCAATAAGCTGTAGTTGTTCTGGTGACTATAGTGTCCCTTTAAAATGTAATAACAATATGAGCTTGTCCCAATTAAATTGCACACCAATGTAGTTAACCAGATAAAAAAAATTATCCTGAGAAGGCCACTGTGTAATGCATGAACGGATGCTAACAGGAGTACGAGTTGGATTTTATTATGGTTCAGATTTACTTAGCCAGTGATATCAGAGGAAAAAAAGAGCATAGAGCAAGAACAGATTTTTCACTGAAATGCTGCACTGATGCCAAGATTGGTGGGCATTAAGCAAATCCTGACAAGCGTCATGGATCACTGCTGGGGTAATATTTGAAAGCTTCACTGCCCCTTTAATAGTAGCATTCTGCACTCATGTGGAAATTGATTAGCTTTTTCCTTATTTATAGCGGTGTGATGTTATTTTCATAAGAAACAACAACAACAAAAAAAAGACCTATTAACCAAATATAAAATTTTAGGAAGCCAGGATGATATAAATCAAATAATACCTATTGATTTATTTTGAAGCTGCATATTCTGACTTTGTCAACCATGACAATGAGCTGTTAGAACGAATTCATAACATTGTTAAAATATAAACACAGAGAAACATCCATGGGAAATGCAGGCCTTATGAGACTGCATCTGTCATTGAGCTTTCAGATTGTCAGTTCATTGTTTATATATCTCTGGAAGCAGATGCCACAACATTTAGCTATTTCTAGGGAGCTAGCTGGACAGCCAAACATTCTTATAATTAAAGGGAAATTGCAGCTTAGATTGGCCTGTCTTCCATTTACCCAGAGGCAATATTGAGACAAATGAAACAAAAGCTTTAAATGCAGAAAATTAAGAAGTAATCCGAAAAAACCACAATGGGTTACAGTAGAATTATTAACCAAAGCTCTAATGGAAGCAGACATTTGACATTTAAAATATACATATATTACAGCATAGCATACATGGGCACAAGAACTAACAGCTCTATAGGTGAAAATTCCAAATTAATTCTCCTGCAAATGAAAACGGATTTGTCACACAGGTATGTTGTTATAAATCAGACATTGGGAAAGTGGGCTTATAGATTTCTTAGAGTATCCTCTTCTGTAACTTCACTTCGTATTCCCAGACCAGCAGTGCTGTCTAACACCTGTCTTTTACAGCTTGTTAAACTGTCTGCTATGTTCTGTACTGCAAAGTACAGACATAAAACAGTAGCAAAGTTGGGGGAAAGGATTCCAGTTTATCAGATTGGAAAATAACAGAGAATGGAACACCACAACTAGGCAGGATTTCCAAAGCAATCAATTGAGCAGGGGGCGAAGATTAAATGATGGAGGTAGGAAAAGAACATAAAAAAAAATTAATTTTTTTTCTTGCATATTGATTACACTTCTGAAAGCCCCAATTTTGCAGCAAATCCACAGCATTGGTTCTGATGTAGAATTATTAAAAACCTTTATTAAACCCTTTATTAAACCTGTGTTGAATTTTTGTACTAACTCCATTTTAACCTCATTACATGACAGATTCTCCATTTTAACTACATTACATGACAGAATCTCCTAACAGCATTTAGTATAATGAATAGAGACTGTATTTTCTAGAAGGACATGACTAACACCGGAATTATCAAAGTTCCTGTAACATGCAACAAAGTATACTATAGCTAGGCCATGAGAAACCGCTTGTATGAAATGTTCTTTCATAAAAAAGACCCTGAACCTGACCACGAGTCTGACATCACTAACTACCCAAAATGACGCCCAAGCCCCCCTTCCCACCGAGTAAGCCTCGTGCTGGGTAAAATGGCGCTTGAGCCATCTGTCCACACCCGTGTCCAGAATAACACCACCTCCCGGTGGGAGGACACCTAGCTAACCACTTAGTTCTTGAGCCAATTAATAATATTGATGGGTGGACATTGACATAACCACTTAACACTTAATCCAATTAACGATGTTTATTTGTTGTTATCTTGATATACAACGATGATGTAATTTTGCTCTTATAAGGGTCTGCGAGCCCGCTTTTAATCAGATGCCATTAAATTTCCTCGAAGTTATTTTAACCTGAACTCCGTGTGTCAGTGTGAATTTACTTCTGCGTATACGCAATTTAATCATCTCAGATTTGGACAGGAGCAGATAGACATTTAAACATATTTGTTTATTTCTAAATTAATCTACATCAGTTCCACTCCAGTGTTGTGACATCGACCAGGGGGGTAGCTGAGCCGTACACTGGCCAAATCTTAATACACTATTCTCTTAAAGAATATATCTATATTAAATGTCAGAATACACTATCTAGCTGGAAGGAATCAGAGTATCTAAAAAAGCAGTAACCAAAAATAAAAAAAATCCATGATTACTTGCCAAACTGTGAAATAGCAGTCTTTCTCCAAAATAATGAGGTGTTAAAAAAAAAAAAAAACAACCAGTCAAAATATAACCTAAGGAAATCTAGTGACATTGTTCCATTAATAGTTTAGCATTGTATTATAAATCAAAATGTGCACTGCAAGTACCCATGCCACTTGCACCACAAGATAGCCTATAGAATGTAAGCTCAATTGAGCAGGGTCCTCTTCAACCTATTGTTCCTGTAAGTTTTTTTGTAATTGTCCTATTTATAGTTAAATCCCCTCTCATAATATTGTAAAGCGCTACGGAATCTGTTGGCGCTATATAAATGGCAATAATAATAATAATAATAATAATAGCCACTAACAACCCAATCTCCTGTAGGAAAGCAAACAAAACATGCTTTGATCTAGACCAGGCTACAGAAATGCAGGTCCCCCAACTGCTTGCACAAAAATCCTACATATAAACAGTATAACTGGTGGAGGGAGGATTCTGGGAGATTTTGTGCAATAATTGATACATGTTAGAGATATGTTTTGGCCTGTGTGTCGGCACAATATTTTTACTTTGTCAGAAATCGTTTTATCCGAGTTTAACCACATAGTCAGAGTTGTTCTAGTTTTGACTTGGCGCACATCCATATATTTCCCCCTGCTCTACAAATGGCACAGATAGATCTTGTTAATCTTCGCATAGCTATCAAATTTATATAATAAAAAAAACAAAAAAACTGAGTTTTTCTTACATTGGACAATATGCATTTAACTGTAAAACACACACATAGCAGTCTGCTTAAGTCCAATACTTTCCTCCACACAGCCTGCCTGAAAGAATCAAGCTCTGGGGCACTTTGGCTCAATCTGCAACCGTCTAATTTTCATAGGAGGTTAGAAGGACTTCAGAGAAAAACCCCATGCAATGAAGCTGCATCAACTGTGCATTAATCAATCACTGCGCAGAGAAACAAACGCCAGCAGGAAATCTCTAGCTGGGCACATTGTGCTGGAAGCTGAATTTCGACGTCGAAAAGCAAAGCGCACCTTTCTGTTCATCACATCAGCACAACCCATACAACAAAAGGATCAAGTATATGGGGAGACAGAAATCAAAGTGTATGTTACTGGATGCCTTCACTTTGTCTTTACCATCCCAATCACGTATTTCATAGCTTTCTATCCCCGCAAAAAAATAAATATGTATAGACCAGCATTTTAATTTCCTTGCTGCTCTCCAGATCACTATCCTATTGCATGTACTTATGCCACTGTACAATTCATATATAAGCTTGACAAATAATTCTGTTCCTCAGTGGCAGAAAAATCTGTTTAAACAAACAAAATATAATAATTTCTGAAATACAGCAAGAGATTAAATAAAAGGAGGAAGAAACCGTAGGAGAAGAGAATGCTTCATTTTTTCCCTCCATTGTCAATGAATGTATTCACTTTCATGCACGGCTGTAATAGCTAAAGAAGAAAGCAAGGACAGAGGTCTTGTAGGGCAAAGAACGGATCACACAAAATATAGATTATTCTTAAAGGGCACTCACAAAATTGATGCAACACAATATATAATATAAAGGTTATTCAGTTTATTTTCACAGTAAATTAATGGTTTGGTCTACATTTTTGAATATTAGTTTATGTGTCGGCCTAATTATACGCCTTACCACTGATTTTGTCTACACTTCAGATGGAAAAAAAAAATAATTTTCATACCAAAGAAATTCTCCACCTCCTATTCGGTTCAATGGCTTTATATTCCCTTTAATGCCCCCACTCATATTATAGACCAGTTCTGCAGCATGTTGCTAAATTTGCCTTCAATGCACATGGATTGATTTAAATGCAATCACCTAGGCAAATATATCAGGTTCCTCTGATTAAACGTATGTAGCTCCTTGTTATATGTGGTGCTGAGAGACTAGACATGTGTAAGAGCTGGATCAATGAGACCAGGTTGCTGCCAGTCACACTGGGCTACAAGACTTGGCTGACATAAGTGAGAACTGTATGCATTTAAAATGTGCTTTGAAAATGGTGCTATATCCATTAAAAACTAAAAAAAGACAAAAACACAAAACAATACACTGTACTGAAAAGTGATCTAAATCACTAAAAGGGGGCCAGTCAACATAGAAAACCAATGGAATTAGCAGACACATTCCATTGGCGATTTTGGTCTGAAAAGCAGTGCAAACATGAAAAAGGTGCAGAATATCTTTACAGTTCCATTCTAAACATAACAATTAGTGTTAACGGTACACAGAGAACATCATATGCTTGCACTTGTTTATCCAGGGTGGGAGTATAATGGGTACCCTGAAGTGGCCTCCAGTGCCAGAGAGGGAAGATACAGCCTGCTTCCCCTAGGTATCCCTAGGAATCAGGGACATAATGGACCAGACAAACAAAGGTAAGCAACCGGGTCAGAAGAGAAATGTAATTTCAGTCAGCATATACTGTATTTCACTGCATAATGAGGGGAGGGGGGGTCGTAACAGTTGCTGACAAAACTGTAGTTGCTGAAAACACAACATTGTTGCCGAGAATGTGCATATGCCCTAATGTACTACATAAACTCTGATCCTGATCCCTGTCCTCCTGTTTTAGCCAAGAATATGCATAATATTTTCTAATGCATTACATAGTAGATAAAATTCACTAAAACACAATAAACCGATGGGTCATGAATCCTCTATTAAGTAAACGATCAGTACGATGATCAACATCAGTTTTCAAGAATAAGAATGTCTCACAAGAAAAAACAGCAATGGTCAAATATGCGAATATTACGTGATGAACTGGACATTTTGGACTGAAAAACAAGGGTGCGACTATTATGCTATGAAATATGGTGTACATGAGTGCATATCTATGCAAATTGTTTATTGCGTGCATGCGTGTGTGTACAAGTGCTTGTTGTGTTTGTATCTGTGCGGGTGAATGGTTGACTAAATAGAAGGGAATACATGTGTGAATGGACATCTACATCCCCCCCAAATACACATATGTGAGTGTGATGACAATGAGGTGTAGTGTAAGTGGCTAATGGGGAAAGATTGCTGCAGGAGACAAATACAAAGATGAAACAATGCTTAGGTTTGAGGTTTAGATAAACTTTTCGAATAAACGAATTCCATTAATCCGAATTGGATTTTATGCACTGGACAGACAGCTGGGCAATTAATCTGGATGAACAGTGCACCAGATTCTGATATATATATATATATATATATATATCTCTATTCATGTGTGCACATACACACACACACAAAATATTTTTGGACTGTAGCGTAGCTATTTGATTACTGATGTAACAAAAACAAAAGACAAAAAAAAAAATGTATAAAAAAAAAAATATATATATTTATTTCATTAATGGCAAAACGGAGACACTCTTAAACTAAAGCTCGATTTAGCATTTCCAGTTATCCATACTTTGACAATATTATTTTTTCCCATACAGGTAAACCTTGCTGCCATTTCCTTAGCTTGCAGATGTAAGTACAGTATACATAGTTAAACAAACGGAGCGGTAACATTGCCCAGCTATCTGCTTATATATGTGCTTTATTGTGGTACTTGGAGATGAGCGCCACATTTTTTAATGTAAGAGTTCCTTGAGGGGAAGGGTTTTTATGTTTTTTTTTTTCCTATAT
Organism: Pelobates fuscus; assembly: GCF_036172605.1. NCBI lineage: Eukaryota > Metazoa > Chordata > Amphibia > Anura > Pelobatidae > Pelobates > Pelobates fuscus. Next base: position 158,325,278 of record NC_086321.1, read on the forward strand.
AAACAGTGTTTTAACCCCTTAAGGACCAAACTTCTGGAATAAAAGGGAATCATGACATGTCACACATGTCATGTGTCCTTAAGGGGTTAAGGTATTTTGGAAATGACCTAATTTACTGAACAAGAGGATACGTTGTTTCACTGGATGCTGACTGAAGGATATCACAGAATACCCCTTTTTCAGAAAACCCCAGGACTTATTATTGAAGTTAAAATTGAATGCACAACTTGACAGTATGTATATGTATGTTGGATACTACCGATCATTTATATCAGGGGGTGATTCACCAAACACTTTATTGGAATTTAGGGAAAGTTGTCTATGTGCCCTTATGGGTTGGTTTGTTTTTTAATTTTATTTGAGAATAACCAGTATCACTTTTTTTTTTTTTAGCTCTCTCCTATTGATTTTTATTTTATATTTAAATAAATATTTTTGGTAAGGTTTCTAAGCAGTAGAAGAATACTCAAGCTGTGCTTTAAAGGGCAACATGAGTATTTATTTGTGCTACACCAATGCACTTAGACAGGTTTGTTGTGCAGTGTGGACTATAAATATATATGTAATGCCTATATGTTGCAGTACTCATTGCAGAGTGTAAAAGTAGTTGACTGTTGACCATGCTAATTCTTTTCTTACTGTGATTTCAGTTTACATGGGATAGCTATTCTCAGAGATCAGTTTACAGAAATACTTCATGAACAGCATGTACTAGAATTATGTGAAAAGACATCACATTACGTAAGGACACAGCCTCTAGAAACACCAATGGCATTTCAGGGGCTGATCCAGTTCCTTAAAACAGAACAAATGCCAAGCTCTGCTACTAGTCTGTAAAGGAGAGACGTTAATAACTGTATTTGAGTTAGTCAGGTCAAGCTGATTTTCATTTACATTTCCACTTCATTGCACACAGTATAGCTGCCGCATGAACATTTACCAAATCAACATTGAAGCGTCCAAAGACTGACACTAACAGACGTAAAATAGATTTAAATCCAATTTGTACCTCACTGATGAAGCAGGGCACAGGTTAGAAAACCTTCCAATACAGGTAATAAATGTTTTCAGTCTCAGGAGAAAAAAAATAAAACCACAACAAAACTTCGCAGCCCACACAGTAACGTGTAACGCAAAGAAGATTTCAATCTTGAGCTACGGTTATTGTAAAGAAAATATAATTTAAAATAGAAATTTAGACTAAGTGCAAGACTGCTTGAAAAAAGATTATACAAAGTGTAAGGGAAAAAAATGCGTACTCGTGTAATTTATATTGGTATATATTGCATTACTTCACAAGAATATTACAAAAAAAAAATGTTTGTCCAGAAGCCAGAAGCATTACCATTAGACTGCCAAATACTGTAAGCAACAATATTTTGAGAACTGGACTTGAAGAACCATGAAAAGAAAACATCTAAGAAAATGAAAAATAGTATGTGATGTACTTAGAAGAAGACCCCAAGCAGACAGACAGACAGCATCTTAAATTATGGAAAGGTACATTTTCAATGTATGGATGTTGTTACAATTATTAATTTTTTTTTTTAATAGTTTGCATACTATGAGTTTTTAAGGCAATGCTTTCTTGTATTTGAATATATTCTTGGTTCCAGGCACTGGTGCAATTAGTTAAAGGAACACTATGATATCAGGAATACAGACCAGGGGCGTACCTAGAGCATTTGGCACCCGGGGCGGGTCCTATTTTTGGCACCCCCCTGCCCCCCCCCCCCCCCCCCCAAATTTAAATATAAAAACAACCAATTTTTTTTTATGTATTTAGCACTAAGCAGTGTTTGTGTGTTTGAATGTATGCATGTTTTTGTATGGAGTATATGTGAGTGAATGTAGCGGTGTGTTTGTATGTAGTGTTGGCGTTTGAATGCAAGCATGCATTTGTGTGTTGTGTGGTATTTGAATGCAGTGGTATGGTTATATATAATGGTGGGGTGTGTATGTAGTGTTGACGTTGAAATTCATGAGTGTATTTGTGTGTAGTGTTGGCGAGATTGTTAGATGTCTGCACATATACACATACACGGACATACACACATGCAGATACATATACACAAAACACAGTCACACACAGATACACAATGACACACATGCAGACATCGTGGCGACTCTAGGAACAATATATATGAGGGGGGGGCACATAAGATACCACAGTCAAAACAGGAGGGGGAGGGGGAGCAGTAAAACTTCTCACTAGGGGATGGGGTAATATGCTGCCATTGGCTGTCTGATGCCAGCATGCTGTGTTCTGCATGCTGGCATCTGACTACACATTTGCATATTATTCACATTAGCCACCCAGATTTCTTGTTGTGGGCTGGCTGACACCTCTTAATTGCAATCTTTGTTTAGCAGATAACTCCTCTATTTGCTATCCTTTGTGGGATTGCCATATTTAAGGACACCAAATAAGGTGCTATCTGCTAAACAGCACCCTAATTTGGTATCTTTAAATATGGAAATCTCACATACGGGCACCAATTCAGGGAATGATCTACTAAACAGATAAAGGATAAAAAAATGCCCTTTTCTTATTTTCAGTTGTTTAGCAGATAAATCCCTTATTTGTTATCCTTATGTGGGATTGCAATATTTAAGGACAGGAAATAAGGGAGCTATCTACTAAACACATACGCAGAGATACACACAATCACACATAATCACAGATTTACACAAACACAATCACTGACCCACAATCACATACACACACACAAATATTACATACATACACACATTTAATCATTAAGAGGTCCACCCTGCCTCCCTACCTTGCTCTAGAAGGGCTGGAGTGGATCCTCAGTCCCTGGTGGTCAGTGGTTGCTGCTGGGATCTCTGTGCTCTTTCTGCACAGTTCCATCGCACGCCCTGTAATGATGCCGAGGCCGCGATGACATCATATCCTGGCTGCCGGCTCACTGCAGGGCAAAGACCGTCAGACACAGTCACTCACACACAGTTACAGGCACAGTCAAACACGCAGGCAATCACACAGGCAGACAGTCACACATACACACACAGATTCACAGACAGTCACACCCACAATCACAGGCAGACAGTCACACATACACACAACACAGTCACAGGCAGTCACTCACACACACACACACACAGTCACAGACAGTCACTCACACACACACGCACACACACACACAGTCACAGACAGTCACACACACACACACGCACGTACACACACACACAATCACAGGCAGACAGTCACACAGACAATCACAGTCAGACAGTCACACACACAGTGGCACACACACACACACAGTCACAGACAGTCACACACACAATCAGAGGCAGACAGTCACACATACACACAACATAATCACAGACAGTCACACACACACAATCAAAGACGGTCACAATTAGGGATCGACCGATATTGATTTTTTAGAGCCGATACCGATAAGCTGTGAACTTTCATGCCGATAGCCGATAACTTGCCGATATTCTGTACATTTACCATTTTGAAAAAATAAACTCTTTCTAACGGTAAATGCACAAAATATACATGCCACATGTAGTGGATGAAGTGTATTTAGACAGGGGAGCTGTGTGTGTAGTGGATGCAGTGTGTATTTGTGTAGTGTGTATATATAGTGTATGCAGAGTGTATAGTGAATGCAGTGAGTGTTTGTGTAGTGTGTGTGTATATATATATATAGTGAATGCAGAGTGTGTGTTTGTGTAGTGTGTGTATAGTGAATGCAGAGTGTGTGTTTGTGTAGTGTGTGTATAGTGAATGCAGAGTGTGTGTTTGTGTAGTGTGTGTATAGTGAATGCAGAGTGTGTGTTTGTGTAGTGTGTGTATAGTGAATGCAGAGTGTGTGCTTGTGTAGTGTGTATGTATGTATGTAATGCAGTTTGTGTGTGTGTAGTTTGTGTATGTAATGCAGTGTGTGTGTTTGTGTAGTGTGTATGTATGTAATGCAGTTTGTGTGTGTTTGTGTAGTGTGTATGTATGCAATGCAGTTTGTGTGTGTTTGTGTAGTGTGTATGTATGTAATGCAGTGTGTGTGTTTGTGCAGTGTGTATGTATGTAATGCAGTGTGTGTGTGTTTGTGTAGTGTGTATGTATGTTATGCAGTGTGTGTGTGTTTGTGTAGTGTGTATGTATGTAATGCAGTGTGTGTGTGTGTGTTTGTGTAGTGTGTATGTATGTCATGCAGTGAGTGTGTGTGTGTTTGTGTAGTGATGTAATTTGTGTAAAATGGAGGGGGGGATTTTTTATGTTTATTATTTTTTTTTATATTTAAATTGTATTGTTTTTGTTTCTTTTAGTCCCCCCCCCCCCCACCTGCTTCTTACCAGGGAGGGGGGGATATAGTATTCCCTGGTGGTCCGGTGGCTTGTTAAGTACTGTGGGGCGGCTGGCAGCAAGCGCTAACTTACCCTCCCAGCAGCTCCTCCAGCTCCCCAGTGTAAATCTCGCGTCCCTTAGTGCCGCGCGGAGCGTTGCCATGGTAACCCGTGGCAACGCTCTGCAGCCGCGGGTCTCGCGAGATTTAGACATGGAGCTGCAGGAGCTGCTGGGAGGGTAAGTCAGCGCTTGCTGCCGGCCCCCCCAGGATCGCCGGGCTTGTAATGAGCCTGGCGGTCCTAGGAGGTATTATCGGCAATATCGGTAGCTATATTGGCCGATACCGATATTTCCGAAAATAACGAATATCGGCCGATTATATCGGTAAAACCGATAATCGGTCGATCCCTAGTCACAATCACAGTTACACACTCACACACAGTCAAAGACAGTCACAATCACAATTACACATTCACACACAGTCAAAGACAGTCACAATCACAGTTACACACAGCACACACAGTCAAAGACAGTCACAATCACAGTTACACACAGCACACACAGTCAAAGACAGTCACAATCACAGTTACACACAGCACACACAGTCAAAGACAGTCACAATCACAGTTACACACAGCACACACAGTCAAAGACAGTCACAATCACAGTTACACACTCACACACAGTCAAAGACAGTCACAATCACAGTTACACACAGCACACACAGTGAAAGACAGTCACAATCACAGTTACACACAGCACACACAGTCAAAGACAGTCACAATCACAGTTACACACAGCACACACAGTCAAAGACAGTCACAATCACAGTTACACACTCACACACAGTCAGACAGTCACAATCACAATTACACACTCACACACAGTCAAAGACAGTCACAATCACAGTTACACACAGCACACACAGTGAAAGACAGTCACAATCACAGTTACACACAGCACACACAGTCAAAGACAGTCACAATCACAGTTACACACAGCACACACAGTCAAAGACAGTCACAATCACAGTTACACACTCACACACAGTTACACACAGCACACACTCTCTCACTTACAGTAAGCTTGGGCTGGAGGAGGAGTGGATCCAGTCCCTCCTGTGCTGTAGTTGGGGAAGCAGGGACTCCTTCCTGCTTCCCCTCTCTCTGTGTGCAGCAGTATGAGGCTGCATTTAGCTCCGCCCCCGCATCCGGCTTGGCTCCGCCCCCACGGCCGTTTTAGCTCCACCCCCAAATCTCCGTGCAGGTTTCCTGCTTCCAGCCCCTGCGTGTGAGCTGTGTCGGCTGCCCGGCGCCCTGCTGCTACAGCACCCGGTGCAGCCACACAGCTCACAGAATAGCAAGCCTGGCCAGCCCTGGTGGCACCCCCTGCCTGATGGCACCCGGGGCGGACCGCCCCCCCCGCCCCCCCCTTAGTACGCCACTGTCCCTTAGTGCCGCGCGGAGCGTTGCCATGGTAACCCGTGGCAACGCTCTGCAGCCGCGGGTCTCGCGAGATTTAGACATGGAGCTGCAGGAGCTGCTGGGAGGGTAAGTCAGCGCTTGCTGCCGGCCCCCCCAGGATCGCCGGGCTTGTAATGAGCCTGGCGGTCCTAGGAGGTATTATCGGCAATATCGGTAGCTATATTGGCCGATACCGATATTTCCGAAAATAACGAATATCGGCCGATTATATCGGTAAAACCGATAATCGGTCGATCCCTAGTCACAATCACAGTTACACACTCACACACAGTCAAAGACAGTCACAATCACAATTACACATTCACACACAGTCAAAGACAGTCACAATCACAGTTACACACAGCACACACAGTCAAAGACAGTCACAATCACAGTTACACACAGCACACACAGTCAAAGACAGTCACAATCACAGTTACACACAGCACACACAGTCAAAGACAGTCACAATCACAGTTACACACAGCACACACAGTCAAAGACAGTCACAATCACAGTTACACACAGCACACACAGTCAAAGACAGTCACAATCACAGTTACACACTCACACACAGTCAAAGACAGTCACAATCACAGTTACACACAGCACACACAGTGAAAGACAGTCACAATCACAGTTACACACAGCACACACAGTCAAAGACAGTCACAATCACAGTTACACACAGCACACACAGTCAAAGACAGTCACAATCACAGTTACACACTCACACACAGTCAGACAGTCACAATCACAATTACACACTCACACACAGTCAAAGACAGTCACAATCACAGTTACACACAGCACACACAGTGAAAGACAGTCACAATCACAGTTACACACAGCACACACAGTCAAAGACAGTCACAATCACAGTTACACACAGCACACACAGTCAAAGACAGTCACAATCACAGTTACACACTCACACACAGTTACACACAGCACACACTCTCTCACTTACAGTAAGCTTGGGCTGGAGGAGGAGTGGATCCAGTCCCTCCTGTGCTGTAGTTGGGGAAGCAGGGACTCCTTCCTGCTTCCCCTCTCTCTGTGTGCAGCAGTATGAGGCTGCATTTAGCTCCGCCCCCGCATCCGGCTTGGCTCCGCCCCCACGGCCGTTTTAGCTCCACCCCCAAATCTCCGTGCAGGTTTCCTGCTTCCAGCCCCTGCGTGTGAGCTGTGTCGGCTGCCCGGCGCCCTGCTGCTACAGCACCCGGTGCAGCCACACAGCTCACAGAATAGCAAGCCTGGCCAGCCCTGGTGGCACCCCCTGCCTGATGGCACCCGGGGCGGACCGCCCCCCCCGCCCCCCCCTTAGTACGCCACTGGGGACACCGATAATTCTGAAGGTTTCCTAAGTGTTTTCTCAGCACTGTTTGTTTGGGAGTTTGTGATGTACAAGAAAAGAGCCCACTCATGTTTCTCGGCAAAGCCAATTATTTATAAAAGTGGATACACAATATCAATATTTCTGTTCAAGACTCTGATCTTTTATCAAGGTTATATTGTAAATAGCAAGACCCTTGATTGGCCATTTCTTTCTTTTTTTTCCAAAGGTGTGTATGTGTATACAAAGAATCAGCACTGAGGGGATTAATTAACTCACAATCCCAAATGCATCTGCAAGAATACTATTAGGGTGATTCCCAATTAGCAGTTTTTTAGCCATAACATCTGACAGCACTTTGATATGTAAGTTTTAAAGCAAGATAAGGAACTATACATTCAAAGAGGCCTAATAGTTGGTGCCTGCATTGAGTATATCTCTGTGACATAAACCCCAAAATAATTGAATGTGTCAAATAGAGGACCAGGAAAAAGATTTAGGGCTTTAGGGCTTTGTGTATCTGGAGTCGAAAAATGTAATCGACTAATGAGAGAAGTTGAATTTATAATTCCATTGTTATCGCAGTTGTAAGCTACATGTTCAGACATTTTAAAAGGACCGTATAGTCCCCAAAACAACTTTAGTTTAATGAAGCAGTTTTAGTGTATAAATCATGCCTCTGATGATTCACTGCTCAATTCTCTGCGATTTAGGAGTTAAATCACTTTTGTTTCGGTCAATGCAAACCTAGCCACACCTCCCCTGGATGTGACTTACACAGCCTGCATGAAAAAAAAAATGGTTTCACTTTTAATCAGATGTAACTTACATTAAAAGTTTATATGTCCTGCTCTGTAAATTGTACTTTAAGTGCAGGGTCCCCTGCAGGGTCTAGCAAGCTTTTAACAGCACATGAGATAAGACATTCTAAATGTGTAATTAAGCATTGTTCATTATGAAACCGTCTGATAAGGCTTTTTAATGTTATATTCTGGCCCTAATAGATATTTATTTTAGTAGTAAAGTACATGAGAGGTATACGGTATATGAGAACATTTTACATATCAAGGCACACCTTACGATGTTGCCAGAGGCGTAACTAGAAACCACTGGGCCCGGTGCAAAAATTGCCCTGGGCCCTCCAGGTGTCACATCTCCTCCCCTCCACCCCCCTCAGCCATGCCATGTGTTTTCTCCCTAACCCTTCCATATGTCTCATCTCCCCCCCGCAGCCCTTTCACGTGTCTCATCCTCCCCAAGTTCCTCCACCTGTCTCATTCCCTCTCCCCATATATCCTCAATGTGTTTCTTCCACCTCCCAGCCCCTCCACACACACACACACAGACACACACACACACACACTCGCACACTCTCACAAATGATTTTAACTTTTTTTTGAGACCCATCAAGCCTCCCTACCTTCAGGAGAGCTGGTCTGGGTCCTCTCCATGGGGTGTGCTGTGACCATTCCTCTCTCCTCCCACTCACTGTTTAGTATGCCGGAGTCGGAATGATGTCCTATTCCAGCTCCTGGCATCACAGATGGTTCGCGAGGGAGGAGACAGGAACTGTCAGATCAGTGCTCCCTTCCTTCCTCCCCTCCGTTATATAACGGCTCAGTAGGCACCTGCCATCCAGGCTCCTGTTAGTGGCCCACAGTTGCAGGGGTCAGAGTAATCCTTGCGACAGTGGTAGTTTTGCCACTGAATGTTTCCATTCATCAGGACCGTGTATACACTTCAAAACTATTTTATGTTTTGATTTGGCTTCTGTGGACAACTGGAAGATGCAATCACAAATACATAATTGAGTCTTTACATGAGTTTCTGGAGTGCAGATTCTCCCTCCTTTTATCTTTTTCTTTTTTTCTTTTAAAATAAAAAGTGGTACCTGCAAGAGAAAGGGGGCATGGCTTGGCTAAATTCGACATTAGTTGTATAGGCCTAATCAAATAATTAAAGGAATACTCCAACATTAGAATGTATTTATTTCTAACCCTGTCGTGTTTCTATTTTTAACTTTTATTTTTCACCAGCACGGAGCCCTCACTTATGCTTTGAGCGAACACTCAAAGGGTTATTTATTAAAGCATAAGTCACTTTGAATTCACTTTGCCAGGGACCATTTACTAAAGTGAGATAAGAGAGGAAATCCCATTTTTCTGACAGCTGGAAAGTGTGACCAATGGGTCTGATAACTGTTGCATTTTCTCTTAAAACCAGCACTTTTGTAAAATAAGATAAAGTGGACTTTATTTTAACCTCTTAAGCACTTAAAGGAACACTTTAGTGTTGGGAATACAAAGCTTTATCCCTAACATTAAGATTGTGTGTGACATACTAGAACATATTTTAAAATCTGAAAAGTAATGGATTTGCCCTAAAACAGTCAGTGAAAATACTATTCTCAGTGCAGCTATCTCATTTCCTTAAATTTCTGCCAACCTTGCATATGTAACACGTTCCCACCAGAACATTGCTGTGTTCTTACTGGTACTATGAATACAAAACTGGCATCTATTAATACTTCTAATCAAATACAAAGTTATCTATTATAAATGTGTTGGGCATAATCTTATCCTTTTAAAAATGTAACAGGACTGCTTACAAATATGTTCGGTTACAGAGATCCACAATATAAATTGCAAAAAAACTTGAACTTTGAGTAAACAAAACTGATTTAGTTTAAAAGCAAGAAAACATTGCAAGCAATTTATGTTCATGTTTACCGCTGGTTTTAATATTTTAAATCATTTTTAATGTTGCACACTATTATGCAATCATATGGGTTGTTTTGATATTTGGCAGCACAGTTACATAAAGCAGTCAGATGCTGTTTGCTGGCGGAAAATATTACTCACATCCCCACACGCCCCTCAATGCCATTGGCTGACGCAGACGAGCCTTTTTTGTGCTGTGTGTTCTATTTCTTTGTTTGTTTTTTTGTGAATACATGACTGGTTTTAAAGTCATTGAAAGTTATTTAAGCTGTGATGGGATCTGTCACAAGACATTCCACAATGGTGTGATTTCAATGTGCGTGTGCCTGAGCTAACACAGATAATATTTACATGCGTGCACATGCAGATATGTCCTTCTTTAAACTTTTTTTTTTCTCTTCCTTTCCAAGTGTGTGTTTATCTTGCCAACATTAACATCCAAGTTCAAACTGACTGAATAATGATAGGAGAAAATAAATTTAAAAAAATATAATCCTTATGTTTGTGGCGCTTCACTACTTGTTCCTCAAATCAGAAGTCTTTCTGGCTTCATTCTAGTCTATGTCTGATCTTATTTCATAAACTCTTGTCTAGCTGGGAATTTTAATGGATGTCAAGGCAGATATTTATTAGTCTGGTTTGAACAATAATTCTAGCCCAAAGATTGACACCTTCTTAAATACGCAGTGTAGGATTTGTTTGAAAGGACACTTGTTGACCCCCCACTGTTAGCCAATTAGGTACTGCATTGAAATAGCTGCTCACAATATGTGTCTTGGCAAATAGCTATATTGATGAGCCAGGTTTGTAGGATTTTTTCGTTAATTTAACTAAATAAACTTTGAATTGAAAAAACTGCTTTCAAATTTAGGTCAAAATAACTCCAGGGAAATAAAATTCCAACTTTGCTCACTGTTATCACAACTTTGCTGTTTAGAATTTTCGGTTTTCAGCTCACCACCATTAATTCATTAACTTCTTAATGAATGGGGGGCGTGGCCTGGTGTTCGGACAAGATGGACGCCTAACGACTTTGCTTCCTCCACCAGGTCCTGAAAATAGCACACAACACGATCTACGGTCCTAAAGGCTCAAACTTAGAAAGCATTTACTCCCCATACCCCCCGGAACCCGATATCAGCAGCTTGTCCCAGACCAATGAACGATTATCTGTCCTCCCTGGCTTCCCTCACAGATGATGCGGCCTCCCGACAAGTGGAGATGGCACCTAGTCCCAGAAGCCCGGGAACCTCTGAATCAGACCAAGGGGACTCACTTCTACGATGGAACTGATTCGGAGGGACCTCCGGGTCATCACCTCATACATGTTCAAGAAAACGGATGCATCTTTGAAGCACACAATCCATGCCAAGCTCATAGCCATCCGCCAAGATATCTCGACACTCCAGGAACGGGTCACTGAACTTTGGTTTGCTGCATCCACTCCTTCAGACAAAAGGAGCAGATAATGAACTGGGCACGTGAGCGCCAAACATGGCTATACTGGAATGCAGAAGTCAGCCTATACCACGACATGTCCCCCCTGATGTTAGAGGCCCGTAGAGCTCTGAGACCCATAACCAATCTACTACAAGAACGCAAAATCATATACCACTGGGGATACCCGTTCAGCCTGCACACCAAGGCTGGGGACTCGTGGGCTGTGATCAAGGCTCCCGAAGATGCTAACTGCAGGCCTTGGCTCTACCACAGGTCATAGTACAAAATTGGATCCTCCATCCCACCTTGAGACCACCCCAAGAGATGGGATGACTCAGTGGACAGACTCCGCACACACCTCCCACCGAGATGGCTGGAGAATTGATCTCAAGCAGGATCTCACTCAGAACCGCAGCCCACCACGAAAAAGTGCACACAAGCATTGCTCTAGCAAATGAGTGGACATTTCCTTCACCCCCCCCCCCCACCCAGAGTATAGAGGATACAGATTATATGGACACAAAACACCGTTGCTGAACACCTTTTATCCGGGCCCAACACAGGAAGGAGGCAGGGAGGATGTACAGATACACAGGCAAGGACGGGTGACGTCCTAAGATGGCTACCCCAAGCACCTACACACTGAGGGGCAGTTGCGCTTCAGGAAGCAGGGAGGGATCAATCCCCACGCACCCCATATAGAGCAATTGCTTGTTGATTGTCTAGGGCCTTAAACCCCACGGGTGTCCCCACCCACACCAAAAAGAACCCGGGCATCGCATTGACTGGGTAATACTGCCAGGGTTAGAGCATTGACTTGCTTCTAAGACGAGGAGGCAGGATTGCCTGCAACCACCGTCGCCAGTATAACACCCAGACTAAACGCCCCAGGAGGCGTCATCGTAACTTAAACCGAATACTCTGCGCAGAGATCAAGGGGTGGCCCACTCCGCAGTGAGAGGAATCCCTTGACCCGTGAACGGACACATGCAGCTGAGCAGGTGCACACAACACCTGCCATACATACTATTCTCTTCTTCTTGCCTACCCTTTCTCTACGTGTCCGTCTTACCCAACTTCTGGTACTATAAGAGCCCCTCTAACTCCTCACCCGAACCCCCACCAATTATATGCCCCCTCCCTCCACCCTATACAAACCAACGCCCACAACAAGGTGAGCGATGAAGCGACAACCGGAGTTCATCCCTGACCCACTGAAGGTACGTACATTCGTTAGAGGCCTGAACATGTCGGAATGAAGATCGCAGCTCCTGCGGGAGTTCTGGGCACTTAGGATCTCAGTCGCCATGATCCAAGAAACCACTTCAAACAGGACAGGAAACCTCCACTACAAGACCAAAGGTATCCCAGCGGTTACTTTGCCTCACACAAATCAAACAGGAAAGCAGGAATGGCAATTCTCTTCTCCCGCCTGACTCCCTTTGTCCCAACAGACCACTATGTGCAGCACTGCCATTCAGTGTCTCTTCCTCTGCATGGAGACACTGAACTTTCCTAATGGAGATTGACTCAAAGAATTTCTATGAGCAGATGCTGATTGGCTTGGGCTGTGTTTGGCTTGTGCTGCCTCTGCCCCTGATCTGTCTTATTGACAGTCTCAGCCAAATCAATGCTTTCCTATGTGAAAGCTTTGTGATTGGCTCAGAACACCACTTCTGATGTCAGCCAAGCAGGCAGTTCAGGAGCAGAGCCAGCAGCAGATTGTAGTAAAGGTAAGATTTTGATAAATTTAAAGGTGGCTAAATGATGGTTTTAACAATATTGGGTCAGAAATACTTATTTGGGTTCCTGACTCTAAAGGGACTGCAGAATTATTAGGCAAATTAGTATTTTGACCACATCATCCTCTTTATGCATGTCGTCTTACTCCAAGCTGTATAGGCTCGAAAGCCTACTACCAATTAAGCATATTAGGTGATGTGCATCTCTGTAATGAGAAGGGGTGTGGTCTAATGACATCAACACCCTATATCAGGTGTGCATAATTATTAGGCAACTTCCTTTCCTTTGGCAAAATGGGTCAAAAGAAGGACTTGACAGGCTCAGAAAAGTCAAAAATAGTGAGATATCTTGCAGAGGGATGCAGCACTCTTAAAATTGCAAAGCTTCTGAAGCGTGATCATTGAACAATCAAGCGTTTCATTCAAAATAGTCAACAGGGTCGCAAAAAGCGTGTGGGAAAAACCAAGGCGCAAAATAACTGCCCATGAACTGAGAAAAGTCAAGCGTGCAGCTGCCAAGATGCCACTTGCCACCAGTTTGGCCATATTTCAGAGCTGCAACATCACTGGAGTGCCCAAAAGCACAAGGTGTGCAATACTGAGAGACATGGCCAAGGTAAGAAAGGCTGAAAGACGACCACCACTGAACAAGACACACAAGCTGAAACGTCAAGACTGGGCCAAGAAATATCTCAAGACTGATTTTTTGAAGGTTTTATGGACTGATGAAATGAGAGTGAGTCTTGATGGGCCAGATGGATGGGCCCGTGGCTGGATTGGTAAAGGGCAGAGAGCTCCAGTCCGACTCAGACGCCAGCAAGGTGGAGGTGGAGTACTGGTTTGGGCTGGTATCATCAAAGATGAGCTTGTGGGGCCTTTTCGGGTTGAGGATGGAGTCAAGCTCAACTCCCAGTCCTACTGCCAGTTTCTGGAAGACACCTTCTTCAAGCAGTGGTACAGGAAGAAGTCTGCATCCTTCAAGAAAAACATGATTTTCATGCAGGACAATGCTCCATCACACGCGTCCAAGTACTCCACAGCGTGGCTGGCAAGAAAGGGTATAAAAGAAGAAAATCTAATGACATGGCCTCCTTGTTCACCTGATCTGAACCCCATTGAGAACCTGTGGTCCATCATCAAATGTGAGATTTACAAGGAGGGAAAACAGTACACCTCTCTGAACAGTGTCTGGGAGGCTGTGGTTGCTTCTGCACGCAATGTTGATGGTGAACAGATCAAAACACTGGCAGAATCCATGGATGGCAGGCTTTTGAGTGTCCTTGCAAAGAAAGATGGCTATATTGGTCACTGATTTGTTTTTGTTTTGTTTTTGAATGTCAGAAATGTATATTTGTGAATGTTAGAGATGTTATATTGGTTTCACTGGTAAAAATAAATAATTGAAATGGGTATATATTTGTTTTTTGTTAAGTTGCCTAATAATTATGCACAGTAATAGTCACCTGCACACGCAGATATCCCCCTAAAATAGCTAAAACTAAAAACAAACTAAAAACTACTTCCAAAAATATTCAGCTTTGATATTAATGAGTTTTTTGGGTTCATTGAGAACATGGTTGTTGTTCAATAATAAAATTAATCCTCAAAAATACAACTTGCCTAATAATTCTGCACTCCCTGTATAGTGTTCCTTTAAATACATTATATAACTTGGGACATGAAGGGAAGAAAAGAGGTATGATGCGCTATACTCTATAATGGAAAAGTATTGTCAGTGCTGTGAGTACGAGCAACCGATATTTAAAAATATTTTAAATATTTAAATTATGTCTGCATTGTGTATAAGAATATAACCTATATCTTTTAGAAGCCCAGAAGATCCCAACACTCGAGGAGAGCTGGCAATGTTTGGCAAATGTACACGCAAATGTGTTTAATTTTTTTTACATTTTGTTTAATTTTTTTGCATATTAAATTCAAGGTTCTCTGTATTGATGCTTGTACTCAGTCGGCACAAACAATGTTGGTTTAGCAGATGGAGGTTGTTGGAGTCGCATTGAGATTGTGGGCTATTAGCCCATAAACAAACCCATACTGTGTGGGGCTAGCAAAAGCTCTACACAAGTCCTTACTTCACTCTGCAGTACTGTGCCGAGAGACTTCTCCGTACATCTCTAGCTGCTTATAATTAACAGAACATTGCTCTGAGGCAACAGCCGACAAATCCTGAATGCTAGTAGTCCTGCCCTTATGCCAGTCAGCTCTCCAATGATCATTAGTTATGTTCCATCAGATATATCTGTTGTACAATAGGAGCTAGCCATACACTATTCAATGTATGGGTTTTCCCATGGATCCTCTCTGAATCTGTTAATTTCCATTTCTTGCACATCACAGTACTATATTTAATTAAATTATTATTTCATGATCACATTTGGATGAGCATATGGTATTTACTGGTTAAAATAAAGGCCGAGCAATGGTAGCCCTTATTTTATTCATACATTTGCTGTTTATTTTATTTTTCTGTAAATGTTATCTCCATTGTAATGCCATATTTTTTCCAATGTCTTATTCCATTATTTTGTAAATGTCATGCATCTCAGTATGTAGTAGAGGATCTAATTTTAACTGTGTGCAAGCTGGAGTTAAGTTAATTTTTAAATAATGCATTTCATGTAGATTATACCTAAATATAAACAAAATAAAAGAAAACGTAAAACACACGGATGCCCCTTATATTTATGTCACACTCACGAGATATATGAGGTTTTCAGGCACATCAAATTGATGAATATTCTTAGGTCCCTCAGGGTCAGAGTAGTGGTTTGGACATGTAAAGAATAATAAACATCGACATAGTGTAACTTTGTTATAAAAGTAAAAATCACAGCTTTAATGGTAGCACTTACAGTGTAACACTTGTAAAAAGGCCCATCAGAACAAGTTTTCTTCTCACATCAAGAGTGGAACGAAATGTCCTTGTTGAATTTTTCAGGTAGGCAGTACACAGTAATAAAAAATCAAATAAAATAACAAATAGTAATAGCAAACACTATTAGTCTCTACGCGTTTCGTCCGGTTCGCCGAACTTCCTCAGGAGTAGTGGAGTAGTGCACTCCACTACTCCTGAGGAAGTTCGGCGAACCGGACGAAACGCGTAGAGACTAATAGTGTTTGCTATTACTATTTGTTATTTTATTTGATTTTTTATTACTGTGTACTGCCTACCTGAAAAATTCAACAAGGACATTTCGTTCCACTCTTGATGTGAGAAGAAAACTTGTTCTGATGGGCCTTTTTACAAGTGTTACACTGTAAGTGCTACCATTAAAGCTGTGATTTTTACTTTTATAACAAAGTTACACTATGTCGATGTTTATTATTCTTTACATGTCCAAACCACTACTCTGACCCTGAGGGACCTAAGAATATTCATCAATTTGATGTGCCTGAAAACCTCATATATCTCGTGAGTGTGACATAAATATAAGGGGCATCCGTGTGTTTTACGTTAATCCCCTATGAGCGTTTTCTTTTATTTTGTTTATATTTAGGTATATTCTACCCTGTTTCTATATTTGTGAGGATTAAGAGGAATCCTCTTGTTTTACCTGATTAAGAAAAGGGAAGTAATTATCCTTTTTTATTTATTGATTTTCTCACTGCACCTGGGTGGTCTGAATTTTCATTTGTGTATTTCATGTAGATTGTTGTTTTATATTAGTACCTTTTATGAGTGGTGTGTGAGCATGACCACAAATCGGTATTTGCCATCTAGTTCAGCAATCAGTGCGACTGTGCACAGGCAATTTTAGGAGTTGGAAAAGTCCTATACCCAGCAGTTATATACATGAACATTATTTTAGTTGTTTACACTCCGTGTGTCCATCTTATCAGTATAGCAAACATCTATTTTCTGTGTGTGTATTTTTATTTGATTCTCATTCTCTTTCCCCTTTTGTTTTATAGGTCTTGTACTGCTGAAGCTGAAAAAGAAAATGATGGTAAGTTTAAAGCCTGTGACAACCTATGCCACCAGATTGATTCACACAGACCAATGCAATGTCACAAAAGGTCATGTATGCGTACAGGTCAACTGGTCATACCTTACATCAGTTCACCGGAACATTTTTTTCCCCTGTTGTAATTAAAAATATGTTTATCTTCAGTTAAACTTTTTTGGTTTATACATTGTACTGACAACTGATCAATAATAGCAATATATTGGCTGTTATGGAGCAGTATGCCAGTCCTGCTTTTTCCCACTTCAGTCTTAATGTGTACCTGACTTGGTGCAGTGTGTTGGGGGGCTGCTGTGTGTATGTGAGAGGTGTGCAGTGTGTGTAAAGGGTGCATTTGTGAGCAGTACAGTGTGTGTGTGCGGGGCGGGTGAGGCGGTGTGTGTGTGTGTGTGTGTGTGTATGTGTGAGGTGTGCGCGGAGGGATTGTGTTTTGGGGGGAGGCAGGTTAATACCAATATATGTTTATTTTTTTTAATAATAAAAAAAAAAAACAAGCATTATATCCCCCCTCCCTTCTTACCTCATGCCTGGGAGGGGGACCATACTGCAATCACAGGTGTTCTTAGTGGTGAGTGAACTCTAGCCTGTGGGGCTAGAGTTCACTCTCGTGAGACCTGTAGCATTGCCATGGCAGTGCTCTGGATCTCCCAAGAAGAACCTGGCAGAGCTGCAAGATAGTGCTCCTTTGGGTTCTCTCCAGTCTCCCTCCCCAGCCGGCGGCAGCATTTCACTGCTTGTGGACTGGTGATCTCCCCACCAGCCTGTCATGGAATACGGCATGGCCGGCGCTCAGCGTGTGCCCTGCATGGACCGGCCAGGGAGATCCTGTGACCTCCCCTGCCGGCCTCAGGCCATGGACATCGCGGCCCAATGAGCATTTGCCCGGTGTCCCTGATGGCCAGTCCGAACCTGAGTGTATTTCTTGCTTTGCCAGTAAAATTCAGGAACAAAGTTAACAAGCTAATTGACTGGCAATGTGTGTCAGTGTGATGAGAGGGGGGCATTCTGCTTTGGGAAGTGATGCAAAGTAGGGCTAATCATGTAGGAGGTAGAATGTAATGAGGGATGGGTGTAATATTTTTATAAAACCAACAAACCTGCTTTAGGGACAGTAATTAACTTGTATTAATAACCCGCCCATGCATATTTAGCTAGCTCTGGACAAAAGAAAAAAAAGTAAAAACAAAACTTTTTGTTTTCTAAATCTGAGTGGAAGAGGGGATTATCTACTAGATGTCACTCTGTAACATATCCAAAAATGGTTGATATACAAACCCCCAAAGTAAATCTAATACAACCCCTAAAGCAAGCAAGTATTCTATAATGGGGTTTGACTCTATGGTCCAATCATGAGGGAGGAAGTGTGGGTGGACAACGGGAGGGGATGTTGGGAAACCAAGTATGATGAAAGGCGAAATTACGGAATGAGGCAAGATTTAGGTACAAATATAGTGGGACAAGACAGGCATTCGAGAGGGAGGTAAAAGATCTTATGGTGGCACATCTGTAGACTGTGCGCATGCAAGTCACACACATGGTTCTATAGGCTTCTATTTGTTGGCGCTATTACAGTAGAGTTTGCTATCGATGGATATATTTTTGCACATAACTAATGTGGAGTTCTCTGCTGCGTAAACCACGTGTGTCGAGGGGTGCAATTACACCTTTGGGCAAAACTGCAGATTACTCTGCATAGGCAGCATTTCAAGCAAAAACACTGCTAATCTCTTTAATCTGGTTATAGTGCCTGGAGTCTCCTGGCACTGCCCATTCATTGTTAAACCTTTTGTGAGCTGTTTAACACTAAATAAGGGTTCCGGGCGACCCATAGCCAGCCCCTACTGGAAGTGTGGCTAAGGCAGCGATTACACACTTCTTTGTAGGGATACCGATTCATGCCAGCAATGGGAGCTCTGATAGGCTAAAGGCACTCCATTGACACTCTCAGTCAATCACAGACGGTCATTGCTGCTCAGGCTAATACTTCCTCATTAGCCCAAGCAGCACAAGGGGGATTGGCTGCTCTGGACTCTTAGTTAGCAATAAAACAATTAAAAAGTGCTTAACACAGAATTAAAGGACACTATAACCAGTTAAATGAGATGAAGCAGATACAGTGCACGCAGTGTCCCTTTAAGATATAGGCAACCCTTTTGTTAGTACTCTCACACATTCATTCGCTCTGGACATGGGGGAGAAAAAAGAAAAACATAACTTTTTATTTTTAACCCCTTAAGCACACATGACATGTGTGACATGTCATGATTCCCTTTTATTCCAGAGGTTTGGTCCTTAAGGGGTTAAAGTGGAAGAGGGTTATTGACTAGATGTCGCTCTGAAACTGGTCCAAAAAAGGTTGACCTACAAACCCCTAAAACAAATCAAAAATAACCTCATATATAAACATATCACTGAGAAATAACCCTTTCTTTTTCTCTCTGTATTTAGAAGGTTTTCAGCTTTATTACAGTGGCTATTACCATGATCAGAGAGTGAACGGGAAGTCAACGAGAAGTTTCTCAATCTGTTAAGTGGAGTCTGCGCGTATTCCATAAACATCTGCCCAATTACATTTTTCTGTCAAATAAAATGCAAAGTAGAATTTTCATTATGCCTCTGTGTCTCCAGCAACAGTTTTCTTACATCTCTACCCCACTTGTTCATCCACATGAAATGACTAACAGAAAATATAACAAGACTGACAGAATTAACATGACCCTAAGCAAATAATGAGGAGCAATTTTCTTAATAATTGATAGCGTGTTGTATAAAGACACTAAGAGGCTATAGTGCTTTAATTAGTTTCAATTAGCTTTAATTGGGTATTATCTGAGCAAATAGAAAAGTCTCCTTTTAAAAAAGCATTTTTCCTCTCCGGAGATGTCACTTGTGCTGACCTTTTCCCACTTCTATGTGCCTATAAATTATTTTGTGACACCAGACATCTATAGACATTTATTACAGGATGTTATTAAATACGGGTATGTACATTTATCTTTTAAAGCAAGAATGGCTGTTTAGAACTGACATAAACAATTAGCACTGAACTAATATCTGAAATCTAAGTGGGATTGAATTAAAGTTAATGTGTCATTAAGATAAAATGCCTCCCTGAATATTCACTGAATATTTGTTTTTTCTTTCTTTATGTCTACCCTGTGATTGTGACAGTATCACACTATCACCGTTTGCAAAAAATAGAATGACATCATCAGGCATGGCAATTATTATTTATAAAATGCTAACCTATTCCACAACTTTGTTCAATAGGTAAACTAAGAAAGAAGTTGTAGCAAGACAAGTTAGATGTGCAAAAACAGAAGACTTTGAGAGCCCTAATGAAATGTTTTTACATTATCAGGCCTCTTAATAGTCCCAAATGTTGGAAGGACAGTCCTGCTTGTTGGAGGGACAGTTCTGATTTTAGGGTTCTGTCTATCGGTCTTGATTTGGTTCCCTGATGTCCCACATCTTGGGATAGCAGGGATTTGTCATCAGGTATCACAGTGCAAGTGCATTACTAGATGTGCCTGCACTGTGAGTGGGCAGTAGGACCATGCTTGAGGCTGGCCAGACAGGGTGCTTGATGCCAGCTTGATATAACACAATGGGAATTCAATATATTTTGCTTAATTCTGTGAGATACATGTACAAGGGTAGGTGTCTATTCAAATTCAGCTTGTTGTTGGGCTCTAAACATTGCATTAGTTAAAGCCTTAAAGTGGTTCTGCCACCTGCTGGGGTCTTTGCATATAAGTCCCCAGGTGGTGTCTGTTTGCTTGCCTTCCGGTAGCCGTGAGGTGCAGAGTACGCTAGTCTTTTTTTTTTTTTCTGAACCTGTCCCTAGGCTCTGTAATCTTCTTCTTCTTTGAGAACCTCTTCAGCTCCTGGCTCTTCAATTGCCAGAAGCCAGCGTTGGTGCTGTACTCTTGTTTATGTGAGCGTACAACACTGATGTCTATGGAGGATCCCACAAGAGCCTTTTTTCCTAGTGACGGATGAGGGCTTTGCAAAACTCTGTCTTTTGTCAAGCTCATCAAACACCGGAACTGTCAATAAAACTTAGTAGTCCATACTTTGTAGTTGGATGTATTTTGACTGGACTGGAATTTATCTCTTTGCATTGGTTGATAATAAAGCCTTCATGAAATCTCACAATGATGTCCTGCACATGCATAAACATCCCATATAGAATTGATACATCAAATATATTTATTTTATTTGATGTATCTGTATTTTTATTTTTTTTATTTTGTATTGTTGGTTATTGAAAATAGGAACATGTAAATGTACACATGAAATTGGTTGCTTGATAAATATGCAGATCCTTTTACTTTATAGAACATTCGCACACAAAAATGACTATACCGAATGAGATGTGCTGTTAAATGTTCAAATTTTTGTTGCAAATTGATTGTTGTTACCAAATTGTGTTGACCAGATTCAGTCCTTGGTGAATTACCTCCTTTTAGTGAACAATGATTTGTTTTTTTCACATGATAGTATTTTTATTTTTTTTACATCTTACGTGATGAGCATTGGCTGGAGGAAATAATGTCATACAGCAACATAACACTTTCCCAAATCATATTGGCAAACACTGAACATCATTTGAAACTCGTAAATAAAAAATGTAGCAGACTAAGTTATGATTATTGCTGAGCAAAGCACTGCAGGAAAAACATTTATTGGAAACCTGCCTGTACGGATATATATATATATATTATTTACTATTTCTACCAACCCTAATTAAATAGTGTGTTTTAAAGAATAGGAGAATTTTGTGCAGGTAGCACACTCTGTACTAATGTCTGTTTTCTGAGACCCAGGGGGAGAACAAACTACCTCAAACTCTCTAATTGTGGCCCAGTGGATACAATCATAGGTACTATCAATCTGCCTTTTATTTTATCCCCTACAATTCCTTTTAAATAATGATTTACTGCACAAAATAGGAAAATGTTGATGGTGGCCTTTTCATAAGGACGTACAGCAAGCCTGTCTCACATAGCTCTTGCAGCCTTAAAAAAGCATTGGTTACATTTTATATATTTTTGCCACAGATGAAAAAATTAGATACTTATTGATTAGACTCTGTTTCTCAGAAACCTTAGCATTTATTGGAAAGGCCTGGATTCTGTCTTAACCCTTTTAAGGATTTAGCTATTTTAAAAAACTATTTATAATAAACACTTATGTAATTTTTGCAGGTAATGGACAACCTTGGGTATTATATATTGGTAGGTGTGTGTGTGTGTGTGTGTGTGTGTGTGTGTGTATATATATATATATATATATATATATATATATATATATTTTTACATAGTGCCCTCCACTAATATTGGCATCCCTGGTAAATCTGAGCAAAAAAAGGCTGTGAAAAATATTTATAGTTTAACCTTTTGTTAAAAAAAAAATACTCAAATTCTATGCTCTCTGAATATCAAACAACTGTAAATATACAACACATTTTATAACAATAAAATTACAAAATACTGTGTGTGTGTGTGTGTATATATATATATATATATATATATATATATATATATATATATATATATATATATTATTATTATTGCCATTTATATAGCGCCAACAGATTCCGTAGCGCTTTACAATATTATGAGGGGGAATTTAAATATAAATATAGGAGGTGGGGTGTAAAACACAATAGGACAGGAATTTGCACTATTAGTTTCAAGTTAACTCAAAGCCAATCTCCTGTACTAAATTTCCCTAGGCAACTGAGTCATGAGACTTATAATTTACCGTAATTGTGGATGGCAGAGGTTGCCTGCACATTCCACTGCTAATTTTCTTAAAGTTGTGTATACTAGGAGAATTAACGAACAAACATAAACCAGTTTATCTCGTAATGCAAACAAAGAATTGCAGTGTGTTTTGCAACTGGACCTGTGGTGAAATGTTTAATGAAGGCATTGTTGCAAAAGGTACATATGCCCGCTGCTGGTCTATGTGAAACATCTTAACATTAATAAATCACCCATTTTCAACCTGTCTCCAGTCTGCACAGAAAGGATACTGCAGCATAGTTTTCACAAGAGCAGGAAGGAGTGTATGTCTGTTAATCACTTTCATGGCCACAATAATAAATGAATCTATGTCATTCATTCTGACAACTATATAATGAGCTGGGAACACCAGTAACCTTGCAAACCTTTGCAATTTATAGCGTTTCCCTGTATGTTCTCTTTTTCTTTTTTTTTCTTTTTTGTCTGCTTCACCATGTTACAGCATTGCTATGCATTAACAGTGTTTTTACATGTGTACAATGCCACTCTCTAATTGTGGCCCAATGGATAAAGTGATGGATACCATCAATCTGCCTTTTATTTTATCACCTTCAATCCCTTTAAAAATGATTTGGTGCACAGAATAAAAATGTTGATAGTGACCTTTTAATAAGGACGTACAGCAAGCCTGTCTTACATAGGCATGTGTCATCTTGCAGCCTTAAAAATGAATTGATTCCATTGTATCTAGTTTTGCCACAGATGTAGAAAAAATTAGTAATTGTGTGGAGGAGGGGATAGGGACTGTACTGTGTCAATTGGGGATAGGGGCCGCACTGTGGTTTCTAGGTATTCGTTTGCAGGGCCCGTGCAAGGATTCACCCTAGGCTACACATAAATTTTTACACTCCCCTCATGAATGCAACTATATTCCGTCAGATGTTTATTCACTACACTCTAAATTACAGTGAAGAGCCATTTAGGGAAAGAGACGCACTGAGTAGGCATTAAAGGATAACTAGAGTGCCAGGAACACAAACTTGTTATTGTGGCACTATGGCTTCCCCCTCTGTCAAGCGCACCCCCCTCGTGGTGCAGAAGGGGTTAAAACTCCTTCTGTCACTTACCTGGGTCCAGCACCAATGTTTTATGTGCTGGCTTGGGTCTGCCTTCACTCCTCAATGGCCGCGCTCGCAATGGTATTTCCGTGACGCCAGGTTTTGCGTGACGCTGGAGTCCCTATGCATAGCCACTAAAGGAGTTAATTCTGAACGGTAATTATTGCAGTTTCTTAAAAATTGCAATAATTACCTTTGCAGTGTCACTTACACAAGCTCAATAAGACACACACTCTCTCACTGGCATACACACTTACACATTCTAACTCTAACTTACACACACTAACACATACACATTCTCACTGACCTACACACTCTCACACTTGCACGCACACTCACTTGCACGCACACTCTCCCTTACAGTGTCACCTACACACTCATACTAATACACACACACTCTCTCACTGACACACACAGTGTCACTTGCACACTCTTACACGCTCTCCTTAACACACACCCAGTCACTTGCACACTCTCACTAACACACACACAGTCACTTGCACACTCTCACTAACACACACACTGTCACTTAAACACAAACTCACACCACTTTACATAAAGTCACACTTTATTGACACACACAAACACAGCAATTTAACACACACACCAATTTACAAACATGCACACAGCAAGCAACCCCCCTTGGTGCTGTGAAGATGAAGAGGTCCAGGGTGCAGGATCCAGGATGGTGTTTTTCTGTCTGCTAGGGAACAGGAGAGCCGTGCACTCTGAGCACAGGCTGCTTCCTGCTCCCCTCACTGTGCTTCCGGTCAGGTCCAGACTGGGGATACAAAGCAGCCCTGGAAAAAAAAAATCTATACCAGCCCCATAAGTCATTGCACCATTTATTGTCGTATGTAATACATAAGGCTAGGTCTTGCCACCCCAGATGATTGAGTAATATATATATATATATATATATATATATATATATATATATATATATATATATATATATATATATATATATATATATATTGCTTTTTCTAATATAAAATATATTGGTCCTTTCAGAGTAAAACGTTTAATTATACAGTAAGCATACTCACATGCAGACACAGACAATATCACTGACACACACAAGCTCATTGATACACAGCTAATTGACCTAAAAACACAAGCTCACTCACTAGCAGGGACGCACGCGCGCACGCACACACACACACACACACACACACACACGCAAGTAAGCTCACTCACTAGCAGACGCGCACACACACAGCTTAATGTAGTGGTTCTGGTGTCTATAGCCTGTCCTCAGGCTTTTTAATGTAAACACTGACTTTTCAGAGAAAAGGCAGTGTTTACATTGTTTCCTAGTGACACCTCTAGTGACACACTCAGACGGTCACTATAGATGCTTCCTGTGCCAGTGCGGATTGGCTGAGATCCTCAAGCTTGATGATCTCAGCAATAGAGGCAGGGCTAGTCAAGAGGAGACCAGCACGACGTGGGGGGAAGAAAAAATGAGTAAAAACACAGACACACACACACCATGACACACACACACCTTGACAGACACACATGCCATCACAGACACACACATACCATCAGACACACCATGACAGACATACCATCAGACACACCATGACACAGACACACCATGACACAGACACACACACACACACACACACACCATGACACAGGCAGATGCACATACCATGACACAGACAGACACAAACACACACCATGACACAGACAGACACAAACACACACCATGACACAGACAGACACAAACACACACCATGACACAGACAGACACAAACACACACCATGACACAGATACACAAACACACACCATGACACAGATACACACACACACACCATGACACAGATACACACACACACACCATGACACAGATACACACACACACACCATGACACAGATACACACACACACACACACACACACCATGACACAGATACACACACACACACACACACACCATGACACAGATACACACACACACACACCATGACACAGATACACACACACACACACCATGACACAGATACACACACACACACACCATGACACAGATACACACACACACACACACACACACACACACACACCATGACACAGATACACACACACACACACCATGACACAGATACACACACACACACACACACACACACACACACCATGACACAGATACACACACACACACACACCATGACACAGATACACACACACACACACACACCATGACACAGATACACACACACACACACCATGACACAGATACAGACACACCGTGACACACACCATGACACACACGCACCGCGACACACACACTAACACACGCACCATGAGACAGACACACGCGCGCACCATGAGACAGACACACGCGCGCACCATGAGACAGACACACGCGCGCACCATGAGACAGACACACGCGCGCACCATGAGACAGACACACACACATAATTGTTGCTACCTGTGGGCAGACAGACGGGAGAAGGGAGAGCTCTGATGGCGGCCGCAGGAGGAGCTGGCTGTTCTCTCTGCTCCTCAGCACGCAACTTAATGAGACCGGGGCCGGTCTCATTAAGTAGTGCGCAAGAGTGGGGGAGCAGAGACCGAACAGCCAGCTTCCCCTGCGGCCACCATCAGAGCTCTCCCTGCGGCCGCCAGCACACCCATCTGTCTGCCTGGCCCCAGGTGCCAGTGGCCCACCGGGAAATTTCCCGGTATCCCGGTGGGCGAGTTCGGCCCTGGTTCCGGTATTTACAGGCAGGGGGCAACTGGAATACGGTCACATCCCGGCTTCCCCTGTGTGCTCTGTTCGGGTGCTGGGGTTGCAGAGGGAGCCAGCAGCTGAATGGCTGCGTTGGGGGGTTGCAAAGTAGTGGCTCACCTAGCACAGCATCCCCATACAGCAGTAGCAGGGCAGCCCATCAGGAAACCTCTCAGTGGGTGCCCCCCCCAAGGCCGGTGCCCCAGAAAAATGCCTTATTCGCCTGATGGAAGCGCCGGCCCTGCTCTGCTGTGTCTATGGGGGTTAGGGGCTATAATGTGGAACGGTAAGGTTAAGTGTAAGTGAGAAGAAGTTGTGTTGTGTGGGGTATTGGAGATGTAATTGGGGGGTGTAGGGACTTAAAGTATTAAAAACTAGTTAATATAATGATGATTATTATTACATAAGTCCCCCCTCCCTTTGGCTTACTTTGGTCCAGGGAGAGGGGAATATGCAGTGCAGAATGCTCCTTCATGCAGACTACTGGAAAAAGATCAGAGCAGGAACTAAATAAAGTTTATGTAAACAAAGCTCTGTGGCTTGACTGTTTTTACCCACGAGTGTTTAAAGGGATACTATAGTCACCAAAACAACTTTAGCTTAAGTAGTTTTGGTGTATAGATCATGCTCATACAGTCTCACTGTTCAATTCTCTGTCATTTAGGAGTTAAATCACTTTATTTCTGCTGCCCTAATTACCCCTTTCCGGCATGTGACTTGCACAGCCTTCCTAAACCAGGGGCGGATCCAGAACCTAATCTCGGGAGGGGCACTGGTAGTGGGGTGATAGGTGCTGTAATGGGGAAACAGCGGCTGTAATTGAGGAGTAAGGGGCTAGGAGATCTATTGGGGGATAGCGGCTGTAGTGGGGGGATAGCGGCTGTAGTGGGGGGGTTAGGGACTGTAAATGGGGGGGTAGGAAATGTAGTAGGGGGATAGGGGTTGTAGTGGGGGGAATGGATGCAATCAGGGATAGGGGCTGCAATTGGGTGAGAGGCTGTAGTGGGGGTAGCGACTGTAGTAAGGGAACAGGGGCTGTAGTGGGGTGATATGGGCTGAAGTTAGGATGAATGGGGCTGTAGTGTGGGGGTATGGGCTGCATATAGGGGGTAGGGACTGTTGTGTGGGATAGGGGCTGCAGTGAGGAGTAAGGGACTGTGGTAGAAGGGTTAGGGAATGTAGTATGGGTGTTAGGGGCTGTAGTGGGGTTAATGGGAATGTAGTGGGGTTAATGGGAATGTAGTGGGGGGGGGGGGGGTAAGAGCTGCATTAGGGAATTAGGGACTGTAGGGGTGCATAGGAGCTACATTTGGAGGGTAGGGACCGTAGGGGCTACCATAGGGGGAGTATGGGCTGCTGTTTGGTTAAAAGGGCTGTAGAAGAGGGCTTAGGGCTGTAGGGCATAGGGACTGCAATTGCACCCCCTGGATCCGCCACTGTCCTAAACACTTCCTGTAAAGTGACAAATATCAAACATTTACACTTCCTTTGCAGAAAATTCTGTTTTAATGTATAACTTCTCATCTCCTGCTCTGTTAATTACTTGCTAGACTTTGCAGAAGCCTCATGTGTGTGATTTAAGTTTAATTTTCAGAACAGGCGATAAAAACATCTAATTGAAAATAAAACCCCTTTTTAAAAAAAAATAAAAAAATTATGTGGGCTGTCAGTCACAGTCAGGGGACGTGTGGCTAAAACTGCATGTACAGAAACAAAAGACAATTGTACACGTTCTGATCAAAACAATATGTAAAGAAAACCTAGAATTTCACTATATGTCTGTTAAACATAATTGACCTCTTTCATATAAAGTGTGCCCACACTTATTATATATCACTTTATTCAGGAGAAACATGAATTTTATTTTGCATCAAATATTTATATATTAACCATAATTTAAGTTTTGTATGGCATTTTAACTGTGAATGTCTTAATCTGTTAATTTTCACTGAAATAAAAAACACGTTTGTGTTCAGCAGTCTCTCACAAGCACAACGGTACCCACCCCCCTCCCCCTCCCCAGGTTTCATGGAGTTTTGAAATTTACAGGGTGAAATATAGGGCTTTCCCCTTTTCTGTTGTTGCACATTGAAATTTGCCAAATTGGTTTTCTGGGTCTATGTTGCATTTGGCAGTCCAGGAATGAAAATTACCCCCATCATGGCAAACCATTTGCAAAGACAATTCCCAGATTTTACTAGTAACATGACGTAAAGTCATGATTTTATTAAAGACACGGAGGCGAGTATTATGCATAACTCTTTCTTTATTTCCTCAGCAGCAAAGATAGAGGAATATAAATATTGTCAAAAAATGAAAGAAAAACTGTATAGGCATAACGGGTAGCCAATCACATGGTAGAGGAAGTGGCTATATAAGTCCTGTGTCTCCCACAATCCCCCTCTTTCTTGCGAAAACCGAAGACCAGGTAAGAAGAAACGATGTCCCACTTGATCAGCACAGGAAACAGGAACAATGCGACAACATCAAGCTAAAAAAGACAGAGAAATATGGTCATTTCCAGACTCAAAACTGTAGACTTACCAAACAGCATCATAAGGAGTCACAAACAAGAAACCGGATTCTGAAATACAAAGGATAAATGATTAGTGAACATAAAAGACGTATCAAACCATCCAATCATATAAATAAACATACATAGTCAATACATAATCAATACATACCTATTGAACAGGAAAAAATCCGTAGAGTCTCAAGCATCTCGTATCCCCATTCCACACCGGGAGGGCGGGAGGGAATAATACTCGCCTCCGTGTCTTTAATAAAATCATGACTTTACGTCATGTTACTAGTAAAATCTGGGAATTTTATTAAAGACACGGAGGCTCATATTATGCAAGTTCAAAGCTGTGCAACTATTCGAGATGCGATGTGTTCAATAGGTCTGAAATAGAAATCTCTAAAAGTCGATTCCCTGGACCAATCTGCCGCCCGCATGATATCCTCCAGACGACATCCGACCGAGGAGGCTTTAGAAGCCATCGCTCCCCGTACAGAATGGGGCGTAAACACAGAGGTGTCTATACCCGCAGAGGATAATAGTTCACGTATCCAACGTGCCAGGGTAGGTGTAGAAACCGGTCGATAAGGCGACTTGAAAGATATGAACAAATCGTGTAGATCAGCAGAGCGAAGGGAACTCGTGACATCCAGATAAACTCTGAGGCAATCCACCGGGCAGAGCGCCGGACAGCCAGGAAACCTGGGATACGAAAAGGACTTGGATGCAGATTTAGTCCTCCTGGATATATCAAAAGTAACACCTTCTGGGGTGAATGCAATGGCGTCCCAATCCATGGCCCTGACGTCAGAGACCCTCTTGCAAGAGATCAAACAGAGCAACATCACTAACTTGGATGACAGGCGTTTCAAAGACAGCTCCTGATTAGGGTACCATGAGGAGAGGAACTGCAACATCCTGTTAACGTCCCAAAAGGCAGAGAAGCGAGGCCGAGGAGGACGAGCAAGGCGGATACCCTTGAGAAGACGACATACAAAAGGATGCCTGCCGACAGGGGAACCATCCAAACCCCTGTGTCCGGCCGAGATAGCCGAGCGGGAGAGGTTAATCGTGCGGTACGCCTTGCCTGAGTCAAACAGGGACGTGAGGAACTCTAGGATCAAAGGCAAAGGGGCAGATACGGGATCCACTGCCCGTTCCAAGCACCAACCAGACCACGATCTCCATGAAGCCCGATAGGCAGTTCGAGTGCCTGGGGCCCAAGCGTTATCGAGGAGTAGGAGAGTTGTCTGCGGAACGCCTGGGACAATCCAAGGTCCCCTGAAAGGAACCATGCTATCAGGGGTAGCTGGCGTTGTAGTACTAGTTCGTGTGAGTTCCCATCCGGGTCTAGAAGGAGGTCCTGGAAGATCGGAATCAACCGAGGATAATCGATCGACAACTCCATCAAGCGGGGAAACCATGGTCGAGATCTCCAAAGCGGGGTGATTAGCGCTACACAACAGTCGTGGCGAACCAGTTTCGAGATCGTGCGCGCTATCATGTTGAATGGAGGGAATGCGTATAGCAGGCCCCGTGGCCAGTCTTGAAGGAAGGCATCGGTCGCCACCGCTGCCGGATCCGGCCTCCAGCTGAAGAACTTCGGTAGCTGAGTGTTCAGACGAGATGCGAATAGATCCATCTGGAACTTTCCCCACAACATGTCCAGGCTTCGGAACACCGAAGTGTGTAGACGCCAATCTCCAGAGTCTCTTAAGTGTCTGGAATTCCAATCCGTTCCCGAATTGTCTAGTCCCGGGATGTGTTCCGCTGTCACCGAGACGTTGTTGAAGAGGCAGTATTGCCAGAAGTCTTTCGCCAGAATTGCCAACATCTTGGACTTCGTACCCCCCAGGTGGTTTATGTAGCGGACCGCTGATACGTTGTCCATCTTGAGGAGAACGCAGCAATTCGCCCGTCCTGGGGTAAGGCTGCGGATCGCGAAAGCTCCAGCCAGGAGCTCCAGGCAGTTGATGTGCAACGATTTCTCCACGTCGGACCATCTGCCTCCTGTGGAAACGTCGCCACAACGAGCACCCCAGCCGTGTAAGCTGGCATCTGATTCGATCACCACGTCCGGGATGGAGCCGAAGATGGCTCTCCCATTCCACGCCTCCATGTGTGCTAACCACCACACCAATTCGTCCCTGGACTCTGCGTCCAAGCTTATCCGAGACTCGTAGGAGTGACCTGACCGAAGGTGTGACCCTTTGAGTCGCTGGAGGGCCCGGTAGTGTAGTGGGCCCGGGAAGATCGCCTGAATAGAGGCCGCGAGAAGGCCAATTACTCTCGCCAGCTGTCTGATGGACAAGTCTGCGACGCGCAGAGCTCTTTGAATCTCCTTCTGAATGGCTTTCACTTTGGAACCTGGTAGGAACAGGAACTGTTGGACGGAGTCCACTCTGAACCCCAGGAACTCTATGGACTGGGCGGGATCTAGGACCGATTTGTCCCAGTTGATCAGGAAACCCAATTTCTGTAGCAGGGTGGTAGTCCATTCCAGGTGTAGAAGGAGATCCTCCTTCGATTGGGACAAAATCAGAATGTCGTCTAGGTAAACAATGAGGCGAACCCCTCGGGTACGGAGGAACGCCACCACAGGCTTCAGAAGCTTGGTGAAGCACCAGGGGGCCGAAGAGAGACCGAAAGGCAGGCAGGTGAAACGCCAACGCCGCCCGTGCCATGTGAAATGGAGATAATCTCTGAATTCTAGAGCAATGGGGACCGTGAAGTAAGCGTCCTTCAGGTCTAGTTTGGCAAGCCAATCCGACTGGCGCAGAAGGTCCCTGAGGCAGTGTATACCTTCCATCTGGAAGTGTTGGTAACGCAGGAAGGCGTTGAGGGGACGAAGATTTATTACAGGGCGAACTCCGCCTCCTTTCTTGGGCACTAGGAACAGATTGCTCGTAAAGCCCTTGGCGGCGAACGGCAGTTCCTCTATAGCGCCCTTGGAGAGCATCTCTCCGACCTCCGCGGAGATCATCTCGTCTTGTTCCCGTGGAAGGGACAGTTCTCTGGGGGAATAAAACTGGACAGGCACTGAAACAAAATCTAGGCGATACCCCTTTACACACTGCAGAACCCAAGCATCCGAGGTGAGCTCCGCCCACTCTCGGTAAAATAAGGCCAGTCTCCCTGCTACCTGAACGGGAGGGAAAGAAAGGGTACTCACCGTAAGGACGTCTGCTGGTGGCACCGCTGCGGGGGTATCTGGAGCCCCAAGTCCGACCTCTGGCTGGGAAGAAAGGAGGGGTTCTTTGGTCCTGAAATCCCCGGGAGGGAAAAAAGGAACCTCTGGTAGCGCGAAATGCGCCTCGGAAACCCCGGCCGGGTGGACGGTTCCTGCTACGCCCGGCCCCTCCAAAAACCTTAGGCGCGAACACACGTTTCATGCTCGCCTGCGCCTTGTCAATCGCCGTGAAGGTCTTGACATACGACCCCATGTCTTTAACGAAGGAGGTACCAAACAGTAAACCCTCTTCAGTCGGGTCAGGCTCCGCCACAGTCATAGTGGCCAGTTTAGGGTCGATTTTTAACAATATCGCCTTACGTCTCTCCGCAGATATCGCCGTATTGGCGTTCCCCAGCAAGCATATGGCCCGTTGGACCCAACCAATGGCCACGTCCACGTCCAAAACTGAATCCCCAGTTTTAGCAGTATCTAGAAGCTCATAGAGCTTCGAGAGGGGCCCTAGTGTGTCCAGGATCTTGTCCTGGCATCCCTTCAGGGAATTGTCAAGGCCCTTTTTGGGCTTCCAGCCCGACTTACCCAGGAACTGGGCAATCTGTGGGTCAATATCTGGTGTTTTACCCGCAGCGCCCGGGAGAGAAGGGCGAGGGCATTCGGCCCGCAGCTTATTGCGGCCTTCTTTGGAAAGGGGTGTGCGGATACGTTTGGCCACATACTGGGCAATATGATCCGGGGGGACCCATTCAGCGGCCCGGGGGTGACGTAGGTCGTCTGGGTCGAACAGGGGGTTACCCTGAGGATCAAGAATAGTGTTGTCAACCCCGGAGGGGCCTAAGACTGGACCCCGGGTCTTGGCGGAGGACTCTGATGGGTTAACGCCCGTAAGGGGCAAATCCTCGCCAGACACATCATCATCACCAAAGGAGTCATACTCCATATAGTCGGATTCCTCCTCCACACTCCGGTCGGTATCCGACCCATCATCAAGGGCTCTAGCCCGTTTCCATAATCTAGCCTTTTTAGCCCGGCCAGGGGCTCTTTTGCGCGTGGGGTGCGCGCCATCTGTGACCGCCTCAAGCGTGTCAGTCATGGCAGGTAGAACCTGCATCGAGGAGTGGGAGCCGACGTGTTTGGACTTGGCCTTCGCCTTACGGGCTCCAGGCACAGTCTGAGCAGGGGAGGGGGACCCCACGCCCGTAGGGGCGGGGGAGGCCAGAGTAGGCAAAACCAGGGAGTGCATTGATTGTGAAAAGGAAGTCGTAACAGCTCCCATGGCCGAGGCAATAGCCTTCTGAATGGAGGAGGCCATAGTGGCTTCCAGCATGGCCTGAAATTCTTGGGAGGCCATAGCGCCCTCAGCGCTGTCTGAGCGGAAGTCCCCAGGGGGACCCGCAGGCCCATCCTCCCTATCCTGCATGCTGCAAAGTTGCAGTGGGCAATTAAAGACTGCTAAATGACACTAAGGTGGATGAAGAAGAGCAAAGGGTTGAGTAACCCACAGAAAAACGAAACACACA
The DNA here is from genome assembly GCF_036172605.1 of Pelobates fuscus. NCBI lineage: Eukaryota > Metazoa > Chordata > Amphibia > Anura > Pelobatidae > Pelobates > Pelobates fuscus. The sequence goes on from NC_086321.1 coordinate 158,359,129, forward strand.
GACCGTCTAGCGTTCCCAGGGGACCCGGCAAAGCAAAGGTGACCGCACGGCAGCACAGGGGAAGGATCGAGGTCCGCCCAAGATGGCCGCCGCACGTGAGGGAAGGCGCACGCGACTGGGCACCCGGCGGGGGAAGGGGCTCGTGCACCCGATCCGCCGAGCCCGCCCGCGAGCGGGGAGGGATGCGTGCGCAGCTGCGGTCGACAACAGAGCGGTTGCGGCAAAAGCACAGAGCCGGGAGTCGTGCGGGAGCACGAGGGGGATAGAAAAAGGCAGGTTACAGAAATCCCCGGGTAGGGGGGAAAAGCACCAAGGGGGTCCCAGGGGGAACGCTAGTGGTAACAGGTAACTAAACAACCATAAATAGTATACAATGAAATATCATACAAATAAACGATCATCAAATTTGAGTCAGAGAGAAACAAAAAGTACTTATCTGTCTGAGGAAGCAGCAAAGAAAGAGGAGGATTGTGGGAGACACAGGACTTATATAGCCACTTCCTCTACCATGTGATTGGCTACCCGTTATGCCTATACAGTTTTTCTTTCATTTTTTGACAATATTTATATTCCTCTATCTTTGCTGCTGAGGAAATAAAGAAAGAGTTATGCATAATATGAGCCTCCGTGTCTTTAATAAAATCCAAGGTATTGGAGTATTGTACGCAGTATTGGAGACCGTATCTCCAGAAGGATATTGATACTTCAGAGAGAGTTCAGAGAAGGGCTACTAAACTGGTTCATGGATTGCAGGATAAAACTTACCAGGAAAGGTTAAAGGATCTTAACATGTGTAGCTTGGAGGAAAGACGAGACAGGGGGGATATGATAGAAACATTTAAATACATAAAGGGAATCAATACAGTAAAGGAGGAGACTATATTTAAAAGAAGAAAAACTACCACAACAAGAGGACATAGTCTTAAATTAGAGGGCCAAAGGTTTAAAAATAATATCAGGAAGTATTACTTTACTGAGAGGGTAGTGGATACATGGAATAGCCTTCCAGCTAAAGTGATAGAGGTTAACACAGTAAAGGAGTTTAAGCATGCGTGGGTTAGGGATAAGGCTGTTCTAGCGATAAGATAAGGCCAGGGACTAATGAGAGTATTTAAAAAAAAAAAAAAAAAAAAAAACTGAGCAGACTAGATGGGCCAAATAGTTATTATCTGCAGTCACATTCTATGTTTCTATTCAAAATGGGGTATGTCCAGTCTTTTTTTTTTTTTATTTATTTTTTATTTTTTAGTAGCCACTCAGTCACACACCCTGGCCAAAGTTAGCATTCATATTTGTGTTTTTGCATTTTTCACACAAAAACTGCACTTTCACAGATATCACCACAGTCATTATACATTTTAAGGTTTTTAAACTCATATTTGTGTTCAACGAAGTTTCCAGAATACAACAGTTCACCCCATGTAGACAAGACCATACCTTGAATATGCTGTGACATTTTGGGAACCTGTTCTAATGAAGGATATTCTGGCATAAAAAAGCGCAGGGGCAGGCTACAAAAAAAAGGGGGGATGGCACATTTTAGTTAATAGTGAACACATTTAATCGGTTTGGTTTAGGAAAACGACACCTCGAAGGGGATATGATAACATTGTACAAATCTATTTGGGGTCAATATAAACAATTGCCTGGATATATATGCATATACATTACTACATAGGACATATGGGCACACATTTAGACTGGAAGAAAGGAGATTTTCTAAGGCAAATATTTTTTTTATGTTTTATAAAGTAAGGACAAGATGGTTTCATCAGTCTGTACAAATGTTTAAACAGCAACTGGATGAATACTTTTGAAAACATAACATTCCAGGATACAATTTAAAATTTTGGAGTTATAGCTTCTTGATCCAAGGACAGATCTGACTGCCATTCTGGGGTCATGAAGGAATTTTTTCCTTGTTTGTTGCAAAATTGGAAAGTACTTGAAACTGGGTTTTTTGCCTTCATTTGGATTAACCTCAAAAACAAATGTGAGGCTGAACTTGATGGATGCAGGTCTCTTTTCAGCATATGTAGCTGTGTGCTTTGTCCTGCAGGGTTGTGTCAATCCAGTCACTGTGAAAAATGTGTCTCACATGACACATTGCCTGTCATAAAGCAGGTGTAAGAGTGTATATTTTTTTCTTAAAGGAGCACTATATTATTGGGAATATAAACCTGTAATTCTAACACTATATAGTCGTGTCCCTGTTTCTATCTAGTATTCCACCCTGTTTGCCAGACATTTACTCAAATAAAGGGTTTCCCCATGCCGAGGCTCCATCGTGGGGCACACGTATTAAATGCTGCTCCAATGCTTTCTTATGAGTTGCAGTGACATGTGACTTTTACTCATTCAGTGCAGTGGAAGCAACTCTAGTATCTAGCAGTATAACTGTCTCTAGAGGCATGTTAAACCCTTTAAGGTAAACTTTTTTTGAAATAGTTTTACCTTGAACTGTTAAACTTACAGGACCACTGCACCCAGACCAATTCATTAAAATTAAGTGTTCTGGGTTAATTTAGTGGTGCTTTAATGTTCCAATACTGTCAGAGGCAACAGAGTCCCTGGAGATGTAATGTTTTAAAATTTAAAATGTGTATTTATATACAAGGTGTGTATGCGTACATTATATGAAAAAGTATTGGGAGACCTCGCCATCACACCAATAGAGACTTTTGCATATGACATTGCATACTAAATACATAGACATTAATATGTAGTTGTTCCCCCTTTGCAGCTGTAACAACTTCCACTCTTCTGGGAGGCTTTCCACAAGATTGGAGTGTTTTTGTTTGAATTTTTGCCCATTGTCCAGAAGAGTATTTGTGAAGTCAGTCACTGATGTTGGATGAGAAGGCTTGGCTCGCAATCTCCATTCCAGTTCGTTCCAAAGGTGTTCACTGGGGTTGAGGATAGGGCTTTGTGTGGGCCAGTCAAGTTCTTCCATGCCAAACTCATCCAACCATGTCTTTATGGACCTTGCTTTGTGCACTATTTCAGGAATGTTTTTGTTTGTATTATTATTTTTATCATTGGTATTGGTAGTATTTATATAGCGCCATATTTATATAGCACCAACTAATTCCTCAGCGCTTTATAATATTATGAAAAGGGGGAAATGTTTCAATAAATGAGACAATTACACAATGACACAGGAACAATATGTAGATGAGGTATATGCAGACTGCATGGCTGGGTGCTTGATTTTATAATTAAGAGGTGTGTCCCAACCATTAAAACCATGCATCAGATCTATCCATTTATCTATTAACAAAAAAAAAAAAGCTGTTTGTATATATTCACAATGTGATTTGATCTGTTTTATAAAGAACAAAACTATGTAGTTTGTATAAATCAATGAAAATTAAACAAAAGGCTTGGTGATCTGGAACTAAAGCGTTCAGTTCACCAGGTTCAGCAGGGATTAAGACTGACCCATGATCAGGTCTTGTTTTCAGGTCAGAGCAGTGAACAAAGATCTATAGCTCAGAAATGGTGTAACCTGAATAAAGATACAGGAGAAGGGAGGGCAAGCTATTGAAACTGGCTACAGGAAAGGTCTGTAAGGCAACACATAGCTGCACAAGAATAGCTAAGCACTGTAACTGTAAGGAGATAAGGTGTATTTACAACATGTGAAATCACTGCAATGTGGGGCTTTTTGGGTAGCGGTGTCATTTTGCAAAATTAATGTTCTTTATAATGCATAGAGTTGTGTGTCTCGACACAAACTTCCCTTTTAGAAATGGCAGACACAGAGAATGACACACCCATGCATAGTCCTGTCAAACTATTGACAATCTGAAGGCCCTGGGATACAATTAAGGGACCTAGTAAATTTTGGCATATGTAAATATTTCATATTATATACTGACCACCAAACATTTTTTGCAAAGCGATTTATTCCTGGTGGAGAACAGCCTTATAACATAGAAGTTTTGAGAATTCATTGGGGATTTAAAGCCAAAGTAGCTGAAAATAAACATTCTCTAAGTCGCCTACGCTTACAGTTCTACGATTTCAGTCTTAACTGTCAAATTCATCTTCAATTCTCACTTTATTGAATAACCCTGACTGTGTCCACAACATTTGGATGGACAAGAATGGACAAGACTGATTTTTGAAGTGATGATATGATAAGAATCTGCTTTGCTGAGAAGACTAAATGACCAACATTCAGAGCTTCTAACTTCCTCTTTACACGTATGACTATGGTAATTGTAGTAAAAGTAATATTTTCTGTGTACGTATAATTTATTTAACATGATGAAATTATCTTTATATTTCCTAAAGGTTTTGCACGTAGAGAGAAAAAATATCAGGTTCAGCCTGGATTTGGAGATCGTCGTGGTGGAGTGATTAGTGCTCGAACATACTTTTACGCCGATGAAGCAAAATGCGACCATCACATGGAGACTTTCCTAAATTGCATTGAGGCTTCAGGTAAGTTTAACTTGAGAACAATATTTAGATAAAAGAAATATCCAGCCTGTTTTTTGTTTTGTTCCTCTTGCAATTAGGTCAGATACATTTTTTAGAAAGGAAAAAAAAAATATGTTGTACCTAAACTGTTTACTATTCAGCAAATAGTTCCTGACAACCACAGTGCATCAACAGCTTCCATTATGGCTTGCCAGGCTAAAAACAATAAATATTTTTTTTGCCAGTTTTTTTTTTTTTTACAAGAAATTTTGAAATATAGCGAATGTAATTCAAATTTTTTTGATAAATATTCCAATGCAATAATATATACCTACTATAGCTTTTTTATGTTGATGCTTTTTTATGATTTACTCGAGGCTTTGGATATTAAAAAAACTGTCTGAAGGCACTTTTTTTTGCCAGAGGGGAAGTTGTCTTTAGCAAACCTTTCCTTGTCAGTTTACAATAAGATTCCCCTGTAATTTATTTAAATCCAATGTTTCTCTGTGATAAGGTACACTGTGTGGCTGAATGGACGGCCTTGTTTGAACATGAATTCCAGCTGGTATTTATTTGTTCTGCGATGCGTTTTCCAGTTGAAATGAGAGTGCACAGTGCATGGCTAAGTAACATCTCTACAAAGAGTTCGGATACATTATGTTTCTATTTATTCTCTAAGCAATTAATGCTTCAGATGTTTCATGTATTTTTATTTTTTTTTGTTTTGTTTTGATTTATTCACTTTCATGGTTTGAGACAAATGTAGCTTGTTAAAGGGACAATCACAATCATTTTCTTGAAATCCAAATGTCGACAAACATAGGCACACTAATTATGTGTAGCACGCCGTTACATAAAGACAGGGGGGAAATATTTGGGGAGGATTCCACTTTTCTTTATCTCAGTATGGTTATATTGAAATGTTGATATTTTCATTTCATTATTATTGCTGTTTTCTTGCTTGAATTTCACTGTTTGTAATGGTTGAACTTCTGGGCATTGTGAAGAATTAACCCCTTAAGGACCAAACTTCTGGAATAAAAGGGAATCATGACGTGTCTCACACGTCATGTGTCCTTAAGGGGTTAACAAAGGAATTGGGAACAAATGTTGATTTCAGCAATTGATTTTCATCTTGTATATTTTGGTACTTTTCTTGGATATCAATCTAAATATTGATGGTATGTAGAGGGCTGTGTTAAGCTGACTCCCCCTACAATTGTCTAAAATAAATCAAATGTGTTTCATTTGATCTGTAAAATTGAAGATTTGTGCTGCATTTATTAAGATAATAGCAATAGTTTTTTGAGTTATTACCAATTTAATAAAGGTCATCAAAGGTCACTCAGCCCCGCTACAACAGTCAAAAGACATGAGACTGGGCTGGTTGGTTAGTGCTGGGTTTGTGCCATACATTTATTTTATTTGTACTGTTTAGTTTTTTGTTGTTTTTTTTTTTGTCAGGGGAAATTGTGACCCGCTGTCATGGTCTTGCTCAGTCAGGTAAGAGGCTAATGACAGGGTTAACATCTGAAAGTTTGTTTACATACGAATTGCAAGCCAGAGAGGGAGGTAAGTAAAACAGGGTGAACAGAAAAGAGATTAAGGTAATTGGTAACAGGAAAACCTATCAACAAAATTATAGGTTAGGCTGAGTGAGAACCTATAAATGAAATTATAGGCAAGAATAGGGAGTGACAATAGAAAAGGGAGTTTAGGCAATATGCCCCAGACAGGTTATTTACAGGATATTAGAGGATAGTAAGAATTTCTAAATATGAAGTATAGGATAGTGAGATGGGTAAAACAGAACTAAACAATAAGGTGTCAGAATAGCAAACAAAATAGTAATTTAGTGAATCGGTCCGCTGTTTGGATGGAGCACTGATAAGTAGGCAAATAACTCTTTGCAATATTTGTTATTTGCGTAGTCCAGGGTGATATGATACAGGATGGTAATATGAAGCAGATTGGTAGGGTAGGCCAGGTTGGTGTGAAGCAGGGTGGTGATAAAACTGGTTGGTAATATAAATCAGGTTGAAATCACAAAGCAGGATAGTGGTATAATGCAGGTTGGTTTGTAGATCTGTTCAGATTGAAACTAAAGTAGCTTGATAGAGTAGTCCAGGTTGATAATAAGAAGCTTGCTAGTAATAAAGGTTGGTAAGATTAATCTCCAATAGGGCGATAATATTGAAGGGAAGTTCACAGGAGCCAGGAAAAGAAGTCTTTCAAGAGTGCCATTGACTTCAAACTAAAGGCCCGGTCTTGAGCAGGGTGTAGCCTTTTGTAGCTTAAGTAATTAATCCAGGCAGGTGAGAATGAGTCAAGAAAAGTTTAGAACTAGTGGCAAAACATAATCAGTGAAGGAACAAAATGAAAGGGACACTAAAGTCACCAGAACAACTACAGTTTATTGAATTTGTTCCTCTGAGTAGAATCATTCCCGTCAGGCTTTTTGCTGTAAATACTGTCTTTTCAGAGAAAATACAGTGTTTACATTACAGCCTAGTGATAACTTCACTGGCCACTCCTCAGATGGCTGTTAGAGATCCTTCCTGGGTCATGGCTGCCTAAAATGCAGGCCAGGGTCGTGTTTGAATCATGCTGGCTCTGCCCCTGATCTGCCTCCTTGACAGTCTCGGCCAATCCTATGGGGAAGTATTGTGATTGGATCAGGCCACCACTTCTGGTGATGTCAGCAGACAGCTTGTTTTTTTGAGGCAAGCAGCATGCAGAGTTACAGCTTCAGGCTTGAATACAGTAATGTTTTGCTATATTTATGGGGGCATGATGGGCCCAAGGAGGCTAGATGGTGGTTTTAACACTATAGGCTCAGGAATACATGTTTCTGTTCCTGACACTATAGTGATCCTTTAAATGAAAGGCAATAAAGTTCTGTAATTATGGTTTGGAACCTGACACCCGCAATTCAATTCAACTCAGCCATGTTAAGTTGGCACCCCATGATTTTAAATTGAGAATTAAAATATATACCGTATATACTCGAGTATAAGCCGACCCGAATATAAGCCGAGTCCCCTAATTTTACCCCAAAAAACAGGGAAAACTTATTGACTCGAGTATAAGACTAGGGTGGGAAATGCAGCAGCTACTGGTAAATTTCTAAATAAAATTAGATCCTAAAAAAATTATATTAATTGAATATTTTTTTACAGTGTGTGTGTGTGTGTGAATGCAGTGTGTGTGTGTGTGTGTGAGTGCAGTGTGTGTGTGTGTGTGTGTGTGTGTGTGTGTGTTGCAGAGCCTTGGTGGGGGTTGGGCATTTGTATTATTTTTTTAAATTATTTTAATTTTTTTATTATTATTATTTTTAAAATATAATTTTATTTTATTTTGTTTTATTTTATTATTTTTTTTTTTTTCGTCTCCCCTCCCTGCTTGATACATGGCAGGGAGGGGGTCTCTCACTCCCTGGTGGTCCAGTGGCATTGGCAGTTCAGTGGAGCTGGGCTGCAGAGAGCGCTTACCTCTCCTGCAGCTCCTGTCAGCTCCCTTCTCCTCTGCGCCGGTCCGGTCAGCTCCCCTGTCAGTTCACAGTGTAAGTCTCGCGAGAGCCGCACTATGACCCCGCGGCTCTCGCAAGACTTACACTGGGAGCTTACAGAGGTGCTGACCGGACCGGCGTTGAGGAGAAGGGAGCTGACAGGAGCTGCAGGAGAGGTAAGTTGCAGCCCCCACAGCCCCCTGTCTGTATTATGGCAATGCAGACAGGGGGCTGCCATAATACAGACAGTGACTCAAGTATAAGCCGAGTTGAGGTTTTTCAGCACAAATACTTATACTCGAGTATATACGGTAATTGTTTGTGATGAATACTGAACATTTGTATTATTGTGTCTTTTATAATAAAAGTAGCACAAACCTTAATATTTACGACACAACACTGCACAAAGGTTGCACCAACAACAGTGGATTTGTATTCATGCTAATTGTAGGGGGCAGCTTCACATAGCCTATGTAGAGTGGTCTATGGTTCCCACATTGTTCTTTTCTGCAAATTCTACGTACTAAAAGGTAGCTTTTTTTTTTTCATTAGCAGCCTCTCAATTTGTGTACATCGTGTGTCTTGGTAAACATAGCTGATATGGTAGACTCTGGTGGGGCTCTTCTTATAATGATAACTGATTTGTACTGATTATTGCCTTAGAAATCCTAATTCTTTTCTTGCTTGCAGGTGGCAGTTCTGAAGATGGTTTTTCTGCAATTAAACTCACGGCACTGGGCAGACCTCAGTTTCTGGTGAGGCTATAACTTAAAACAAGACCATCTTGGTTCAGAAAATGTTTTGCCTTCTGCTTTTTCTTTGTTATATGTTTGAATTAAAGGAATGTTGTGATCTTTCATCTCTAGCACACCCAAAAGGATTTAGGTTAGTAACTTGGTCTAATAACAAAACAAAATATCTTTCAATACTCCTCTGTATTGACAACTGTATCGAGCTGGTAATTTACGTAACTTGCATTTGGTGCAGTTTCCATTGGTACATAAGTCAATGTCACTTTAAAATTGGTTGATTTAATACACTGAGACAACCTTTGAGTCAAAACACTCTTTATATTACCTTAAGATTCCTGAATTCAACTCTGGCAGAAAGGCAAAATAACGCTCATCATGTTCTACCAGAAGTGTGCTGCAGCTTCCTTGTCAATTCTCAACAATCCCTAGTTTGGTGAATCGGTCTGTAAATAACCAAAAATAATAAACTTTGTAATAAAAGCAAAAACATTTTTTTTTTTTCTGAATTTGACAATTTTTATTGAGTCAAAAGCGTTAACAGGATACAGAAGGTAAAAAGGTAAGGCTATGCATTGCCATCCCCATTGCAGTAGGAATTATAGGGTTAGAACAGTACAGCCAGTAGTTGCAAAACAATATGTACATTGACATTAAGAAAGGTTGCGTATTCCCATTTGAGTTTGGTGCCATGGCTATTTACTCAATTGGTACTTCCTGTCACATCCAGTGTATTACCGACTAGTTATTCTGGGCGTCTATCAATATAAAGCCCATCTTTTGCCGCTAAAGCTGAGCCTTTATGGCATCGCCCTTACTATACTGGTACAGCGGTACAACATTGTTAACCTTGGATTCCACCCATGTGGTTTTGGGTCTTGAATAACTAACTGACTTACGCCCTCAGCTGAGTGGTTTTGGTATGTGGCTGCTGCCGTCTATCCCCTTGTCTTCTCTTTTATAGTACACGTTGCATACTCTTTGGTGGAGGGGCTTTTTCCCATTCTAAATTACCCTCTCTGTGATACTTGACTCTTAAAAAAATATATAAAAAAAAAAATAAAAAAATAAAAAGATAAAGATGCAATAGAAAAAAATTGTTTAACTATTTACAAAGTGAGTTTGCGCTGGTGGCTTATACGGGTGCACTCTGTATTTGTAATAGATGCTATAAAACTTAATCAGAACAGGTGGTGCATCTTATGTTTGCATATACTATTCCAATCTCGGTTTGGTGATATGGTTGTTGACCCATGAAGACTAGAAATCACACCTCAGTTTGGCCCGTCAGCTGTGACCTCCCTTTCTCCCAATTTTACATTTTAAATTCCAGGCATACATTGTTTCTAGAAAGGACAACTCAGTGGTACCTAGTTGAAAGGAAACTATAGTCCTAAGAACCACTACAGCATAATGTAATGATTTTAGTGGAGTGATTTTAGTGTCTATAGCCTGTAGGCCGAGCACTGTAAACCAATGCTGCCTAGTAACACCTCTAGGTGCAGTGACTCAGATGGCCCCAGAGGTGCTTCCTACATCAGTTCTGCACTGTTCTGCAGCATTTTGTTTTTCTTTTAATGTCAAACATGTTTTCACAGCAAGCTTTCCATCCTCCCTGGCATTTTCTCCATTTGACTGTTTAACAGTCTGCAAACAAACTTCAGCCTGGGACGGCTGAAAACATTGCCGTCTGTTGAAAAGAATCTGCATTATCGTCATCTAAATTACTGTTTTGACTCAAAGGTGAAGCAATAAATAATTCTATTTTGCATAGAAGAAGGTCACTGTTGATGTTCTTGCTAATTGCTATGGATCAGTACTGCATCCCTTCTGTACATGCACCTTGAGGTTTGCAGAGAGGTGATTACTGATTTGTTGTATTTGATTTGTTTAACAGTGTTCAATATTCTTGCTGTATAACTACCTTTTATTGTGCCTGCAGAATTTAGTCCAAACTGGCATTATTTTCAAAATGCATTACTACCATGTAATGTATTTTTGTACATTTTTTTTTTTTTTTTTACTTTGTCCCAGCTGGATTGCGCACGATTTCCTCCAATTCTAGTTGATGTGAAATAAAAAAAACACACACACACACCACCCATGCTGGGGCTCCCTTCCAGGCTACAGATGTAGCCAATGACAGAATGCAGTTCTGTAACATCTGCCATGAACGCAACTGTCTTTTTCCCCATTCCTGATATACCAGGCTTAATATACGGATCTGCTGGTCAGGATGAGACACTGTGTCTCGCTCTCCCAGAACTCTGCTCATCCTATGAGTCCTTTGGTTATCTCCTCTACGACTCATTGTTTTAAATGAAAACATCCAACAACATATAAAAAGCCCAGTAACAACTGTTTGCTTGCTCAGTATAGTTTTGCTGCATGCCACCCAGATGGTTAATGAGATCAATAGATGGTATTGTTGGATATGTTTTATTTTCTGAGAAGAGCTGGAAAAAATCGCCCCAAGCTTATCATTTTTAGTAGTTTAGATTATAAAAGTATATTTTATAGCCAAATAAATGTTGATTGACTTAGGACGGTGGGTGAAGCTCTACTGGGCTCATCATTTTTAGCCTGTGATACAGTGGTAACGGGAGAATTATTGTTCTTGTTTAAAAGGCCCAGCATTTTACTTCTATATGCAGGATGCATTGTTCAATCATAGGCTGAATTAATGGTCCAGGCATACCCTCTAGCAATCAAAGTAATTTAAAATTTCCATTTAAAAATAATTTGTCCTAAATTAGTTCTTTAATTCAACATAATTTGTATTGCTTGCAAATAGCATCGCTGTTGTTCTCCTCACTTTTTAGATATATCATCTGAAGACATTAAAAGACATTTAATAAATGATGGGGCGGAATAGGGAGGAAAAATAATGTAACGTTGACGATCTGGTACTAAATGTCTGCAAAGTTTCCCTCACCAGAATTTTGACTTTTGTCCCACTTTAGTTGCAATTTTCAGAAGTGCTGATAAAATGGCGCCGTTTCTTCCACCAGCTTGCTGCTGATCAAGGCAAGTCTGGGCTTGCTGCTGTCGAAATTGAACTGGAGGTGGAAAAATTAATGGTAAGCTGATGTTCCTTGCAACATAGACTCATTGTTTAGAACTAGAAGCGTGGAGAACTCTCTCCCCCCCACCCCCATCCCCTTAAAAAATAGTGCTGGCCGCCAAGGGTCTCCCCCTATCCAAGCGCCGGCCCTGCTGTTTGCCTTAGATCGATAATCTTCCTCCCCAGGCCACAGGCACCTTGCTGGGCAGCCGGCAGGGGAGGAATGTAGCCTGCAGCTCCGCCGGGTTCTCCTCTCGCGAGCTCGGGGTGTTGTCGTGGTTACCATGGCAATGCTCTGTTCTCACGAGAGTGAACCCTCGTCTGAGCTGCAGCCTAGAGTTCACTCTCACCACTAGAACCACCAGGGAATGGAAGCACTGTCCCCCCTCCCAGGCCTCCGGTAAGAAGGGAGGGGGGATATTAACTATGTTTATTTTAATAATAATAATTAAAAAAAACTACTTAGAAAACATATATAATCTTTAATATGCCCCCCTACCCGCTCACACAAATTATAACCCCCTACACACTGCACCACACACAGCCCCCCCATACACACTGCACACCCCTCACAAAAACCACACTGCCCCCTTATACACACACTGCACCCCTCATACAAAACCATCATGACCCCTCATACACACGCTGGCCACTCACACACAAACTCACTGCTCCCATTACGCACACTGCACCCGTCAAACACACACACACACACACTAACCCAATACACACTGCACCCTCATACAAAAACACACCGTGCCACTCACACACACTGCCTCCCAATACGCACACTGCCTCCCTCACACACACACACTGCCCCAATACACACTGATCCCCCATACACACACTGCTCCCAATATACACATTGCTTCCCCATACATACACTGCACCCCTCTCACACACGCACTGTCCCCCCAACACACACACACAACAGCCCCTATCGCAGCAGACCCCAGGTAAGTTATAAAACTATTTTTTAAACGGTTTGTCTACTTGCTCTGGGAGGGCGCCTTGGCACTCCTGGAACATTTATTGCACTCCCCCCTCCTCCCCCCACACACACACTACTTCCCCTATCCCCTACTACAGCCCCTATCCCGGTAGATCCCAGGTAAGTTGTCACACGGTTCTTATATAGTTTGACTACTTACCCTGGGAGGACACCATGATGCTCCTGGCACTATAAACACTACAGAGAGCTGTAGTGGTTATTGTGCCTGCATTGTTTCTTTAAATAATCTGCCAGTGCCCCTCCCGAGATTAGGTTCTGGATCCGCCCCTGCTCACCTCCCTCACTTACTTGATCTGCAGCCTGGGAGATGCTCTCTGTGCTGCTACCTCTCGGAGTCAGTCAGTAGAGAGAGACAGGGAGCTAATGTCATTTCCTATCAGTGCCTCTCAACACACACAGACCCTTCATAGCTGGTACCGGTATTGCAGTCTAACCTCAGTCAAAGCAATACTGGCATTTGTATTGCCGGTATTTTGGCTGTCTGTGAGCCACTAGAGGCAGTCTTAATCTTACAATGTTAACATTGTGGTTTATCTAAACCTGCAATGTTTTCAGCTGCAGGGCTAAGGGGAAAGGAATACTGCAACCAGACCACGTCAAGGAGATGAAATGACCAGTGTGCCTAGTGTCCCTTTAATGGTATATAGAGAGATGCATGATTTCAAATTAACTTTGATTATCATGAATTTTGATAAAGAAGGTGAGTCATGGTGTTGGAAGTTGTGTTGCTGAGGATTGTTCTTGCAAGATGTTTTCTTCTGTTTTGGTTTTCTGTTTACAAAGTAATTGTAGACTAGAGTCAAAATTAGGTAGGAGATAAATACAAAGCTCAGCACATACAGAGAAAAGAAATACACATGCATTTTTAATAAGCGGGAAATAAGCTACTTTAACTGTGATCGAATCTTTCTAAGAAAGTCAATTATACTGATTAGTTTCAAGGTCTCTGTTAAAGCATTCTGTCATACCTAAAATTTAAAGGGTGTTACTTGTGTTAAAGCTATGTGAAGAGAAAACCCATACGGGAAATAAAACCATTTGTGGCTAATCTGATGGAATAAGGAAACAGATTTAATTCAGAATTTTGTGTCTGTTTTATTGCATCTTTATATATTAACATTTTTATTTGACAGAAGTATGTGCACCACAAAGTATTTATTTAACAAGAACAGGTAACACTAGCGTTTAAGTCATTATTAGCTATATCCCAGGCTACATGTTATTATTACCCAACTTCATGTAACTCCTTTTATTAAAGGAACACTATAGTCAACTAAATAAAGCAGTTTTAGTGTATAGATCATTCCCCTGCAATTTCACTGCTCAATTCACTGTCATTGAGGAGTTAAATCACTTTGTTTCTGTTTATGCAGCCCTAGCCACACCTCCCCTAGCTATGACTGACAGAGCCTGCATGAAAAAAAAAAACTGGTTTCACTTTTAAACAGATGTAATTTACCTTAAATAATTGTATCTCAATCTCTAAATTGAACTTTAATCACATACAGGAGGCTCTTGCAGGGTCTAGTAAGCTATTAACATAGCAGGGGATAAGAAAATCTTAATTAAACAGAACTTGCAATAAAGAAAGCCTAAATAGGGCTCTCTTTACAGGAAGTGTTTATGGAAGGCTGTGCAAGTCACATGCAGGGAGGTGTGACTAGGGTTCATAAACAAAGGGATTTAACTCCTAAATGGCAGAGGATTGAGCAGTGAGGCTGCAGGAGCATGTTCTATACACCAAAACTGCTTCATTAAGCTAAAGTTGCTCAGGTGACTATAGTGTCCCTTTAATCTTTGAAGTTTGGAATGCCTAATTGATCTTATCAGTAATTGAACCTGTGATTTGGAGATGGCACGGTGGGTAGTGTTTCAGCAGCAGTATCTCACCAGCTAATTGACAAATTAACTCTGAGCAACACAATGATTTATGCATTACTAAATTGAGAGTATATAGAGATCCTTGCTAAACTTTTAGTTTTGTGTCTCCTGAGGCTGTGTTTCTCGCAATGCTTATTTAACTTTTTAAGAAAATCATTGTGTAAGTATAGTCAAAACCCCATGTAAGAAGTCAAATCATTCAAAAATGGTGTTACTAATAACAATAGAGGAGGGGGCACCATGACACCATAACCACTATAGTGTGATGTAGTGGTTATGGTGCTTGGAGTGTTCCTTTAAGAAAATTCCACGTACACAGACCTTTGGTCTATTCTCTGTTTTGTCTGCTATGAAAATTAACACACAAGTTCTGTTTTCACTGGTAAAATGAAAAGTAATGCTTGGTCTACAATATAAAATGGTACAAGCAGTTGACCTGGACCCTCGGATTAATTGTGCTTAACCTTAAGGGACATCTGTTTGTTGGGCATGGATTCTGGATGAGACTTTCCAGGAAATAATGTTATTTGTGTCCTTTTTATTTAGTTTTCTTTTGTGTTTATTCAATTTATGATCTATATTTAAAATGACAGACATGGATTATATACCGTATTTATGGAGTGTATTGTGGTGTTGTTCAATAAGCAATTGATCTAATGTGTTACTCTATTTTAACAGGAAAGCTTGGCGAAACTAGGAATTGCTACCAAGGATGAGAGCCATAGCTGGTTTACAGGAGAAAACCTTGGGCTCTCAGGGTATGTTTCATAAACCAGGACTGATAATCTTCTATAATTAGATGTACTTATAATATTTATGATTGTCCCATTATACTATCAAGGGTTTCCGTTTAGCTGAATAGGTAACTGATACATATATAATTCTAAAAGAAAAAAAAAATCTGACAGAATATATTATGAGCAAAGTTTCTCTTAATTGAGAAGAAATGCACATATTATGGTATGATCCATTTCTGTTCTCACAGCAACTTCTCGTTCCACATTCATGACTTTGGCCAGCACTTTGTGCCAGTTTTTCTTTTTCAAATATTTTCAAAGATCATTGCTGTATATAAACAAAGGGGTAATAAATATTTTGGTTACAACTTTGCCTTGAGCATTATTCACTTGCCCCCTCAAAGCAATGCACGCGGCATTCTACTGTGCATGGCATGTGTCATAGCTGATGGCTGGTTGTCTGAATAGCCATGTACATCTATCTTGGGCAGTTGTATATTGACTTTCTCTAGTTTGGAGGAGCATGGCAAATGGTTGTACCAAAAGATAAAGAAGAAATATTTGTTTGTTTATTTGTAATCCATTTTTCTAGCATAGTGTGTGTGTGTGTGTGTGTGTGTGTGTATGAACTTTGCAAAAAAGGACTCCGTGACGTCTGCCATGATTGAGTCACTCGGGCATTATTTTGGTAGTTCTCATACATATCATTGGATGAGTTTATTTAGTTTAAATAACCTTTCATGGATAGCCAGGGAGAAAAAGTAAAATAAAAATGTTAACACATAAATAGATCTATGTATTTCTCTCGAAATATTTTAGTGTAAGTAATTTAGTATTCCAATCTGCAATGTTCACTACCCTTTCAAAAATGCATTAAATGCTAAACAGTTCTCAGTAGCCTGCAGCGGTCTTACCTTTATCTCGCAGCTGTTGTCTACTCTCAGCATGCATTTCCAAACATGCCTTTGGGATTTCAAAATAGCTTATTTTAGTTGTTTTTATTGGAAATGTTTAATGGGGTTAAAGCTTCTGGGTCTGTCTGCCCCTTTGTAAATGTATTCGATCTGTTTTAGCTGTGTGGTCAGACATACAAACTGGAATCTAAAGCTCTTGCTGAAAAATATGTACATGTCAAAGACAACCTTTGGGAGATTTTATCAGATATGATCTGGATAGAAGTTGATACTATTAGGTTAGAGCGAAAGGGAGTGTGTGTTTGCATTGGTGTACACACCGAATACACATGACCTCTGCAGTATTAATATTATAAAAAGTGTAGGGTATGAGGAAAAACCGTAAAATTTGGTGCTACTATCACCTAGTGTGAATCACTCAACCACACAAAACTAAAGTGCATAAGAAATATTTGGTGAGAGCACTCAATATATACAATTAGAACTATATTACCAGAACCGTCCTGGATATATATCTAAAACAGTAAGACATAAAAGAGAAAAGGAACATAGGATAATATTGTTAAAAATAGATAAAATGAGTATAGGTAACTAGTTGACCTCACATGCTTCTGAGTCACTTATAAAAGCTGACTCAGACTAAGGACTTGTATTGGAGATGACAAGCTTTTAGGCTGGACGTCTTGTATAGATGTAGAAGATATAGATGAGTTATCCCTGGATGTAAATTTTCAATTATTCCAGGATGCAGGATCAAAGTAAAATTATTTATTTGATATAAACTCAGAAATATTCAAATACAAGTTAAAAATTGTCCATAGGTAATACCGCGACGCATTTCGGCAGTAGAGCCTTTCTCAAGTGGTGCTGTATGTTCATCTCCAGTATTTTCCTTTTATGTGAGTAGGTTGGCGCTCTTTTCCGCGGTGTTTGTGTTCTTTTACTTCCGCTTTCGTCATCCGGAATTGTCCGACGTGTCCCGCACCACATGACGTCATTCCGGCGCTATAGGCCGGAAATATTATCGGCGCCATTTTCAAAAAGTCCTTGTCATGTATTCTTTGCCAGTTCTTAATAGAATACAGTCTTTTAGACATAAGAGCATATAAATATTATATATAAAACCTTCTAAATGAGGTAAATAGAAGGGAAAGAGAAATATATATAGTGTTAAATGGGGAAATAGCTAAGACAAACATATAAAAGTATTATAATTATTTGCAGTACATTTAATATATATTGTAAAGTAATTTAAAAGGACAGTCCTTCCTAGTGAGGAAATGGCTGAAGCTCCTGATGGACTGCTTAAATGGACGATGCAAAGGGAGTTTATCCCTGCTGGCTCTTAGCCCAGGTAGACCAAAGTGATGAGACACAGGTGCTTGTGGTGTAGCTGCGCCCAGGGGGGGGCTGCTCACCTCCTGCTTCTTCCCTCTGTGCTCACGGGTCCGATCAGGCATCGGTGCTGATACAAGACGTGCTTCTAATTTTACCCAGAAGTTCTTAAAGTGCTCGGTCAAGCGATCTAGTATGTGCTCTGCTGCACTTTGATGAGTCTTCAGTAACTGTGGCGACCCGTGCTCTGGGAACGGTTGCATGTCTGCCATTGTGAGTGGGTCTGCTGCAGTCAAGATAAGTGTCAGAGCAGTTAAATTAAAAATATTTAACTTACCTTGCTTTCAGTGGCGAGACACTGCCTTTGAAGCCACCAGATCCACCTCTCACAATGTCACAACTCTTCTTGGGTTTTCTCATCCAATACAGTGCTTTAAATAGAAAAGCATAGGTCACGAGAAGTGCATGCCACACTCATCCAGTCACAGGCTTCTTATAGGGAAATGCTATGATTAGAATTTGATAGCATTTGATGTTGAACATCACATAACCAAAGCAAACTCAATCATTGCCGAAGAAAGACTGCCACTACAGATGTGTTGAGCCCTGCAATGTAAACGTT
This sequence comes from Pelobates fuscus, assembly GCF_036172605.1. Classification (NCBI taxonomy): domain Eukaryota; kingdom Metazoa; phylum Chordata; class Amphibia; order Anura; family Pelobatidae; genus Pelobates; species Pelobates fuscus. The sequence goes on from NC_086321.1 coordinate 158,377,379, forward strand.
GCCATATCTACGAAATTGTGATTTTCTACAAAACTTCCTAATGCTATAATTTTAATCTATCTATATTACTGTCCCACCACCGTATGAGAGTTGGAAGAGTTTTACAGTGAGTTTTAGGAAACTAGTGTACATGCATGGTGAAATACTGCACTGCGCCAATCAAATGTTCTCTCTGAGATTATCTGATTAAAATAGCCAAGTTCCACTTCAGCAGAATCACCTCTGGTGGCTGTCAGTTACAGCCACAAGTGGCATTTTAGCCATGCAAAATGTAAACGTTGAGCAGCAATGTTGCGATGAAGTAATCTGGGTGCTTCTAATGTCCCTTTAAGGCAGCATCTATCAATATTGTGTGTATGTGTACATGTTCTGTTCATCTCCCACAGAAAACTGTTTTTTTTTTTTTTTTTTTTTTTTTTTTTTAGAGAATGCTTAGCCATATCCAGCATTATTTTTTGGAAACAAAGTGGATTGAGATTCCAGGGATTTGTTTAAAAAAAATGCATTTTAATTCATTTAAAATTGAAAACCATTCTACTTAGCCTTTTTTTTAAATGGAAAAAAAATATCTGGTATGATCAGAAAACTGGCTAATTAGATCCAAAAGAGCTACTCAACTCCCCAAAAAGTCAGTTGGATGGTATTTTTTTTTTTTTTAATTCTTTATTTTTGTTGTGCACGGAATAACAAAAAATGCTTGCAATGCCACGATAGCAGTTACAGGCGATTTTAAAAACAGGTATATGTTAACAGTTGCATGGCATTTGGAAAAAGGCACAATTTTTATGATGTGAAAACAAGCTTAATACACGCTAACTTTGTATGTCTGTTGTAGCGGTTCACGTTATGATCATCAGGCTTAAGACTGCAAACATACAGAGAGTATATACTAAGAATTAATAAATTGTTAAACATTGCTCAGCTAGCTAGAATGCCCTGTTTTAATGGCTTAACCTAAGTTTAATCAAGAGTGTCATACAGGGTTACAGGGGGATAGTTAAAGGCTCATCAAGCTTAAATAACTTTTGCTGCCTTAGGTCAGGGAGGTCTGCAGTGCTAAAAATCAAAAGTTTTAAAACACTTATATGTAAATCATTGCTAAGAAAATCATGTCGCTCAATGCTGGAGTGCTTAACATCTAATAGGTGGGCCTGCGCAGTACGTAACCAAAAAGCAAGAGGTACGTAACCAAAAGGCATTGTGTAGGTAAAACACTAACGGCAGGCTATGTACTATGCATGTACGTGCGCTGTGTACTACCACTACATCGCGCTTAATAAAGTGATTAGTCTCAGGATTAGCAAAGGGCATTGCATTAGTTATAGTGCCGCATCAACAGCTACCAGTTATAGGAGCTACATCTACAGAAAACAATATCTCAATTTTGGCACTATTATGCACGGTTGATCTAATATCTTCAAGGCTGGTTGCAAACATGACTTAGATATTTCTATTTAGGCTCAGACCATTTAGTAGTTTAGGCACTGTATCTGATAGCCATTCCCTGAGGGAGGCTCCCAGCTGGCAGTTAAACATTAAAAGGATGCATACAGGATACACATAAACATTAAAGAAATATAAACGAAATAGAATGCATGCAGACATTAATAAGGCCTGTGGTAGGTGAGTTGCTTAGCCTTGTGGAGGTGGTAACTGAGTCCCGAGTTGGGTGCGATTCACAGTTCGTGGGTCATCCTACAGGTTACTGAGCCACAGCACTTCCCTGCCAGTCTATGGGACAGTTTGTTCAGCCTATGCCCACGGCTGGGAGGCCGCCGCTTCCGGGTGCCGGAGGTGCCATGTTTTGGCAGGTGGGTCCAAGGCGTTGGTAGAGTGGGTGGCCGTCTCCTGGGGTGGCTCTCTGTCCATGTCGGTCCCTTGTAGAGGACTGTGATGTTTGGTAGGTCGCTTTTGTGTTCCCCACACCCTTCTGCAAACCGGGTCTGAGTGGGTCTTGTGCTGTCTCCTGTCGACTGGATATCGGTGCGTGGGGTCTCCACCTCCCATGTCCTCGGCCCAAGACCTTTTTGGGGTCCCGTGCCTGGTGTCCATTGATCCTTTCCACGGGATTGTGGGCCCATGGGTTCTCCGGGTGTCGGATGGCCCTCTGGGTGTATGGACGGCAGTGAGGGGTTACCTCCGTTTGAGCCCTCGGCTCGGAAGAAGAGCAGGTGTGGTAGGCCCCGGCATCCTCCATCCGCACCGCAGGAGGTGTATGTACATGTGTGCCGTTTCTCTCTACAGTCTCCTGCCTGGGTGAGGGGTATGTTTCAAGGATTTTGTTGTGGGGCCGTTGTTTTGAGCGGGAGGGTTGTCTCTGAGCTCTGTCTTGGATCCGACACCAGAATTTGTGACAGATGTCGTCAAATCTCTGATTGAATGCGGTGAGCCAGTCTTGTGTTGTCAGGCCTGACAATGATTGCTGAGTCGCTGAGGCGGCGGCCATGTTGCGTGCGCCGTGTGGGTCTCTAATGGGCCCCTTGCTTGTTGCTGGAGAGCGAGAGTTCTTGAACAGGGACTGGGATATCCCCCCCGGTCCAGAGGGGGGGGGGGGGGTAACTGGGTGAGCGACAGAGTGGTAGATGTGTTGCAGCTGCTTGTGGGTCGGGTGATCGGCCGTTTCACTCGCCCGTCAGCTGTGGTAGGCCTCAGTGTAGTCTCTGTAAGAGATTCGAGTAGGTAAGTCCACAAGGTTGCAGGAACTTCTCCCGGGATCGTACTTAGATGTGTGCAGCTTTGTAGGGTGTCGGCGGCTGGCTGGGTGCCCGATATCAGGCAGATTGTGAGCTCTAAGTATGGAGCTCATGCGATGTGCAGCCAGTCGCCATGCTGCCCAGGCCCCGCCCCCCTTGGATGGTATTTTAAATGGAATGTTACACCACTATTGCTGAAGAAAAAAATATTTCTGTAGTAAGATCCAGAAATATTTGGACACTGACACAAGTTTTGTTATTTTGGCTTTTTACCCCCAAACAATGACAGTTAAACAATGAATAAAGGCTTAAAGTACAGTCTCTCAGCTTTATTTCAGGGTATTCACATCAAAATTGGAGAAAGGGTTGAGAGTATTCCATCTCAAAATGGAGGAAGGTTTTATGAATTACAGCTCTTTAATATGTAATTGACTCAAAAGATGCTTCATGGACAGGTATAGGCTATTCCTTCATTATGTCTTCATCAAATTAGCATGTAAAAGATCTGGAGTTGTTACTTTGAACTCCCAACGTGCAGTCAAAGGAGCGCTCAATGCAAGTAAAACAGGCTATCTTTAGTCTGCCAAAAAATAAAATCAATCAGAGAGGTAGCAGGAACATTTGGAGTGGCCAAAGCAACAGTTTGGTACATTTTGAGAAAAAAAAAGAATGCAATGATGAGCTCTGCAACACAAAAAGTCCATGCAAAACAGTGGTAGATGATTGTAGGATTCTTTTTATGGTAAACAAAAAACCCTTCACAACATCGAGCCAAGTGAAGAACACTCTAGCAGGTAGCCATATCATTATCCAAGTCTAAAATAAAGAGAAGACTTTACAAGAAAAAATGTAGAGGGTTCACCACAAGGCCTCAAGAATAGAAAAGCCAAATTAGACTTGCCAAAAAATTTTTTCTAAAAAATCCAGCCCTGTTCTGGAACAGCATTCTTTGGATCAAACCTGTACTAGAATAATGGTAAGAAAAATGTATGGAGATTCTTGGAACGGCTCATGATCTAAAGCATCTGTAAAACACAGTGGAGGCAGTGAGGTGGCATGGACACGCATGGCTTCCAACGGTACTGGGTCACCAGTGTTTATTGATGATGTGGCTGAAGACAGAAGCAGCTGGATGAATTCTGAAGTGTATAGGGATATATTGTCTACTTGGATTCAGCCAAATTTAGTGAAGATTGGACAGCACTTCAATATACAGATGTACAATCACCCAAAACATATAGTGAAAGCAGCCCAGGAGTTTTTGTAAATCAAAGAAGTGAAAAATTCTGCAATGGCCATGTCAATAACCTGATCTCAACTCGATCGAGTATTGTGCCTATTTCACTTTCACTTGAATTTCACTTGCTAAAGATAAAACACAAGGCAGAAAGACCCATAACAAACCGACTGAAGACAGCTGCAATAAAGGCCTGGCAAAGCATCACAAAGGAAAAAAAACTGCGTTTGGTGATGTCCATCCGTTCCAGAGTTCAAGCAATCATTGCCTGCAAAGGATTCTCAACAAAGTATTACAAATTTAAATTTTGTTTATATTTTGTCTGTTTGTCCAATTACATTTGAGCTACTGAAATAATGGGACAGTGTATGAAAATTTTTGCAATTACTTAAGGCGTCACAAGATATTTATGTTACACCCCTTAAATTAACAATGAAAGTCTGCACTTAAATTGCATCTTGGTTGTTTCATTGCAAATCTATTGTGGTGGCGTACAGAACCAAAATTATTAATATTGTGCCGGTGTCCAAATATTTCCAGACCTAAATACATACTGATTGCTTTATTGATATTATTAGATATAAATGTACTTTTTGTGTGCTATAAGTGTCCTTTAAAGTAAGTGCATCTAAATGAATCAATTATATATTACTCTAGATTTTACTGAAATTAAATGCTTGACTAGGCTAGATTGTCTGCTTGCTTTTATTAGACATTTATTTATATGTTTTAATAACAGAAGGCACAGCAATCCTGAATTAAAACTTAACAGGTTGAACATGTCTGACTATGCCAACAGTATCTAGACAAAACGTTGGCATATTTACAGTTTAATTTATGTATCCCATAAACATCTGTACTACAAACATACAATTCTGACAGATGGGGCAATCCAGTTTGAATTGTCTAAGTATGCAAGCACTGTTTGGTTTTAAAATATGTTTTTTACCATATATTTCTAAAAATGTTTGTTCACCAGGGTCAGTCAAGGTCAATGATGGTTATCTTTGCACTCGATGTTCATGAGAAACTATTACCCAGGATGCTGATCCGTGCATTCTTGTAAATATAGTTCACAAACTTTTAAATTGCCAGAGTTAGTCTTCACTGAACTAGGTGCCGAAGATGACTGAGCATCATGGGAGCTGTAGTTTATAAACCAATGCAGTTCCAAGCAAAGCAATGCGTAAACCAGGTTACCCGACAGATCACTTAAACACTTGGTGCTTATATAGTTCGAACATGCAATACATTTAGAATTATTTGTATAGCACTAACTTATTCCACAGCACTGTGCAACAGGAAACGAGACCAACATTTATTTCTAGCCAAACATGTATGACTTACGGGAACAGTAGGCAAAGTGGACCCTGTCCAAACAAGCTCACAAGCTAAATGCAGTGTGTTATCCCTGTTCATGATTTAGTGTTGCCACTTGCCAAATGAATTCTATTGTACAGCTTAATAACACTGTTTTGCTAATGCAGTCTTTGTGTAGTTTTATAGGTCATTCATTGATTTTAGTGCAATGATTACAAGAATAGATGTACATGACCCTACTATCAACTCCAGTCTATCATAGCAAACTGGTGGTATCTATATTTTTCCTATTAGAACTACATAAATGTCTGTCACGCTGTGCACCAGAGGGTACAATTAGGAGGAAATATTGCATGGGTTCTCTTTTTTTATTTTTTTTGCACAGTGGTAAAGCTGTCATAGTTAATGTTGCAATGCATAGAAATACCAGTCTAACAGGTATGCATGAAGGTTATCAGGATTTTGTCCAGGACAGCAGTCACAAATGTATATGTTACATTGTATATTATATTTATTTTGATGGATTTCAGTCTTGGGCAACTTTGAAGTTGGCGTTTAAGGATTCATTGCTAGAGCTTGTTTTATTGCCTTGCACTTTATTGTATCTCAATACCGTTAGAAGATTAATAGACAAAATGACTTTTTAAAGGGAAGCTCCAGCTTACAGAAAGGGAAAAAAAAATCTTTCAAAATGTATTAAATTACACCACATACACATTGAAAAATGTAAAATGAAAAACTGAACTTAACTTTAAATCCCAATATAAATGCAATGATTAGCTACCACATTAAATGCATTGATAGGTAAACTGAATAGCATTTATCATTGCAATGGTACCTGTCAAGGGGTGAGATATATCAGACCGCAAGTAAGCAAGTTCTTGAATTTCATGTTTTGGAAGTAGGAAAAATGGACAAGCGAAAAGACCAGTTACTGATTGCTAGATGACTGGGTCAAAGCATCTCCAAAATGTCAAGTCTTGTGGGGTTTTCCCAGTATGCAGTGCTTATTGCCTACAAAAAGTAGTGCAAGGAAGGACAACCGGTGAACTGGCATCAGAGTTATGGGCACCCAAGACTCATTCGTGCACATGGGGAGCAAAGGCTAAACAATCTGGTCCAATCACACAGAAGAGCTAATGTAGCTCGGATTACTGAAAAGCTTAATGGTGGCCATGATAGAAAGGAGTCCGAACACACAGTGCATCGCAGATTGCTGCTGTGGCAAAGCTCCTGTACTCCGACAGAGTACCCCCGCCCAGTCCACTTACTAGCCATTAGGGAGGGAGCCTGGAATGCTTCAACCCCAGTCGCTGATGCTTGACAGGGGTCTCTCCAGAACTCTAACACCCGACTAGACTTTTCTTCCAAGCAGGAATCGTCCCCTCTGCCTATTCCATTGCAACTTTTTTCCCAGGCAGATACCACCTCTGCCTGCAATGTGATTGCTTTTGTCTTTATAAAGTCCGTTGCGGCTCTCAGGCCTAGTCATAGGGCTAGAGGGATCGTGCAGCTAGCCAATAGGTACGACAACTCTGTGACTGGGATCCATAAAAATCCACACAGGACACACAGTTCCCAATAGAACTAACATGCAAAGCTTTATTTTTACTTGGGACTAGCCAATATGATCATTACATAAAGCTTACGGTGACACACTCAAACAAATGCATAAAACAGGGGGGTGGAGCCAAGCTGCCATGCAGAGAGGTCGCACATGAGACAAGCTCCGTGCCAAAACGCTTGTATTTGGCCCAAAAGTGGGCAAAAACCTACCAAATCGACGATTAAACGACCTAAAGAAGTGAGCACTTACATGCAGAAGCACAGCGGCAACTTTCCTGACCGAAATCGGTGGCATCTGACCGGGGATAGACCTGAGGCCTACTCAGACGAAGCAAGAGAGGCGCCCGACATCCACGCCGTCTGTAGCAACTTGCTCAGAGGTCTCCCAGGTACACTTCCTCCCCCCCCCCCACCGGTGAGGGATATCCCGGTACTCTAAGCTTGAGACACAACGGCTGGAACAGCTCCGACAAACACCAGGCAACTGGACCGCAGCTAAGATGGCCGCCCAACGAGAACCCCAAAAGCGGGGCGCACAAGCCCAACCATACACTCACCCTCTGGGGGAATTTGACTGGCTCTGCCAGAGCCTCTGGAAGATGCTGCGTGAACGAGGACTGCCTTACCGCCGGGCGGCAAAACTAGTGGCTACATGGATTCGTCCAGTAACCCGCCGGCGCCACTACAGGCACCCACCACAGGCATCCGGGAAGGCTGCCAGGCTACGCACACACCGCCGCTCTCACGGGCAGGAAGCCACACCATGTTACATGAGTGACCACGCAGGCCCCCACATCGAGGCAACAAAGAATGCTAAACCAACCTCCCACGCCAGCTACTTACATGACCCGAGAGCCGGCGCTCGACGAAGCTTGACCCGGTCCCCCCAAACTACAACCGCAAACCGGGGAGACACACGGCTACACACTCCACTGCATGCTGCTGGAACGGAGTCCCAGCCCAGGGGCACCTTTGAAGACAAGAACCACGTCCAGGCAACGGGCATCGGCTAAAGGGCCTACCTCAATGCCCCTCAAGTGGACATTTCCCACCTGCATCTGGAGGGCACGCTTACAGCCATCGATATGCGGTCTAATCGCATCAAGGGACCACAACATTTTTCTCTAGGTCCTGCTGTTGAGACAACACGTTACCAGTGACTCTGTACAATAATAACTATCGCCAGCGCGACTCTTATCCTCACATATATTACCTCAACATAGTGAACCAAGTGGAGATGGCTCCATAATTTAGAAACATAAATATGATAAAACGTGCGAGTTGCCTAGCTTATTATCTTATGCTTTGGAAGTGTACAATCTACCTAGCCAGTTACATCCTACTTTTTATTAGAGCTGTATAAAACACAGGCATTGAATTTAGTGAGTTATGCAGGGCCTTCACCGGACTTCACATAACCTGAAAAGCCAGCAAGCAGCTAGATGTAATGAGAATATCACAAAATCCTAATGCTTATATGTTCAACCTGTTATCAGTTTACTTAGTTTGCTTTTTCTACTGTCTAGAGTTGGCAGGGGCTGTTTGTATATAACTGTTAGATCAGGCTAACCACAATCATACATCTTGCATATTATGAATCATAAGCGTCTGCATTATCTTGTTTACTTAAAACTGCTATACATACTGCTATACAATCTTGAGCACATACCCACATATCTCCTGGCCTTTCTGTTTAAATGCTAGGAAATTGGGCAGTTCATTGTTATGAAGCGTTCTCAGGGAAACGTAACCAAGCGGCATTTTACTACCCGCCTTGAAAGCGCCACTCTTAAAGACGTAGCAAAATGTGTGCAATTAGGCTAACATGTCTGATATACAAATCTTAACTAGTCAGGCACTGTTTGCCTGTCCTTAATCGTCACAGAGCACGATGAAATCGTACTATGTTTACTGTTATTACTAAGCTACCTATTAACTAAACTGTGCAAAATGTTGGTCCCCTCGGAAACAAGCATCTACCTTAACACTCTTAGACAAGCATCTACGACACTCTTATATAGTATAGCTTGTAGATAAGCCTCCTTAATCTTTCATATACACGTTAAGTTCAGCATTATACTGTTGTCTACTCTTCTATAATATAAAAATGTGCACAGTCTATCCATGCCATATGAGTGTATATCTATGCTTATGAAAACTCTGGCATTTGCTGTTGTGGCATTGCTAGTATACAATGTACCTTGTCTAATAAATGCACAATAAAATAAAGAATTTAAAAAAAAATAAAAAATGCATAAAACCAAATCATGTGAAGAAACATATTAATAAAGGGGCGAGGAAGACAATAATTAACATTAAATATCTCTCCTGCCTGCAGAAACCATAATATGTACTCACCTGGCTATGCAGATTAACCAGCCTTGCTATTCGGCTAGTGCATATTATAGTTGCTACCAATAGGTGGCGATGTATAGGCGCCACAGCCAAGCTACCTAGTTGGTAGCAAGCACCAGAAGGACAGGAGAGCACACAAAACCTTTAGCAAAACAACAATACACTCCCTGCACCTATAATAGGCACAGGGTGACTTAGACCTAGTAGTCTAGGGTCCTACATAATGCGTCTTTATGAAACTCCAGGTGATGGTGACTACTGTCACAGCTGCGTATGGAGCTGTGTAGCTGGAGACCAGTCAGAGTGCCATTGATGACCTCTGTTCACCACTGAAAGAACTGGGCCATAGAGCAATGGAAGAATGTAGCCTGGTTTGATGAATCTTATTTTATTTTGGAATATGGTGGATGACTGTGTGTGTGTGTGTGTGTGCGTGCGTGCGTGCGTGCGTGCGCTACATGGGTAAGAGATGGCAAAAAAGATTCACTAGGGGAAAAGGGCAGTGTGGGAAACCTTGGGTCCTGGCATTCATGTGGATGTTACTTTGACACATACTACATACCTAGAGATTGTTGCAGACTACGTACACCCCTTCATGGGAATGGTGTTCGCTAATGGCAGTGGCCTCTTTCAGCAAGATAATGCACCTTGCCACATTGCAAATATTGTTCAGGAATGGTTTACATAGAATGTGACGGCAGATAAAAACTATTTGGCCCATCTAGTCTGTCCAATTTACTAAATACTCTAAATTAGTGCCTGGCCTCATCATATAGCTAGAAAAGCCTTATGCCTATCCCACGTATGCTTAAACTCCTTTACTGTATTAACCTCTACCACGTCAGCTGGAAGGCTATTCCATGCATCCACTACTCTCTCAGTAAAGTAATACTTCCTGATATTACTTTTAGAAACATAACAGTGTTCAAGGTGTTGCCTTGGACTCCAAATTCATCCAATCTTAATCTGATTAACCATCTGTGGGATGTGCTGGAAAAACAAAACTGATTCATGGAGGCCCCACTGTCAGGGTACCTGGAGTCTCTACCTTTGAGAGAGGTAGAGACTTAGAAGGTTATCCGTCCGGACGCCATGTCTCCTCGGTCTCCCGCGGTTCACTCGGTCTTGCTAACGCCGGCCGCGAGGGAGTCACTTCCTTTTATAACAGAAGGACCGGAGGTAGACGTCATGACGCTAACCCGAAACATCCTGCCACTCAAATCTCGGGAGACGAATCAGGACTCGCCGGAGGCGTGTCCCCTCTCCCTAGCCAGGATACTTAACGGTGGTTCTCTCATTCACTCATTGCCCTGTCGTGGTTCTAGTCCGCCTAGTCACACAGTGCTTTATTATTCTCTTGTCTTTTGGTTCTGACCCGGCTTTGTTGTTTACTCTCCTGCCTTTGTTATCCTTGACCCGGCTTGTCTCTCGCTTACCTGTCCTCTGTTATCCTCGACCTCGGCTTGTCTCTGACCATTCTATTGTAGTTATACGTTAGTCCGGCCATTCTAAGGACCGGTATACGTATCAGCTACTCTTTGTACTCTGCGTGTTGGATCCCTGACCCGATCCTGACATTACGACAGGGCCATGGATCCTGCAGGTACAAATTGTCAGCTTGGTTCTCCTGATCCTAGGTTTGACGCCATGGATCATAGGATGGATCAGATGGCTCTGGCACTACAGGCGCTGCTGTCTCGCCCTATTAATCCACCTGAGGAGAGGCGTAACACTTCTGCTTCTTCTGTGGGTTCAGGGTTAGAGGTAGCTACTGTAGGTGCTTCTTCCCGAGTTACCCCACCTGTACGTTATGCTGGTTCTCCTGAGAGGTGTCGTGGCTTTTTGAACCAGATCAGTATTCATTTCGAGCTACAGCCCCGTTCATACCCTACTGATAGGGCAAAGGTGGGATTTATTATTACCTTACTCATTGAGAAAGCTCTGAGATGGGCGAATCCGTTGTGGGAGAATGATAATCCATTAGTCTATAACTATAATTCCTTTGTAGCTGCTTTTAAAAGAACTTTTGACCCTCCTGGCAGGAAGGCCAATGCAGCCAGATTACTGTTGCGCCTTAGACAAGACAACCAAACACTTGTGGATTATGCACTAGAGTTCAGGTCTTTGGCGGCAGAGGTAAAATGGAATGAACAGGCCTATATAGACGTATTCTTAAATGGATTATCTGATGTAATACTTGATGAGGTAGCTACAAGAGAACTTCCCGAGAATCTGGAGGACTTAATTTCCTTTATCTCCCGTATTGACGAACGCCTAAGGGAGAGACAGAATACTCGAGATAGAACCGCTAAATCTTTCTCTAGACTAGTACCATCATTTCAAGTTGCTGAAACCAAAGATCCACAGGTTTCAGAACCTATGCAGTTAGGCCTTACTCGTCTCTCAGAGGAGGAGAGACAGTACAGGAGAAGAGAGGGACTGTGTATGTATTGTGGGTTCAGAGGTCATGTACGTTTGAGCTGTCCCAGCCGTCCGGGAAACGCTCGCACCTAAGTTTCTCTAGAGGACAGACCTTGGGTGTTTCGATTTTGTCCTCTACTCATAACTACAAAGAACATAGACTCCTATTACCGGTCTCTTTAACTTGGGAGAAGGGAACTTTAGAAACTATGGCATTGATAGACTCCGGCGCTGCTGAGAGTTTTATCGACCAAAAGTTTCTCACCAAACACACTATCCCATCCCAGTTAAGGAAGACACCCTTGGCTGTTGAAGCCATTGATGGTAGACCTTTAGTTGAGCCTGTGATTTCCCGGGAGACCACACCTCTTTACTTAACTATTGGTATTCTACACAAGGAGGAAATATCCCTACTACTCATTTCATCCCCTTCTGTTCCCATAGTCCTGGGATACTCCTGGCTTAAGAAACATAACCCCGTTATAGATTGGAGATCAGGGGAAATAGTTTCTTGGGGCCAGAATTGTCAAGAGAGTTGTTTAAAGAAAGTGTCACCTCTTTGTAGTGTCAACCCACTTAATAACGCTACTGACTCTACCAAAGTACAGATACCGTCCTTGTATCAAGATTTAAAGGCAGTATTTGACAAAAGAAAGGCTGATACCTTACCACCACATAGGCCTTTTGATTGCAAAATTAATTTACTTTCTGGTACCATGCCCCCCAGGGGTCATGTATATCCTTTGTCCACGAATGAAAACTTAGTTCTAGAAGAGTATATTCGTGAAAACCTAGACAAGGGGTTCATTAGAAGATCCTCCTCTCCTGCTGGGGCTGGATTCTTTTTTGTTAAAAAGAAGGATGGTTCTTTAAGACCTTGCATTGACTACCGAGGTCTTAACAAGATAACCATCAGAAATGTTTATCCGATTCCCTTGATCACCGAGCTTTTTGACCGATTAAAAAGTTCTAAAATTTTCACTAAGTTAGACCTTAGAGGTGCTTATAATTTGGTGAGAATCCACGACGGTGACGAGTGGAAAACTGCATTCAATACTCGATATGGGCACTATGAGTATACTGTAATGCCTTTTGGTCTCTGCAATGCTCCGGCAGTATTTCAGGACCTTATTAATGAGGTTCTTAGGGAGTTTCAAGATGACTGTGTAATTGTATACCTTGATGATATTCTTATACATTCCAGGGATATTGAGACTCACCACAGGCAAGTCAGGAGGGTTTTACACAAACTTCTTCAGCATGGCTTGTACTGCAAACTAGAGAAATGCAGCTTTGACCAATCCCAAACTACGTTTCTTGGTTATGTGATTTCTGGGGAGGGGTTTGAAATGGATCCGGAGAAGCTCCAATCCATACTAGACTGGCCTTTACCTCAGGGTCTCAAGGCTATCCAGAGATTCATTGGTTTCTCTAATTACTACAGACGTTTCATTAAGGGATACTCCTCTATCATTGCTCCCATCACTAACATGACCAAACAAGGGGCTGAGACTAAGAATTGGTCTACTGAAGCTCTTCGGGCTTTTGAGACACTCAAAGAGCTGTTTGCTTCCGCACCAATTTTAGTTCACCCTGATACTACTCTACCTTTCCTACTCGAAGTAGACGCTTCTGAGACAGGTATAGGTGCTGTTCTGTCCCAAAGGTTGGGTGTAGATAAACCATTACATCCTTGTGGATACTTTTCCAAAAAATTGTCCGGTACTGAAAGCAGATATGACATTGGTGACAGGGAACTACTAGCGGTTATAATGGCCTTGAAGGAGTGGAGACATTTATTGGAGGGTACTTTGCATCCTGTTACTATTTTGACGGATCATAAAAACTTATCCTATATTGGGGAGGCTAAACGACTATCATCTAGACAGGTTCGTTGGTCCATATTTCTCACTCACTTCAACTACGTACTCACATATAGGCCAGGTTCTAAGAATTCTAAAGCCGACGCCTTATCTCGCCAATATGAACCTGCTGCCGTATCTGAGCCGGTTTTGTCCTCTATAGTACCCAAGTGTAACATTATCGCTAACACTACTCTCAAAGTTCATTCCCCGCTACTTGATCAGATAAGGAACTTGCAGCATCTGGCACCTAGACTGACTCCGGTTTCCAGACTTTTCGTTCCTCCTGAACTTCAATTGGAGCTCTTACAGTGTCTTCACGAGAGTAAGGTGGCTGGTCATCCGGGTGTCCGCAAGACGTATTCTTTGATCTCCAAGGATTTCTGGTGGCCGTCGTTACGGAAGGATATTAAGGATTTTATCGGGGTTTGTGTGGTCTGTACTAAAACCAAACTACCGCATACGCTTCCTTGTGGCCTTCTACAACCGCTGGAAATTCCTGACAAACCTTGGTCCTGTGTGGCAATGGACTTTATTGTGGATCTGCCGGTTTCTAAAAAACACACTGTTATCCTCACCGTAGTCGATAGGTTTACCAAGATGGCACATTTCGTACCTTTGCCTAAACTCCCGACTTCTCCTGAATTGGCGGAGGTCTTTGCTAAAGAGATTTTTCGTTTACATGGGATTCCTTCTGAGATCACTTCTGATAGAGGCTCCCAATTTGTTTCACGTTTTTGGAGGTCGTTCTGTTCTCAATTAGGCATCAAATTGAATTTTTCGTCCGCCTATCATCCTCAGTCTAACGGAGCTGCTGAACGAACTAACCAGAAGATTGAGCAATACTTACGTTGTTTTGTTTCCGAACACCAGGACGATTGGGTCGGTTTGATTCCTTGGGCAGAGTTTGCGCACAACAATCTTGTTTGTGACTCCACGCATTCAAGTCCCTTCTTCATGAACTATGGCTTTCATCCATCCATTCTTCCCCCGGTTTCTCCTTCCCAAGGAGTGCCGTCGGTTGATGTCCATGTGGCCAACTTGAGGAAGTTGTGGGATCAGACTCGACAGATTCTTCTACACAATTCTGTACTGGTAAAGAAACATGCTGACAAACGTAGAAGGGCGGCTCCGAATTTTGTTCCAGGCGATAGAGTGTGGTTGAGCACTAGGAATATTCGTCTTAAAGTTCCTTCCATGAAATTCGCTCCTCGTTATATTGGTCCCTACAGGATCTTGACTCGAATTAACCCAGTGGCATATCGTCTAGCTCTTCCAGCTACTTTACGCATCCCGAACTCCTTTCACGTGTCATTGTTGAAACCTCTAATCTGTAACAGATTCTCCTCCACAATCGCCCCTCCGCGCCCTGTTCAGGTGGAGGGTCAGGAGGAATATGAGGTTAACTCCATTATTGATTCTCGTGTCTCCCGGGGACGAGTACAATATTTAGTTGACTGGAAGGGATATGGTCCTGAGGAGAGGAGTTGGGTACCACAAGAGGATGTTCATGCTCCTCGTCTTCGCAGGGCATTTCACTCCCGCTTTCCATCTCGCCCCGGCTCCTTCCGCCCGGTGGGCGTATCTGAGGGGGGGGGGTACTGTCAGGGTACCTGGAGTCTCTACCTTTGAGAGAGGTAGAGACTTAGAAGGTTATCCGTCCGGACGCCATGTCTCCTCGGTCTCCCGCGGTTCACTCGGTCTTGCTAACGCCGGCCGCGAGGGAGTCACTTCCTTTTATAACAGAAGGACCGGAGGTAGACGTCATGACGCTAACCCGAAACATCCTGCCACTCAAATCTCGGGAGACGAATCAGGACTCGCCGGAGGCGTGTCCCCTCTCCCTAGCCAGGATACTTAACGGTGGTTCTCTCATTCACTCATTGCCCTGTCGTGGTTCTAGTCCGCCTAGTCACACAGTGCTTTATTATTCTCTTGTCTTTTGGTTCTGACCCGGCTTTGTTGTTTACTCTCCTGCCTTTCTGTTATCCTTGACCCGGCTTGTCTCTCGCTTACCTGTCCTCTGTTATCCTCGACCTCGGCTTGTCTCTGACCATTTTATTGTAGTTATACGTTAGTCCGGCCATTCTAAGGACCGGTATACGTATCAGCTACTCTTTGTACTCTGCGTGTTGGATCCCTGACCCGATCCTGACACCCACCTCACAACTTGCAGGATATAAAGGATCTGCTGCTAAGATCTTGGTGCAAGATACCACAGGACACGTTAAGAGATCTTGTGGAGTCGATGCCTCATCACAGCTGCTTTTGCTGCATGAAGGAACAAAATTAGGCAGATGATTTTAAAGATGTGACTGTACATATAGATGTATGTCTATCTTTTATATTAATCTATATATATTTTTTAAATATATAAACGTCACACTGGAATATCCTTTTTCAGAGACCTACTCTCCAACTGGGAAATTACTTTCAAATCTTTTCTTTGAATGTGAAAGCTGTGCATTTATTTTATTTAAAAGGTTTTGGGCCACAAGGTTCTGCGGGGTCTGTAAAGTGAAAAATGTTTGGTCTTTAAAGGTTAAAAATAAATTCTCTATTTCAAATAGGCACATTTAATGATTCAAGTGCACAAACAATTTTGTGTAAGAGTTTAAAACCTGCAGTAATATGTAAATACAGCCTAATTGTATACAAAGTGTATACTAGTCTCCGGTGAAGTTCCTTGTAGATCCCGGTATATTTAAAGGAACACTATAGTCACCTAAATTACTCTGGCTAAATAAAGCAGTTTTAGTGTATAGATCATTCCCCTGCTATTTCACTGCTCAATTCACTGTCATTTAGGAGTTAAGTCACTTTGTTTCTGTTTATGCAGCCCTAGCCACACCTCCCCTGGCTATGATTGACAGAGCCTGCATGAAAAAAAAAACTGGTTTCACTTTCAAACAGATGTAATTTACCTTAAATAATTGTATCTCAATCTCTAAATTGAACTTTAATCACATACAGGAGGCTCTTGCAGGGTCTAGCAAGATGTTAACATAGCAGGGGATAAGAAAATCCTAATTAAACAGAACTTGCAATAAAGAAAGCCTAAATAGGGCTCTCTTTACAGGAAGTGTTTATGGAAGGCTGTGCAAGTCACATGCAGGGAGGTGTTATTTATAGTGACTATAGTGTCCCTTTAAAATCAGAAACCAGCACTTGAACACAGATAAATGCACTTGGTTTATACCAGTGTTAGTACTGCTATTACCAATTAGGAGTATCCAGTCTTTAAATGTTGTGAGTCTAGTTATTTGATAGTCTGATTCAGTAAAGATTTTTTTTATTTTATTTTTTGAAAGCATAATACTTGAACAGCATAAGCAGAAAATAAAGGATGATACAATTTAGGTACTGTTCATACTGAATATTCGAAAGCTGCTAGAATTTTATAGTATATTTTATCAGTAGTTGAGTCCTTATGATATGCTGTTGTACGAGGTCTGTCTGGAAAGTATTCAGCCATGTAATATGAAAAATAGATACAAGATACACAAAAACATTGCATATAGGACAATAATGTCTCAGACCCATTCAAAGTAGGCGTGTTGGGACTTCACACAGTTCTTCCAGCGTCTATTCCACTGTTCAAAACACTCTGCAAAATCCTTTGTTGGAATCACCATCAGCTGCCTCATTAACATATTTACCTGAATCTCATTGACTTTCTGAAATCTCTTCCCTTTCAAAGGTGATTTTAGTTTTGGGAGAAGCCAGAAGTCACATGGCGCCAAAAGGGCTGTAAGGGGGCTGAGTCACCTGGGTGATTTTATGTGCAAAAGTTAATACAGATTTGTTGCTCTAATCACTCAGTAATTTTGACTGTGACGGCAACAGTACACATGCTCACTCAATGGCAGCCATGACTCTGCTTGGCTGCCAGGTTACATTGAAGTCGCAAAAAACATTTTTGTTATATTAACAATGGCTGGTTACTTTCCGGACAGATCTTGTATGTATCCAAAAGAGGGAGCCATGCTATAACTGCTGAAATAAGGATAATGGTGCATAAATTCCAATATATTACATATATTTTAAAGGGACACTATAGTCACCAGAACAACTACGGCTTATTGAATTTGTTCTGGTGAGTAGAATAACCTTCAGGCTTTTTGCTGTAAACACTCTTTTCAGAGAAAATGCAGTATTTACATTACAGCCTAGTGATAACTTTACTGGCCTCTCCTTAGATGGCTGTTAGAGATCCTTCCTGGGTCATGGCTGCCTAAAATGGCTCTCATTCTGTTAGGATGAAATTCTGTAGTTTTGCCGACGTTCGGCAATACGGAAAGGAGGCATTGCAAGAACACGGAGGAAAGGTGAGAATTGTGGGAAAATTTCTCTGACCACAGGAAACGGAGCACACTTTGCTCCTCCGCTGGTCATAGATGGTCAAGCATAGGAAACCTTCATAAGACACAGTAGTTCCTACTTTGTCTTATGTTTTAAAGAAAACTAGAGCAGGCAGGAAGAAATGAAGAACAGATCCTAAAAGAGGGAGAAGAGGAAGCGATTAAAGAGAGGTTAGTTCAGCATGACAGTGCCGCTTTAAGAGGGAAACAGGGGAGGGACCAGAAAGGGTTTTTCTCAGTGGCAGCTCTTTGCAAGGCAGGAGCTAAACATTACTCTAGAGAGCAATAGTTTTGTAATTCAGTGACCAGTAACGGATTAGTTTTCTGATTGGCTGACCGCAAGTGATATTTTTCCAGGTCAGGCTATAGAGTATCACCATGTAATTTCAATATCCCACCCAATAAGCTGCTAGTTCCCAATAACTTTTTTTATTCTGTGCTGCATGCTGACTAACCAATTCAATCAGTAAGTGCTTTTCATGAACTGCTTTTGTTCTAGCTAACATATCCCGTACCTCTGCTTGTAGTCGCTTACTTGGAAAAAAAAAACAATCTTCTATTTATACATCTGTATCTCCTGGGGCTAGAACTGTGACTGTTCTACCAGCACAGGCAGATTCAAGTGACCTTAATCGAGGTACTATTTCTTATAGACGTGAGAAGCTAATTTCACTTCCATTGTTTTCTGAAGGGTTAATGTAGCTGCCTTCCATTATAAAAACTGGGTGATGTTCATTTACTTTTAATGAGTCTTGCCATTCGTTTTACTTTTTTGGTTATTTTTTCCTTTTTTCCAACGTATTTGAATTTCTGGTGCTGATACTAAGAACAGTGGCTGTTGGTATCCATCAAATGAACTTCACCCAGGAGTAATCAGAGATGGTATTTTCAAACCCCTAACTACTTCTGCACATCTTCAACAGCATGCTCTGCCTCTGCTATTATCTGCTTTGTCATTGTATTGTGGTGATTGTTTAATTTTATGCACATAAGTGAGAAAAACACACTCTAAAAAGACTTTGGACAGCAAACAATACAGTTTTCTTTTCAGTAGTTCCCCAAACTCCTAATGATTCTTCTTACCGAAAGTGAAATCACTGTAAAAATAAACTATAAGCAGTAAAAGTCTGGGGAGTATTTATCAAGGCGCTGTGCGTTCTGTCTTTCCATGCAGCTAAACATGATTAAATTGGCTCTGGGTTCTAGGACTATTTATATTCTGCCAGACTAACAATGCAGGAAATATATTTTAATCTGATGTGTAAATCATACAATATACATGTCGTGCTGTGAACCTAATATTTTGCTGATAGCCTGCTTTACTGTTTAACAAAACCAATTAGGCTATAAAGTTATCGTTGGTACCCATCAATAGGCTCTTCCGAATATTGTGGAACTGTGGAACTGAAAGGTAATAATCCCTGTCACAATACACTGACCCCTGAAATGCAGCTACCTGGCTAAACCCTGTGGAAGAATGTACAGTTCAAGCTGGGAGTGTTAAGTAAACGTACTGATAGCCCAGCTGTACATAACCTATCCAAACTGACTTTACTGGGGTCGATTCTTCATTCGATGATTTACATTGGACTCTGCTGGATCCTGTGTAGAGCGAAACTCTGCTCACATTTGGTTGGATATAGACTTCATTTTGGGTAGCAGGTCAAGCCTGTAGTTTTATCATCAAATTATCTAACTGAAATAAATTATCCACTAATGAATTCGCCATGGCTCATATTTGATTTGAAGGTCTTTATTCCCTTTCTGTACTTTTCTAGAATACCATTATCTCCATGTTCCATACTATGCAAGGCACAGTGGCAGGCAGTTCTCTATACAATATGGAAAACCACAGTAGGAGTAGAATAGATATAGCTGAAATGGTGCATTCTGTCACTTTGTAGAGGTAACCTGGAAAAAAAAACCTTAAGTAAAATGTTCTGCAAGTTTTATTAAATGCCACAGAGAGCTGCTTCAGTAAAGATTTAAAAAAATTCAAAAAAAATATCAAATCCTAACAAGTGTTTTTGGTTTTTGGTCTGTGTGTGTTTTGTTACATTTTGTCTGTTACCCCATACAGGACGGTTGACTTGCTGGACTGGAACAGCCTGATCGACAGCAGAACAAAGATCTCTAAACTTCTCCTTGTACCAAATTTGCAGGTATTTTTAATTGTTGTATTTTGAACTCTAGTGCGTCAGTACCACGGAATTACCCATTTGCCAGAGGCAAAATTATTGTAGGGGAATCATTGCAATTGTTGACATTGTGACACTAAACACCTTTCATGCACAGAAAAGGAAACTTTGCCCTACTCAACCAAATTTGAGGTCTCAACCCCTTAAGGACCAAACTTCTGGAATAAAAGGGAATCATGACATGTCACACATGTCATGTGTCCTTAAGGGGTTAAACAAGTCATACAAGATTTCCGATATGTTATTGTAGCAAAATAGATTTCAGTGTCTTGCATACACATTTTTATAATGTTTCCATAATGTATTTTTTTTCCTGTCCAAAGTGCAGTTCAGATATGGACATATGTGATGCGTAAGTGTAGCTTCTGCATTCACAATCTGCAGGTCAAGAGCCGTGCTACAGGGCTATTGGAAACCATAGATTTTTGCCAGACCTGGCACCTCCTAGAGTGGACTATTGTGGTTATGGTGTTTAGATTCCCCTTGAACATTATACAAATAATATTTAAACAAAATTCCTCACCCTATATGGATATGCAATACAGTGTTAAAAATATGTCCTCTAAACAAAGGCCTTTTGTTATTATTGCTAACATTATTATTGCTAATATTATTTATTACATTATCATTTTAAACAACTGTGTAGACTAGTCTCCTAAATAATAATTGTATAACTTTAGTATTAACCAATGTCTTGATCTAAAATATAAAAGGCGTAGTTGCACCTGTTTACATATTTTGTGATTTCTTACTATATTATTTTGTCTCAGCCAAACAGTTTTTTTTTTCACAGTAATGAATTTACATTTTTTTTTTATTTTAATTGTAAGAAAGCAAGCCAAGGTCTTGTTGGTTTTATTTTTGATTTATTTTATTTCTCCCTATTTACCATACTTGTGTCTATTGTGATAAAATAGAAAGCATATTTTTATAAAAAAATGTGATAACCTCTGCTGCGTGGGCCAGTAATTACATTATAAATGGAAGGGAAGACCGCACATGCCCAAATTGAAACCATTGAAATTCCAAATCCATCCAAAAATACAATGACACAGGGTAATGGACTACTTGGCTTGTGGTAAAGCCTAAGACTGACAGAAGTTGACAAAAGGTGGAGCTCTACTATCAACTTTTGTCCAACCCCAGCATTCATCACAAGTGACAGCTGTGGGATTCAGGCATGGTCTCACTCATTGTAAGATGCCATCTATGGAAACTCCTACCGGGTCCTCCATAGACCTTAGTATTGTACTTTTGTGGCTACTGTCAAATGAAGCATGTAACGGACAGTTTTGCACACAAGAGGTTAAAAACTGTTTAGGCGATATTCCCCTTTTCAGATGCACAGGCAGCTACTGCAATCACCAATCTCGCGAATTGCAAGCACATGAATTCACCAATCTCCTGAACCGCAAACACATGAATTCACCAATCTCCCGAGCTGGAACCAGGGGAATGCTCCAAACTCCCGAACAGGAAACACACGAATGCTGTAAACAGCCTAACAGGAATAACCATACGAACAGCTTACACTCCTGGCAGTCGCACTGTAACCGCATACAATCCAATTCCCCCCAAGAACGAGACGACACTTCGTTTGAGGGTCAAGCAGAACTGATTTACTGGGGCTCCCTGCCCGGCTTTTATGCAGGTCTCCCACCTGGTGGATACTCCTCTAGGGGACCAGATGGAAGACTGGGAAACATATTGGACATTGACCAATCACAAGCTTACAATCCCACAATGCATCACAATCCCTCCTCTCTTTCCTGGAGATAATTGGGAAGTAATCCAATTATCTCCAAGGACAGAGGCAAAACTCCATTAACCACATGGCAGACAAAGGACAATAAAATACATAAAAATGTATACTGTTACATTTATCACATAGAACATACACATTCTACCTATCCCCAGATAGCTTAGATCTGAGGCACATTATTACCGGATGGCGCTCAGATCACATACATACAGTTCAATCGCCATGGAGCCAAAGTCTTTCATACAGTCTTTCAGTATACGGCTGGGCTCCATGGCATAGCTATCTGGGGTAGCATGGCTTTAACAGTCTGCAGAAAAGCAAGAACCAGCCTTTCTGCAGGGAAATAAAAGGTTTAAACTGCCGGGCCATAGTCTAAAGGGAGCAGACGAGCATCCAGGCTCCTCCAGTGCACAATGGCGAGGTTGGTTCCGCCACAAAGCACCATGAGCCGAAGTAGACCTCCATTTAAAAGATGGCGGAGGCCCCGAGGGACAGCTTCTGGTAAGTAACATTTCCTTCCTCTGCTCCTGGCAGCCACCGGGCTCTAGCCAGATATGCCACCTTCAGGGAGCTTTGCAAAATATGCAAAGACCCCCAAAAGTTACAAATCCACCATAAGCAACATTTAAGCTAACAAGCCTATTAGGCTTGATAAAGGCTTCTCCGTGAGCCATACCATTGCTTCTGTGATTAATATATTGCTCATTTTTTAATGCGGTCCTTGTTCCTGGTCCTATCCGTTTACTAATGAGCCATTTTGAGAGTTTCTTGTTCACATTATGATGTATCCAAACTAGCACGCTCTGTGTCCTCATGGAATCATGAGGAAAACGAAAGGGATACGCTAAACCAGCGTTCACCCATGAATTTGTATGATGCATTAAATTATGAAAAATCTGTAATTTAAAAAACTACTTGCACTTGATGTTCATGCACTTTAAGGCTATGCAGGGTCTGCAATGAGGTCTCAAGAAACCAGGATGTAACTCCGATCATTGAATTTTCTATAGCCCCAATGTGCTTATCTTATAACAAGTACTTTGAGGGCAAAGTCAAAGTTTCAGGGAAGGTGTTATTCAGCTGTTCAGTTTCTGGGATATGTAGTTAATTTGTCAACATTTTGCGAACATAATGTATAGTGTAAATTAGCAAAAAGGAAAGCACTTCAGGCTGATGGGTAATGAGAGAATTGGTGGGCTTGTGTCGCTAAAGTCATTTTTTATTTTTTTTAAACCGCACACTACAAATTAAAGCCGCAAACCTCTCACTCAGCATATGTTACTGTAACCTACAAATTGCGCCTCGTATTTGAGTGCATGAGTGCCCCTTTTTAATTTCGAAACACATTTAATTTCCTACCTAACTCAGTCCCAGAGCTTACTATCATTGCGGTACAAAGTTGTAAAGATGATGAAGTAAACATCCCCATTAAACAATCCCGAGCAGAAGGTTTGGGTTTTATTTGCCAGAAGAGCCTCCTTTTGTGTCAGGCTGTTAAAATCATATTGACACAAACCAGGGATACTGCACCAACAAATAATAATGATACCATAACCACTACAAAGAGCTGTCAAGCATTTGATTTTTAGACTGCAACCTTGAATATGTGAAAACGAATGCTCTGTCTGAGCAGCTTATCGCCTGTTGTGTGTATCTTGTTTACTAGAGCTGTTTTTATGATTTTGCATGTCCTTGTCCTTATATTGGATATGTTTCCTCCAGCTCATCCAATACCTTGGTCATCATATTTTATTGGATCTGGAATGCCAGATGTGCTGTTTCTGGTGCTGAATACATTATTGGCAAATATTCTGACATCTATTGATTAATGCAAGTTAGCAGCTTTCCTAACTAGTGCTTTTGCATTAATCAATTGTTTGTGCATGTCTATCTATCTATCTAGCTAGTTAAGAAGCCTTTGATAAATGTTCTTACAGCCATTTACAAAGCATCAGAAAAGATGTAGTCCACAACATTTGGCCTGATCATGCAATAGTCTCTCTCTCTCTCTCTCTCTGTCTCTTTCTCTCTCTCTCTGTCTCTTTCTTTCTCTCTCTCTCTCTGTCTCTTTCTCTCTCTCTCTCTGTCTCTTTCTCTCTCTCTCTCTCTCTCTCTCTCGTAATTTATACACACATACATTATGTTATCATTATGGCATCAGCCTTCATTACTACACTAGCTATTCTACACATTTTGTTGCTGTCTGTACTCACTCTCATTTCCTCTCTTCTTGCACTTACCACCTTACTACTACAGAGCTGTATCCATTTTTTGGCATATTTCTAACAAAATGTATTGGAACAAGATATGAAGCAAAAAATAATCTTTTGGGATTTGCCACCTGCACGATGTGTGAAATTTGTGGCTTTGGCATATTAAAAGAATGCAAAAGAATCAAGCCACTTTTTAGAGAAACTTACTTAAAATGTAATGAAACTGCGCCACCACCTGGCTGATTGCAAATCTGCATGTGTTTTTCCACGCACATTGTAGACAACGAAGGCAACTGGACATTTGTCAGGTTTAATATATAGCAGACACTTAAACAAGTAATTCATCTTTTTTTTTTAATTTATTTATTTTTTTCTTTTCACGTTGACCCTGATAATCGTAAAGGTGATACTCATTCAGTTTTGACTAGAGAAGCTGACCTTGATTGCATGTGTTTTATCTTTGTCGGTACAGCTATTATTTTTTTTATCTGATACATGTCACTTGAATACTGGGATGATTTTTGGTTTTCCTTCCCTTTAGGAAGGTTTACGTTGATTGTATTGTCATTTTCAATCAGACATTTTTAATGCACAGTATATAATTTTATTATTCTGTAGAAATCCAGTCTATTGTAATTTGTGTTTTCTAAACATGCTATTTTACAGCATTACCAACTTTTGCAATCACAAAGAAAAATCTTACGTTTTTAAATGCAATAGGACAGCGTAATTAAGTTGTAACCAGGCATTAACAATTTTTTTTTCATTTTTTTGTTGATTTGCACTTGAACCACTGGGATAGTGTTGTATAAATTAGACAGATTATCTTTCACACCTGAATACATTTGCAGAGTATGAATAAATCGAACGGACACGCCATTTCCCTGCTGACATACTTATGTTTAGTGCTTCTGCAGACAATAAAAAAATGTTTAATTCCCAGTGTTGATGTGATAAATAATCCAGCATTAATGCTTTAAAACTCTACCATTGTGGCTCTGTGTCTTTCAGTACGAAGTGATACGAATGCCATTTTTATTTTCAGAGTGGCCAGTTGGAGCCCCTTCTGTCCAGATTCACAGAGGAAGAAGATTTACAGATGAAAAGAATGCTACAGAGAATGGATGTTCTTGGAAAGGTCAGGAACGTATTCTAGTGAAATACTATATTCAATGTGTAGGACATGTCAAATGTTACTGTGAATCTCTGGGGGAGGGGGTGTCATATTTGCAAAACTGTAAAAGACTTTGACAAAACAGATACTCACAAATAATATTAGAATGTCAAGCAAAGACCTTAGAACAGGCAACCTGTGCTGGCATGTTCCTAATTAAATCTGAGTTCTTGGAGCACAAATTGATATGTGCTCAGAGAGCGGTTCTTCAGATTTCACACGCAGAATAGAGGCACAGAATTCAGGGAGAATAATGGAAACGCACTAGGAAGCTCACATACTGAAGCATTGCATTGGTTGGCAGATCAGAAACACTTGGCCTTACCTGACTGGCCTATTTCGGAACTGCTTTGAAACTCAGAATCGTCTTTGATCTATGTCCTTATTTCGTACATGAAATGCTGTGCATGTATGTGCGTGTGTTTGAGATATATTATAAACATCTGTTAACTCTTGATTGTGCTTTTCTACATAAGCAATTTTGAGATTTATACTGTGGAGTTTAATTTACTTGAACACTTAATTGTGGTGAATTGAAAGCAAAACATCACATCTGGGCTACATTTTGGACATGCAGATTTTTAACTTGCCATAGTTTACATTTGTAAACCTCAAATGTACATTCTTTTCATTTAATGTACTCCCATAAATTATTTTTAGTACCGCATTTCCTTTTTCAGAAGGAAACATTTGTTTATTTGGTTTAAACTAATGCAGCTAAATAAAAAAACACAAAACAAAATCATTTTGTGTTAAGTTATAAACCTGTATGTACCAGTAATATCCACTGCCAGTCCAAAGATAGAAGACTGGAGAGCTGTTGGGCTTTCGTGACTGTTTTCGAGTGAGGAGAGCAGGTAAATAGCACAATTTTACAATATAATATAAAATTGTGCTATTTACCTGCATGCCATGTATGCTGTTGTGTTGTGGCACTGCAAGACTATATGTTATGTATATTCATATGCACAGGAAAAATAAAGAATAAAAAAAAACAAAAAAACATACACACGTTAATTAAACAAAATTACAAAAAAACGGGATCAGCACGCCAAGTGACTTTGAAACCTTTTTTTTTATTTTATTTTATTTTTTTATTTGCACAGTGCTGCTAAAAGGTTTCCTACCACTGAATTGTACCAAGAGACTTTTTCCCATGTGCACAGCACTTTGGCTTCATATCCCATACCTTGCTAAAATCTCACGCATATTTACTAGTTAATGAGATGTATGCCTTTTTAACACTTCCGAGCTAAACAAATGTGTACACTAAACCGTGCCTATGAGACAGACATGCTGAAAACGTTTGTTTTACTTTAAAAATGTAGACTTCAAAATATCAACATTAAGAAGCTGCACAATCTTATAGTGATGCTACAATGTTGATGCATTAAAAAGTCTGGTTTGTAATGACAGACATTAATACAGTGCTAAGCATATTGCCTAACTGGTGCTATAATGACATCTTATGCCATAGGTTTAGGCATAATTGGGGTTATTAGGCTGATAATCAGAGACTTTACAGTCCACATAATCTTTGAGTCAGGTACCGCTAACCCTAAGTTCCCCAACCTGAACTCATCTTAGTTTAACCTTTCTTGTCATTATAAAACAAAAACAGGTTATTTTGATTGGTGCCGTTTCTTTAAAGATTTGTGGTGCAGGTTTTGGCACCTCGCACAGTTGCCTAATTAAGCACACATGGCAAAATCTATATGGGTGTGTATCTGACTAAGACACTGGAGGTATACTACAGCTGTGTTGGGGGATACGGTAAGCCAGGAGACAGGTACACTAAATAAGAGAGGTAAGGAATCAGACAGAAGGGGGGGTTCTGATACATCTGGGCCTTCTTCTTTCCTGTGGTACGGTCTGAGTGTATGAATGCATATAATCTTCCCTTCAATTACTCATATGCTGTATAGTCAGTCAAGTGCTGGCATAAACTGATTTCAAAGCCTAATTACTATTTAAAGCTAGACTTGCAACGATGAGCTATAAACATTGTGAGCTCAGATGGTGCACTAAATCAATGCCATAGTATTTTATACATCTGAAATGGTTGCTCTAGACCTCAGAAATGTCAGCAATATCAGCAAGTCCTTGAAATTCCTTAATAAGCATTAATTTGAATAAATGTGTTGATGTTGAACCGCAATCTTTCTTAATGAAATGCAAACAAAAGAATACTTTTGAAGTTAGTTGTAACTAAGCATTTGTTAGAAGCACCTTTTAAAGAAACACTATAAGCACAATAGCCACTGCAGCTTGTTGTTGTGTTTATGGTCCTAGGAGTTCCTCCTCTCCCTCTTTCCCTCAATGTACTTACTTGGTGTTTGCCGTACTCTGGTCACAGCGTATTGTTATGGTTTTATGCATGGAGTTTTCCATTGAAGAACCTGTCCTGATACCAGCACAATTTTGTGAGTTTTTGCTAATAGTTACCTTCACAGAGAGGCAAGATATTACATCACATGATGTTACATAAACCATAAAAGGATTATTTGGAAAAATGTGGTCCCTTTGATATGTGCCAAAATTGGGACAGACTTTCTTTGATTGTTGCTTAGTTTTTATATCTTAGGAGGAAATATATTAATATATCACCCGATTCTTACGATTAAAAGAAAACTGTCCCCATTTCCTTTTTTATTATTGACCGTAACAGTTTCCAACAGTTAGAACGTCTACATGTTTTGTGTTATTTTTTTTATTTAAAGGGACACTATAGTCACCAGAACAACTACAGCTTATTGAATTTGTTCTGGTGAGTAGAATCATTACTTTCAGGCTTTTTGCTGTAAACACTGTCTTTTCAGAGAAAATGCAGTGTTTACATTACAGCCTAGTGATAACTTCACTGGCCACTCCTCAGATGGCTGTTAGATATCCTTCCTGGGTCATGGCTGCCTAAAATGCATCCAAACATTCAGTATATCCTCCCCCTGCATGCAGACACTGAACTTTCCTCATAGAGATTCATTGATTCAATTAATCTCTATGAGGAGATGCTGATTGGCCAGGGCCGTGTTTGAATTGTGCTGGCTCGGCCCCTGATCTGCCTCCTTGTCAGTCTCAGCCAAACCTATGGGGAAGCTTTGTGATTGGATCAGGCCACCACTTCTGATAATGTCAGCAGACAACTTTTTTTTTCTGAGGCAAACAGCATGCAGATCTACAGCTTCAGGCTTGAATACAGTAAGATTGTTCTATACTTATGCAGTCATGATGGGCCCATTGGGGCTAGATGGTGGTTTTAACACTATAGGGTCATGAATACTTGTTTGTGTTCCTGACCCTATAGTCATCCGTTAAATACAATAGGCGCTTACAAATAAATGTATTTTTTAGTGCATCTCCTGGCCTCCATTGCCCTATGCAGGAAGCTATCTTTCAGCCTTAATAGATGAAAGAGTAATTAAGAGCTAGTGTGCATTCATGAATCGTGACCTCATGCGCAAGCACATGGTTGCTGAAAGGTACACTCTGGGACAGTGTTTGGGATGTAGGAATTATTGGGTGGTGGTTATTGATTGCAAGCTGGGGATCATTATATGAAGAAGGTTGAAATTTAAGATGCACATGGGGGAAAGTTGAGATAAAGTTGTTATAATTTCTTTTAAACTTTGATATTTGAGAGAAAGTAGGGGAGAAAACTACAGGCATTTAATATGGAGGAAAACACTTATAAACAGCCCACCATATCTTACAGACACTGGTTTAGAACTTATAGTATGTAGGGTGGGATCTTTTGCAGGAGAACATTATGGGACTGGAAAATGCGTTTGAAGCAAAGGAATCTAATCATTTAATTGGACACTATAGTCATCAGAACAACTACAACTTATTGTATTTGTTCTGGTGAGTAGGATCAGTCCATTCAGGCTTTTTGCAGTAAACACTGTTTTTTTTCAGAGAAAATGCAGTGTTTACATAACAGCATAGGGATACCTCAACTGGTCACTCATCAGATGGCTCCCAGAGGTGCTTCCTGGGGCAGTACTGCAAAGTGTGACTGACATTCAGGGTCTCCGCCCTCTGCATGCAGACACTGAATGTTCCTCATAGAGATTCACTGATTCAATGTAACTCTATGAGGAGGTGCTGATTGGCCAGGGCTGTGTTTGACTTTTGCTGGCTCTGCCCTTGATCTGCCTCCTTGACCGTCTCAGCCAATCCTGTGGGAAAACATTGTGATTGGCTCATATCACCACTTCTGATTATGTCAGCAGAATACAGGCAGAGGCAACAACTGCAGACTTACATACAAGTAAGACATTACTATATTTAGGGAGGCAAGGGGGGATCAGGGCGGCTAGATGGTGATTTTAAATATATATGTTTAGGAATACATGTTTGTGTTCCTGACCCTGTAGTGTTCCTTTACAACTTAAAATGTGAGGCAAACATGTTCTTGAAACTACAGACCAAATTATTCCTTTTACCAATGATTACTGAATGTGCAACCTTATTGAAATATCCCAGTTGTGTTGTGTATTATTGTGATTTCTACACCTTATTTATCATGGCAAGCTTTAATAGTTATAGTTTAGTTCAGACTCAGAACCTACATTTGAGATGCACCCTTAAGTGGTTTCACATCTTAATTCTAGAAGATCCCATTACCAGCTGTCTCCCTTATGCATGATGACTGAGAAAGATCCTCTTAATGTGATCTTTACTAGGCACTCACTAAACTAACTCACTTTGTACCATCTCTCAACCTTCTGGGTAGATGAACCAGTATAGGCAATCGTAGGCAAAGAAAGACAATTGCAGGATGTAGAACTTGTACCAAGCATAAGTGCAGGAGTTCTCCTACCTAGAGGCTGGGAATGTCAATTTATCATGATATTGAAATCACATACATAATGAAGTATTTTTCAGAGAACTCTGGGACCATTTGGGGATGTAAGAATTATTGGGTGGTGGTTATTTATTGAGTTATAGCCGGGGATCATTATATGAAGAATATAATGATCTAAA
Source organism: Pelobates fuscus (assembly GCF_036172605.1). Taxonomy (NCBI): domain Eukaryota; kingdom Metazoa; phylum Chordata; class Amphibia; order Anura; family Pelobatidae; genus Pelobates; species Pelobates fuscus. The sequence goes on from NC_086321.1 coordinate 158,407,527, forward strand.
GATAATTTTTCTCTGTCTTAAAGTAACCTGATAAGAATTGGGCCTTAATATCTACCTTTCCTATGTCTAAACATAATTTACCCGTACATGATGCAAGTAGTCTGCTCAAAAATAATGGGCCTTGCACCCCTCCCCCCTTTATTTCTGTTCTTGTATTGTTTGAATAATAGAGTTGTTTAATTTGACAGTATTGCAAGTCCAATTATATTCAAATGACATTTAATAAGGACTCTCGATATGAATGGTTGAGCAGGTGCACATGTAAGCATGGCCAATGCGTCCATAAGGCGGCACAAGCGGCAGCCTTCGGGCGCACCGGCCAGGTGGGGCGCAAGATCAGAGTGAACGGCAGGAGGTGGGCGCACAGCAGGGGGGGTACAAGAACACTGGGACTGGGGAGGGGGGTGGAAGAACACTATGGGACTGGGGAGGGGGAGGAAAGAACACTATGGGACTGGGGAGGGGGAGGAAAGAACACTATGGGACTGGGGAGGGGGAGGAAAGAACACTATGGGACTGGGGAGGGGGAGGAAAGAACACTATGGGACTGGGGAGGGGGAGGAAAGAACACTATGGGACTGGGGAGGGGGAGGAAAGAACACTGGGACTGGGGAGGGGGAGGAACGAACACTATGGGACTCTGTCTTAAAGTAACCTGATAAGAATTGGGCCTTAATATCTACCTTTCCTATGTCTAAACATAATTTACCCGTACATGATGCAAGTAGTCTGCTCAAAAATAATGGGCCTTGCACCCCTCCCCCCTTTATTTCTGTTCTTGTATTGTTTGAATAATAGAGTTGTTTAATTTGACAGTATTGCAAGTCCAATTATATTCAAATGACATTTAATAAGGACTCTCGATATGAATGGTTGAGCAGGTGCACATGTAAGCATGGCCAATGCGTCCATAAGGCGGCACAAGCGGCAGCCTTCGGGCGCACCGGCCAGGTGGGGCGCAAGATCAGAGTGAACGGCAGGAGGTGGGCGCACAGCAGGGGGGGTACAAGAACACTGGGACTGGGGAGGGGGGTGGAAGAACACTATGGGACTGGGGAGGGGGAGGAAAGAACACTATGGGACTGGGGAGGGGGAGGAAAGAACACTATGGGACTGGGGAGGGGGAGGAAAGAACACTATGGGACTGGGGAGGGGGAGGAAAGAACACTATGGGACGGGGGAGGAAAGAACACTATGGGACGGGGGAGGAAAGAACACTATGGGACTGGGGAGGGGGAGGAAAGAACACTATGGGACTGGGGAGGGGGAGGAAAGAACACTATGGGACTGGGGAGGGGGAGGAAAGAACACTATGGGACTGGGGAGGGGGAGGAAAGAACACTATGGGACTGGGGAGGGGGAGGAAAGAACACTATGGGACTGGGGAGGGGGAGGAAAGAACACTATGGGACTGGGGAGGGGGAGGAAAGAACACTATGGGACTGGGGAGGGGGAGGAAAGAACACTATGGGACTGGGGAGGAAAGAACACTGGGACTGGGGAGGGGGAGGAACGAACACTATGGGACTGGGGAGGGGGAGGAACGAACACTATGGGACTGGGGAGGGGGAGGAAAGAACACTAGGTGGGGAGAGAGAGGAACATTAAGGGGGGGCACTAAGGTGCAGGGGAGGGAAGGGAAGGAAAAAGGAACACGGGGGGAGCACTAAAAGAGGAGGGAGAGGAACATAATGGGGGGGCACTAAGAGACTGGTAAGGGGGGTAGTTGAACACTAATGGACATGGAGGAGAGAGGAACACAGCGGGAGACATGAGTGGGGAGAAAGACACACATATGGGCCTGGGGGTGAGAACGTTCACAGAGGGGCTGGGGATGAGAGTGACACACAGAAGGGCCTGGGTGTGGAAATTCAAAGAAGCTGGTGGTGAAAGAGACACAAAAGGGGCTGGAGTAGAGGAAAAAGAGACACACAGGGGCTGATGGTGAAAAAGAAATACACAAAGGAGCTGATAAGAGTAAAAGACACAAAGGGGCTGGGAGAGAAGGAGACACATAAAAGGGATGGGGGGAGTAAGATTTACAATGGGGTGGAGTAAGGGAGGTGTAAAACACACAATGGGGAAAAATAGGGGATAAGATACAAAGGTGGTAAGACATTTAAAAAAGGTATAAGAAACAAAAGGTGGGTTAAGGGACACACAGGTGGAAGATGCTTTGGGGGGAGGGGGAGGCGGCACCAAAATCATCTTTGCCTGTCTACCCAAAAATCCTTGCACCGGCCCTGCATGTAAGGGATAAACCTCAATTTGTTGCTCCTTGTCCTCTTCCCTCTCCCATTCCATAATGTCCTCTCTCCCTCTACCTCCAGCAAAGTATTAATTGGAACAGTGTGAATGTTGCTTCAATTTAGAAAGCCTTAGAAAAAGGAGTGCGACTGATGGTGGATGCAGAACAGACCTACTTCCAACCTGCAATAAGCCGACTGACATTGGAGATGCAGCGCATATTTAACAAAGACCGACCTATTATCTTCAATACGTACCAATGCTACCTAAAGGTGGGACATCATTTCCTGTTTCTGTTTATTATCTAGTGTTAAAATCCTAGGCTTTTCTAGTAAAAAGAATACCCAATGAACCAACACATATTAAGTGCTTTTATTTTGTATTGGCCTCATGTTTTCAACTTTTAAATCTCTTCAGCTTAGAAAAAAAAGAAATCCTCCTTTTCACAAAGCAATTTCCTTATTATAGGTTCTACGGAGTATGTACTCCTTTCAGCCCATGATAAATCAGTGTGAGCATTACTGACACGACTCTGCCCCACAGCCAATCACTGCATGTTGATGAAATACTATACATTACATACTACTGGCTGAGCCACACTGTACACTTTCCAATCAGGAAGAAGAGAGAGGATTTAAATGTGGTGAAAAATACAGCATTGATATGAGACCAAACGCACTTAAGTTGTGTTGTATACTGCCTCACTATTAACTTGTGCTGTACAATTGCCATCTATTTATTTATGTATTTTATTTATTTACTCCCAATAATGTTAAAACAATAGGTTAATGAGTGATTGATAAAGTCTATAAATAATTGAGTGATGCCACATCTGGTTAGGCAGCTTATACTGGTCCTAGCATATCAAAGTCCTTAGCTCCCATTAAACTCCCCAAGTCGAGTGATATTTACAAGGCTGATGATTACCTCCAAATTCTTTTTAAAGTTAAAACATTTATTCAGGCACTTTACATTGTATGTTTTCCAGTTACATTGTAAAATTGATCGAATTAATCTGGTTTCTTAAATATGTTGAGGATCTTATGATGTATCTATTATTTTCCAATGTTGTCACTTTTTCTCTTCAATTATCATTGTCCTTACATTTTATTTAGGAAGCCTATGACAATGTGACAGCTGATGTAGAGTTATCCCGAAGGGAAGACTGGCATTTTGGTGCTAAACTGGTCAGAGGTGCATATATGCAGCAGGAGAGGAGCCGTGCCGCAGAAGTTGGATATGACGACCCAATAAATCCTACGTATGAGAAAACGAACGAAATGTACCACAGGTATGTGCTACATAAAAACACAAATGTACATTAAAATACTAAAGTTCTGCATTCAAATTTTGGGGCATTCTGCATTATGAAAACTGTGGGGTAAGCAGCACCCAATGCAATCACATTCCTGGCTGGACTGCTGGAGCCACAGTAGAAGGGCTTGTTTTGTCAAACTGTTCATAAATTGCACAACATAAACTAGAAGCATGCACTGTACAAATGCTGTAGTGGTTATGGTGCTTAGCATACCACTTTGAGAAGTTATTTAATAACCTGCATTTTAGTTTGTGTAACAACTTTCCATGAGGATTTGAGAAACATGGCAGGTACATGCTGTGTCTGGCATATGGGTGTTTTGAGAGTACAAACCTATGTGGCAGGAACACAGACATATGACTGAACTATTGACTTAAAACAATCCGCTGTCTACCTGGGATGTTTAACCTTTGAAAATGCTTGTAGAGAAAACAAAAATCAAGCCATTCCAGTTTGAGATTAAAAGGGTCAGTCTAAGCATTATTGCAAAATGCATGGTCTTTAGAGCACCCGAGCCCACTCTACTGTGTGAGAAAGCAGAGTCTCGGACTGTGCATGTCTGTTCTATGGCACAGCTGAACTTAAACGCAGTGAACTTTGGTGTTTTTAAACTGAGGATTTTATAGCGGCTGCTACGTGATTATTAAAATGCTCTGTGTTATTTTATGTTAAGAGGGCAAAAACAGTATACTGTATAGCAGGGGTCGGCAACGTCTGGCATTTCAGATGTGGGGGACTATATCTCTCCTGATGCTTTATCAGCATTATGGTTATAAGAGCGTTATGGAAGATGTAGTCTACAACATCTGGAGCTGTAGGTTGCCTAGAAAGATGGTGTCATAAGAAAGATGTGTAGGTTTTTTTTTTTTTTGTTTTTTTTTTATATAAAACCTTTCATTAAAAGGTGAAAATAGGGGTGTTTTTTTGTTTTGTTTGTATAGATATTTCTCCATTATTAACTTTTCATAGTATTAACCCCTTAAGGACCAAACTTCTGGAATAAAAGGGAATTAAAAGGAACACGCTCTGATGTATATATAGATAGATTGATTTAAAAACACTAGAAGGCCATGATATATTTGTATCAGTCATCCTATTGAGCAGTATTGGTCCAGATATGAGGAAGAGAGGAAAAGGTTTAAAGGCTTGCTATTTAAATAGTATGTTCGTCCAACAAAAAAAAAAGAATAATATTAGATAGAATATTATGTTTGTTGTATTAGTCCAGTAGACAAGATGGCAATGATACTTTTCCCACATATATCTCACTTTAACAGTGCTCTCACTACTGCAAGGGAGTCTGGGTAGGCATATGCAAATGAGCTCAACAAATAACCAAATTTTTGCCTATAATTCCACTTAAAACATGAATTCCTTGGAGTATGTCTGCTGTATACAACCGCTTTGAAACACAACTCAGGAAGAGGAGCAAAGCTAGTGAACCACTCATGGACAGCGGTTTCGTTGTTATTGCAACTCATCAGCATGAGGTTGGTTACTGGCTTACTATAGAGTCTTGGCGTTACTTGTAAAATACATAAAATGTTAGCTCATTTGCATACACCTACCCACCAGAATCCCTTGCAGTAGTGAGAGCACTGTTAAAGTGGAATTTCTGTGGGAAAGCAAGTCTTATTGCTTGACTGGTGTGTATATTTGTGTTTAGCAATGTATTAACTATCCACTTACTTCAGGTGGAAGGGGTTTTCATCCACACCTTTTTTTTCCCCACCACAACTGTGTGTGTGTGTGTGTGTGTATATGTATGTATGTATGTGTGTGTGTGTGTGTGTGCATATATATATATATATATTTTTTTTTTAATTATTATTATTATTTTATATACATTTTTACATTTATTTTACCATGGCCTTTTAGTGTTCTTATAGCTCTTTATTAAACCCATTACTTTCCTTTTCAGAACTGCTTAAGGCAAAATCAAACTCAAATGTCAAGTATGTACTTTATTTTACACCAATTCAGCCATTTAAGATGCCAAGTAAATACAAAAAAAAAATCCTATTCTGAAGAGCCAAGAACATGTCCACTTGTACACTGCTCAGTTAATCAGCTGGGATCTATGCCAGCAAATTGGAATAGGGTGATGATGAGTAAATTACTTATTAACATAATACAGTATCCAACTACTTGATATACCCTATTCACTGTTTCATTAGCTTAGCTTTTAACATTTAATACTCTAAAGTAAAAAGTAGCTTTGAATCAAAAGCTGATTTCATGCATTCTGAAAACATGCCCAGAGAAACCTTTGAAATATAAATGTATCTACTGAAAGGTGAATGTGTTTTGTGCACATGTGTACAACACATACATATACACACACACACACACACACCCCTTCTCTGGTTACAAATGCGTGTCTGTTAGTCCACCCATTGTACAGTGCTACAGAATGTGTTGATGTTTTATACATATTAGTGTGTGTATATATATATATATATATATATGTGTGTGTGTGTGTGTGTGTGTGTGTGTGTGTGTGTGTGTGTGTGTGTGTGTAATAATTATAAAGCACTGTACAATGGGTGGACTAACAGACATTTGTAACCAGACAAGTTGGATGGACAGGAAAAAATGGTTGAGGGCCCTGCTCAAATGAGCTTACATGCTAGAGGCAGTCGGGTAACCTGACACGAAAGTTAAGGGTAGGGTAGAAAGGTTAGTTGCTAGGATAGTTTTCAATGAGGGCTTAGTTCTTTTTTTTTTTTTTTAATGTTTTTTTGTATGTATGTGTATAGGTGTGTGTGTGTGTGTATGTTTGGTATGTCTGGCACTCACCCTACATCACACAAATATAGATGTAAATACTAAGGTGCAGCACAGCGCTGAAAATATATCAAATACAAAAATGAGCGCACTCACTGGATTCAAATAATCAAATTAGCGTATTACATTGCCAAAAAAAAAATCAACGTTTCCACCTTACGGTCTTTATCAAGATACATAAAAGTGCACAAAATTGCTTTAGATAGCGATCCAAAATACAGAAAATATGTATTCGTAAGTGACTTGCCAATTACAGGTGTTAGCAGACAGTCCCCAGTCCCAGTGTCGAAAAACCTAGAAGTGTGCGTCGTGTGTGCGTGATGACATCACCATACGTGATCGGTGGCCGTATGCGTGAGTGTTGCCATAGAAACACAAAGTGTCCATGAATAGAGTCAAATGTGCTTACCACCCAAGAGCATAAAAACAAACAACGGAGGATAGCACAACCTATTATACAAAATTCAATAGCAGAGCTCAATAGCAGTGATTCTTAAGGGGACGATAAGTCATAAAGGCATAGGAGTGCACACCTAGGTAAGTAGATGACCGATATGGGAGCAATCCATGAAGGTAGAGAAGGGTAGAGTAGCCTAGATAGAGCATACTATATGAGTGGAAGAAGCTAGTGTAGACTGAAGAAAATCACTGGTGAAAGCGAATAAATGACAGTAGTGGAAAAATAAAAGGAAAAAGTCAGTACATAAAAAGGAGGAAAAAAGAAAAGAAAAGGGAGATAACAGGGGAAAAGGACAGTGAAATGGATGAAGACCTGGATGAAAAAAGTAGAGAACAAAGAGAAAAATAGATAATAAATAGACTCAATAGAAGTGTAAAAATATATATATAAATACACAGTAGCGCCAAAAGTATGTGATTACCTTACTTTAATGACTGTATCCTCTTGGATATCCAATTCCAGAGCCATAGGCTGTCCATAAGATTTTGGATTTGTGCCCATTCAACCAAAAGAGAATTTGTGTTGTCATGCATTCATGTTGGATACAAACATCTGACTTTCAATTGGCTTTCAAAGTTATACCAAAAGATGCTCACTGGGATGAGGCCTGGTCTGTTCCTGGTCCTCACTTTGTACCAAGGGGCACAATCATGGAGGTACAGGAAAGGGCCTTCCCTAAAACATTGCCATGAAGTTGGAAGCACCTCGTCATCTTATTTAGCTCTGTATCCTATAGTGTTATTATAATCCATTACAGAAACTAAGGGGATTAGGTCAAACCATGATAAACCGCCCCAGACCATTATCACAACTCCACATTACAGTAGGCAACATTCACTTGGCATCACCACACCAAGATTCTTCCATCAGAGTTCCAGATAGTGAAGCAAGTTTTGTGTCTATCTAGCACTTTACTTCTCCTCTAGTCTGCTAATGCATCTTAAACGCCATGCACCTAACCTACCAACACTTTCTTGGTCTTCCCGCCTAAGCACATGCCTTATTGATGTAGAATACTAAACTAAACATCGGACAGACTTGAGCTGCTCAGCTTAATTCTACGCTTGGTGAAAAGCTTTGCTGAATGACAAAAAGGAAATATGGTTAAGCTTAATCTTGCAGTCATGGTCCCTTTTCCCCACTGATCAATACATCATCTCACTTTCTTTAGGAATACAATTGAACATTTTATCATATTGTTTTCAGCGGATTTTAGAAGATATTGCAGAGCAGCATGTGGTGGTATGGTTCTCATATGCTTAAAATATCTGCAGATATTCTCCAACATCTTTCAAATGTATATCGTGATTCAATCTACTAAATTGCTTCATCTCCGTGTTGGGTTTTGGTCATTATGCTTGTTTCTTTTACATTGTAAATAAATTACCTTAATTCCTTTTTTTAAAAACTCTAAATTGTGATAGCTCACAATGGCCATCTCCTTAGCAATTGTTTATTTTTATTAAAAGGAAATTGATAGAAATGCTGTCACCATGCAAAGGAAATTCAGTTACATTGGCAGCCTGTCAAAGTACGCAGTATCCATAATAGCCAATTACAGAATATGTGTCGTAATTGTCAATTACAACAGACCCTTAAATGGGATTAGACATGAAACACGCTAAACGTTATTTGTCAGCTATATTCAGTTTTCACTAATTATAATTGTCATCCGATCACTGTCCTTTGTTATTATTAGTCTTCTTATCATGAGAAAGGGTGTGCTTAACATTCTGTTTTAAGGTTCCCGACATATGCTTTACAGCCACAATAAAATGGCTTATTTTAGTTTTGCAATATGATGTTCTGGATTACTTTCAGCTTAGCTGTGTGCCTCTGCTAGCTCTGAAGGGTAATGCTGCAGTTATATCTCAGAGGTATTCATGCGGCTAAGTCGCAGTACAATTTTGAAGGTTTACTGTGCTGTAGCTTTACATTTTTCCTTTTCTCAGTTTCCTTTCTACGGCATGTGTCCTCGCACATCCTAATAGACTAGTTTGTCCTCCTTGACCCCAGTAAGATCTGTAATTGCTTGTTTGAATAATTTTTACTTCCACATTTTCTGATGAAAGTTAAAGTACCAAAAATGGAGTGTAATATTGTATACACCTGGGTATTTCAAAGAGCGGATGTTATGCTTTTTATTGTTTTATTTTTGTATTTATTTTTTCTAAGTAAAAATTAACAAACAACTTTAAAGAGGTAATGAAATTTGATTATGTTAATTGTATTAAAATACATGCTATATGTGTTTTATTAATATATGTAAGTAAAATAAAATTCAATGTAATGATATCTGCTGTGCCCACTTATGGTTTGCAAAGTGTGTTGGTGTATTCCAGTTAATTTTATTTCTAGGTCAAAATGGAGACGATTTGAAAAAAGATCTGCATTGTAGGTAAAAATAAATAAATAATAATAAATAATAATAATAAAACAATCAAACCGTGAGTGCACGGTTTTTGGATAATCTCTATCAGGCCAGATGTCTCCAGTAATATGTAATATATTTGATCACATAATTAATGACCTGTGATATTATCCTGAGTGTTCATGATCACACTGACCAGCCCTTATCATCTTCTTTGATGATAATTCTGTTTCTTATTTTCAAAACTTTCCATCCAAATGTGAAAGGTTGTACAGGGTATTTTTGGGTGGTGCAGTGGTGTGGCTACAAGGGATGCAACACACAGATGTAAGCTTTCAACATAGCTATCCTATTTGGTGTTGCACCCTGGTCCAGGCATCATGTTTGGATTGGCTTTTCTTATATTATATTCTTGGAAAGTTAAGGTGTTTTTCTTTGTCGACGAGGAATTCCTTTAAACTCAATCTTTGGAATAATTCCTCCAAGTCTGAATATAAATGAATATGATCCAATTTGTGCTGGAACAGAATGTTAACCCCTTGGATAGAGCTGATTTGTCAGGTATTTTACAGATAATAGTGCGGTTTATAACCCCCGAATTGCCTGTGTGATTTCTCAATGTTTTGTACAGACTGTGATGTGTTTGAAATATTGATTCATTGGATGAATATTTTCAGATATTAGGTGAGTTGTTTAATCACTGGACACTTTATTTTGTATTTTGTTGTTGTTTAGTTTGATGGGAGATGCATTTTATTTCTTTCTGACGAGATTTTGTTGTACGCATATTACATTTCTCTTTCCATTTGCCCAGCAAGGAAGTGTTTATAGCATTATATTGTTCGTTGTTTGTGTTGGTTGGTTGGTTTGTTTGTTTTGGGGTGGGTTCCCCATATATACTTGATGGTTTAATTTGTTTCCTAGTCTTTAATTGGTTAATTTGCAGACATTTTCAGCAAATTGTGAGTTCTTGTGAGTGGATTCTTTATTACTTTTGGCTTTAGATAAAAAAAAATTCTGTTGATTTTGTATTTTTTTTCCTGATTAGTTTGATCATTTACTTCTTTATGCAGCTCTATGCAGTATCTTCCATAGTCATGTAGATTTACCTGAAGAAAATAAACTCTAAAAGCTTGTTTTCTAACATGTATTGATAGTCCAATTATTGCACATTGCTACTCAAATCTACATATTTATCCATTATATACATGTTTTCACCTAGGGGTCTAGATTTTCTTTTTAAAGATGAAAGTGAATTCTACTTTGCCTCATAGCTGTACCTGTTTGATCAAGCCTAGCTACTAGATGGTAATAATGCAATTTAATGTGTCCCCGAGTAGTGTTTAGTGCCGTTTTGCTCAGTGCATGAATCTGTATTATGTCATTTGTGCTATTGTAGGATTTGATTGTACCCCTTTGTCCCATAGATGTCTGGATTATGTCTTGGAAGAGATCCGGCACAATCGTAAAGCAAATGTAATGGTGGCCTCTCACAATGAGGAGACTGTGAAATTCACTCTCAAGAGGTACGTATGTTTTTTGATCAACTTCTTCTTCATTTCTATAGTATCTATCCTACATATTAAAGAAGATCTTGGGTTAAACTAGATAATAAAAATATCACGTTACAAATATTTCAAAAGACTGTTATTGTGTTTATATTTGAGTTACTTCGAAGTAGAAAATATATCATAATATGTTAACCTTCCATTTAACTTCTCTATTCTAACACATTTAAAATGTTGTTTGTACTTCTCAAAGAGTTTGTATTGCAGTACCTTGAAAGAATATGATCTTAATGCTTAATTTACGGTCCCAAGGTTTATTCAGATGTGTTGGTGTGATTTGCCACCTCTGCCCTTTGATTGCTGGAGACATCGTGTTTAGGTCATAGCCCCTGAGTGAATTCAAATGTTGCTTTCTGCAACTAACGGCAGAGCGAAGGATGTTACTTTTGCTCTTTTTTTTCATCCTTGCTTCATGTAACACAAACTCTATGGCAATCTAATAATAGTCACAGGTGCAAGGCTACTCTGCAGACTATGAGTGTACGTGCCAATCCATTCAAAGAACAGGCTCTTTAACATGTAAAGCCATCTAAGGAGTACCGCACCCATGACATGCTAGCTTACGTCGAGGCATAGTTTCAGTTTGTAATAGACAACTTTATTATACCATACTTGCATACAAAACATTGTTCAATGTTACAGGGGAAGTGAAGTAAGGCCCATTAATGTTTTATACTGTAAAGCATTTAATCCTAAACTATCAAAACCCAACAAAACAATCATATTCAGGTAAATCAAAGCTTATACAAATAAGGCATGAGGAATCTGTGATGATTCTGTGTATGTACCCTAGTAAGTACATCTTGAGGTTTAAAAGTACTCTCCAAGCACTTTAATAGCATTTGCTGATTCCATAAGTCATGGTGTACGAAGGTCCACTGACTCTTACACAAAGAATCTTAGAACTGTGGCAATTTACAAGAATCACTACAGTGATAAACCCACCCAATCAGAAAAATCACAGAAGGAATTGCCTTTCTTTGTCAATCCGAGTTCTAGATAGAACACTGTACAGGTTCATTCCATAACAGGTTCATTCATACCTTTCTATCATGTGTTCCTTTAAGCTGAAAACGGTTACACTGAGCAAGAGTTTGAGATACACTCAGAGCTCCAACAGAATCAATGCAAAAGCAAGACAGTCTGACCTATAGAAACCAAAAAATGATTAAAACTCTTGCCATTTTCCACGTGTCCAGAGAAGCTTCAAAAATGTCTGTTCTATTGATTTGCTCTTAGTATTACACTGCTTACAGAATTTAAAGGGGAACTGTCATTTAACTGGAATTTACACCCTTGTCTAAAACACTGAAAATCAGCTATACCATGTGTTAATCTTTTTCCATGTCATGATCTTTTATTTTTAATTTCGATTAATGATTTAGCAAATTACATCATAATCCCGTTCATCTGCAATGTTTATTGGATTTGCCTTGTCTGAAGAGGAGAAATATAAAACACTGTTTCATTTCTAATCTTCTCTGACTGATGAAGGCTCACAGTTGCAGCATAGGGGTGTGAATTTCTACTTTTCAATGTATTTTTCACACCTCACAAATGTATAACTGTTAAATATAGGTAAATGTAAACATAATATAAAAAAAATCATTTTTTTTTTTTTTTTTTTTTTTAAATGATGTGACTTCCACCAGCAAACACCAGTGATGTCACAGGTTTAATCTAGTGAAGGCTGTCTATCCACGCAACGAACTTTGTAATAGACTGTTAATTCATGTATTGTCATTTTCGGTTTCTGATGTTTTTTAAATTATTTATTTTTGTAAAATGTATGATCCATTCCCTTTATTTGCTATGACAGTGTCTCACAAATCTATATTTAATTTTTAATGTAGTACAGTTAATGTTTTTAGGTAATGGAAAGTCATACATTACTGACAGTTTTGACAGAACCAAGCAATTCATTATAAAATATAAAAAGTCATTTGAGTGAAAATGTTAATAATTGCCAATTATTTTGGAAGACAGGTCAGGTTTCTTTAATATAAAACAATTAAATGTTAATAATCGTTTGTAATAATGTTATAGTAAATATTTCTCTCTGTCACTCTATCTCTCACCTACATTCACACTGTCGCTCACCTACACTCAGTAACAATATAAATTTACTTACAGTTTGGATCCTCCCCTCCTGCTCGGTCTCCGGTCTTCAGCCTGTCAGCTCGAGCCGACGCTGTGTGCAGGAGATCTTATCTCCTACACTGTCGGCTCTTCATTGCTGACAGGCTCCGGGGTTACTACAGGACAAAGGAGACACGTTCACAGTGCCTCCTATCTCCTGTCTGCTGAAAGTACGTTTGACGTTTTCACCCAAGCGTGAAGACGTCAAAAGTGAAGATGAATGCGAATTATACATTCATTCAACTCAGAAGTTCCTCTGGCGGCAGTCTGAGTGACTACATTTGAAGCTAGTAACACCTCTAGTTGCAAACACTGTATTTTCTCAGTAAATACAGTGTTTACATGAGAGGCTGCAGGGAGCTATAGTTCTCACCTGAACAACCTCAATAAGCTGAAGTTGTTCAGGTGACTATAGTATCCCTGTAATGCTTATAAGTATATAAAATTATTATAACCAAAGATAGAATGTTCTTTTGCTATTCATTTGTTTGTTTTTAAAGAAATCAGAGTGGGGAGAGGAAAAAAAAGTGATGCAGAGGGGGGCGGGGCTGGGCTATCAAGGAAGCAGGCTGAGGGAGCTCTTCAACTTATTAATTTTAACTAATAAGACTTGCAATCCTGCTCTGTTTCAAACAGCAAATGCTTCAAACTACAGTGAGGATACTTGTGCACCTCCAGCACTTATATTCCTGTCTCTAGAGCATGCAAACTGGGTCCCTAAGCTTTCTGCGGCCTGCTGGTGGCTGTGAGGTGAGAGACGCGGCCGATCTCTCACCTGTCTGAAGAATCCTGTGCTTCCTGTGCCACGCTTTTCCCCCCCTTTGGACCGGTGGGGTTTTTCCTGGTCCCCACTAGGGAATCTCACCTCCCTGCAGCAAAGGCCTCGCAGTTTAAAGAAACTTTGACCGTGTGGAGAGTCAAAAATGGCCGCCGTGCTGAACCACTGCTCAACCAACCGTGCACTGGAAGCAGGGACTGGAGGGAGAAGCTTTGAGGCATGACTCAACGCTACATGCCAGAAGTTCTGGAGCTGACTTGACCACCAACCACACACCTCTATCATCAGCTTATCCTTAATGTAATGCTACAGTACAGGGAGATCTGAAAGATTGAATATAATTTGCTTTTTGGTTTTTTTTTTTCCTCTTGTTTTATATATTGTCTGAAGTGTGTGGGCAGTACCCAGTGGTATTATCTCATAGCTTATCATTCTGTTACGGATTATGAGCTCCATAAGCACTCAAACATGCATGATGAGTCTGGTTTACTTTTTTACTATAATAATCTTCTGGTATTGCGCAATATGCTCCTGTATTTACCACTCTGCGGAGCATAGGTCATATAGTCGAATGCAGGGGTTGCCTTGGCAACCCTGAGTTCGCCTTACCCTGCCAGATCTGATAGATCAGACGTCTTAGCCTTATTAGATGTTGCAAAGGCAAAATGCTTCCCTGTGAGGTCCTCACCCTCAGATATCTCGGCCTCATAAGGATCTGAGTATGTCTTGTCTGATCCCTCCTCCTCACTTTTGAATCTCATGGGCTTTCGTCCTTTTCCAAGTTCTGGCCGTAAGCTTTTGCCCAGCCAGTGGCTCTGTTGCACGGTTGTTGCGTGCAATCCTAGACAGCCTGAGGCGTGTCAGTTAAGCCAGGAGTCTCCTGGTCAAGTGGAGGGGGTATAGAGTGTTCGCTCAGGGCTTTGCATGCGCGGCCGTGGAAATGAACGGCGCCCCTGCACACGAAAAAGCTTGTGAACAGCACCCAGATAAAGTGTAAGCAAGCAGCAAAGGCCGCGGTGGGTCCCGGCGACCACGATTTCCCATGGTCGGTGAGAGGGAACAGATGTGGAGGGGGAACCCCGATTCTGGGCCAGTAGTCGCTGAGAGGGAGGCAGGGAAGGCGTCCTCGAGGGGAGGGAGGGTGGGTATCAGGCCACCCCAAACAGGCAGTAAAAAAAACAGGTACACTCCCTAGACCAGTGATGGCGAATCTATGGCACGCGTGCCACAGGTGGCACACCGGGCCCTCTCTGTGGGCACGCGGCCCACAGGTCACGAGGGGAGGGGGCCGTATTCAGCAGACTGTGTGTGTGTATGTATTTAGCAGTCTGTGTGTGTGTATTTAGCAGTCTGCCTGTGTGTCGGTGTGTGTATGTATTAAGCATATCGTGTGTGAATGTGTTCAGCAGTCTGTGTGTATGTATTGCATTTGTTGGAGATACTAATAAATCTAAGCTTAATTTTATCTATTTATATCATTATTTAAAATTTGTATCATTGGACTCTGCTGTGTTCTTTTAAAACAGAAGATGTTAATTAGCTCGGACAGTATTCAGGTTTAATTGCCGTGTTGGCACTTTGAGAAAAAAAAAGATGGCATGTATTGCGGTTTGGGCACTCGGGCTCAAAAAGGTTCACCATCACAGCCCTAGACAGTATATAAAACATACATTCAAGGTAACTAAGGCATAAATAATACAGCCAGAAAGATAGTAACGTTAAACTCTAAAATACAGCGGAATATAGCAGAACAAAATTGTACTTAGCTGGTCTGAGGGAGCAGCGAAGAAAGAGGAAGAGTTGAAGAGTGCAACCCCACATGCTGGATACTGATTGGTTGCACAGTTACTATGCGATGTTATGTTTATTTGTTTCTCTTTCGGATACATCTCTCTTCGCTGCTGAGGGAAATTAAAGAGCATAATAGGAGCCTCCGTGTCGTTAATAAAATCCCCCTGTAAAAAAATAAATTAAAAAAATGTGCAATGTTTTTGATGTCATACTACTGTTACCATATGACTACAAATCTGTTGGCACCTGCTGTTGTGGCAGTGCAAAGCTGCTTGTTTAATATCTGCACCAATAAAATAAAGAATTAAAAAAATGTAAAAAAAAAATAAAAGTGGTGCAGCATAATTCCCTGTTGTCCTAAGGAACTTGTTACTCACCACTTAGAACACTCGGATCTATGGGCTGTTTGTAGAAGCATCCAATACTGAAATGCTTTGAAGAATTGCATCCCTTGTATATTTCAAACACAGCATCTTATAGAGTTCAGAGAAGCAGGCTTTTGTCCAAAATTGAACTATATGCAAAGACCACTGTATTCCTTTAGCTGATGGCAGATTACCTGCACAGCAGTATGACAAAAATGCTAGTTAAACATTCAAATCAGTCATTTGAAGTAGTCATGGTGCCTGGAGTCTGTATTTGCAGTGTTTCATTTTGAAACGCTGCACATACAAAGTTTAACCCATCTCTTGACAAAGGTGCAATCCAATTCTGGCAGTATTAAAGGACCACTATAGGCACCCAGACCACTTCAGCTAGGGAACCTAATAACCTATGGTGCCAGGAAAACGGGTTTGTTTTCCTGGCACTATAGTGCTCCTTTAATAGGGTGTCCTTTCCAAGCTGGAACTAGAATTCCAGGCTTGCTAAAGTCAATTTGGTGCATATTCATTCCTGTCATGCATATTTTGTTGCAAAAACAGTTTGTTTGTTTTTTACCTGGAAACAGGGCCAGCAAACTGTGGTGGTTATGATGCTTGGAGTAACCTTTTTAAATTTCCATTTACTTGGGTATTGTTATTCCTTACCATGGTGATAAAGGATTCTTCAAATGACTGAACAATACATCACTTATTTCATAAATGTCTCCAGTGCCCTATATTTTTGGAAGTTGCTGGGGCATCCAAAAGTTGCAGCGCTGTTGCAATATCACACTTTTAAATTGCATGTCAAGTCTTTTATTGTTCAAGCTATTTTTTTCCATCTACATATACCATCTTCACAAATCCTGCAAGTCTCGCTACACACTGCTACCCTTATAGTCCCAGCAAGTTTATAAGCTGAATACATTTCCTTTAATTATTATTATTTTTCTAATGCTAAAACAACGCTCTTTTCGAGTTAGTGTATTGGGATAGATTTCTGCAAACCTTATGACCAGTGGCAAAGCTTTGTTACTTAATTAAGCCTTTTAATGTATGCTGTGCTGCTTGCTCATGTCCACTGTCCTTGACATTAAAAAATCTTACAGTTAACTGGTACAAAACTTTACTTCTTTGTAGACTTTTGGCATATCATCTTATGAGATTAAGGTCCTATAATTAGTTATAAAATTATCTCAATTTAATTCACTTTGATCATGTTTATTCATCTGTTTGCAGGATGAATGAGCTAGGTATTTATCCTAATGAGAAAAAGGTGTATTTTGGGCAATTGCTGGGGATGTGCGATCAGATCAGCTTCCCACTTGGTAAGTGTTAACATAATCAAGTCCTAATTTTCATTGCTGAAGGCTACACTGTCTAACTGCAAAAGAAACTGGCTTTAAGCAGCCTACTAAGTAAACATTCTTGTGCTTTTTATTAGTCCCCCAAGGGCAAATATTATTCGAGCTATCTTGATTGACTTTTCTGTGCAGTTATGTCTCTAAATGAATAGAATATTCCATTCCAGGGTAGAACCCGCAAGGACAGATGTGTCCACCATTGGTTCTTAATGGGCTACAGAAGAGTGTGTGATGCTCACATGATTGTGATTATCACATCCTGAAAGATCTGTAAATTTGATACATCCTTTCATACTTTTTTTATAAATTGCTTTTATTTTACAAGCAGTTTTAAATAAGAAAGAATAAAAACACTGACACAAAACTGAATAACGTGATATAATATACTAGTTTTTAAATTATTTTATTAATTACATCTCTGTTTTGTTAACAGGTCAGGCAGGTTATCCAGTTTATAAATATGTCCCATATGGACCTGTAAATGAAGTCCTGCCTTACCTGTCCCGGAGGGCACAAGAGAACCGTGGAATTATGAAGGGTGCTGCTCGAGAGAGGGAACTCTTGTGGAAGGAGATAAAAAGGCGTGCTGTTACTGGAAATCTGTTCTACAGCCCTGAATTCTAGGGAGACATACAATGTTGTCAAAAGTTTATTCATTTTTCTTTTTTCTCTTCTTTTTTCCCCCTAAACTTTATGCCAAACCCACATTACAAGGGACTAACATTTTCAGAGGATTTTACTTCTTGGACATTGGACAATATAAAATGTCACATAGGAAATATTGCTGTATAAACCTATGGATGGTTTTATCTTAATGTTAGTGTTATTAATATAAAATAATGCATATGAATTTAGGAAAACATAGGACCTATGTAACTTGATCCCTATTTGATATCTTTATGCAGAAAAATAGAACGTAATGTGTAAGAATAGTTATAAAATATATTAAGTGATTTGTACGCACAAACTGAAGTGTCTTCTGTGATATCCAAATATACTGTTTTCCTCATAATCTTTCCTATGTATTCATCTGTTCATGAGGGAAAAACAATACAGTAATATTGTCAACGCAACATATTTGGGTCCATGGAACAGTAATAGAAATAAATTTTTACAGTAATGATCTTCACTTTTATACCAGTGTGAGCAGATCATTGCTCTACAATGCGTGAGTGTATAGCTTCTCATTGTATAAGATGGTTAAAAACTCTGTTTTGTTCCTGTGTTTTCTATATTAATTGGATATCAAGGAAGAATTGACACCATAGCTTATCTTTTTAACTTGCATGATAGGTGATTTCAGCAACCTTCCCTAACTGTTTTATGTAGATTTGATGAACGTATGTCATTTGGATTGGTTCCGTGCATTTGCATGTTTGGTAGACCAAGCTATTTTTTTATTTATTTTTTTAGGGAATATAAATGTACCTAATCTTGCTTAAACAGAGATTGGGTTTATTCACTGAATAATTAATTGAAAACTGAACGGCTAAAATAGTCAATTTTTGACTAAATCTTTTTTCAATTTGCCAAATTTTGGCCAACAATTCAGAATTTGATTAGTTATATTGTGAATAAACTCCTCATGAATAGATTGTACTCTTCATCAAATTACCTTGTGTGTTCCTTTAAAAATGTTTGGTTTTAGCATGCTATAGTTGCTCCTTTTCTGCTATCAATTGCATGTCAGGTCATTTAAATGCAATTACACCATATTATTTCATTCTCTCTTGTGCTTTTAAACCTGTACAGTTCTAGAAATGCATTTGACACTTTATTTGTCACTTTATTTTTTTTAGTGCAATCTGCTGGTGTTTAAAGGAAAATATAAGCTCCTCTGTGCTCATGGTAATTTTGTGCATTATTTCAGATCATGACATTTTGTTAAATCCTCTCCAGGGTCTACCTCCTTTGATGGCAAAATACCCTCCTCCACAACAATATATGTGACCCAATTCAGTCCAACATTTATAGTGCTCTTAAGCACTCGTTATTTCATCTTCCCATACTTCTGAAGGTGACCTATTTGTAATGCTTTATATCCACAATGTATTCATGGTTAAACATTTCCACTCGCCCTCTATCCTTTGACAAGTGAAGATTCAGGCCTTACTAGTAGAAACACACTCTGGTAAGTGTACCATTGTTTCTCCAGGCTAATTGGCTACTACAGTAGGACTTTTAGGCCATGCATGCAATAAACAAATGTTTACCTTTAAAGTTTCTTAATTTCCTGTATTATGCTGAGAGCCTTGCCCATCTGTCTAGACCAGGAAGTCTGCATGCTCTCCTATGCCAATAAACATTTGCTAACTCTGTGGGAGTGGAAAGATAGTGAGAACTTGATATCTAGATAATAGATGAAAAGGCAGATAACCTGAAATGTCAAAATCATTTGTACACGTTCATCTGTGATTTACTACATTTTTTTCCTGGTCATTCCGAAAGAATAGGTTTAAAGATAATGTCATATGACAATGTTACATGATCTTGCCAATTGAAGTAATGGGCAGATGATACAAATATATAAATAATTTTATAAACTCTTTGCACTTCTCAGATTGCTATTTCCCAGTTTTAAAAAAAATAAATAAAAAAAAATACCAAAAAAAAAAAAGTTTGGAGTGTTTTTCACCCAAAACCGGAAATTCCTTAAGCAAAGTTATCTCACCTGTCACTAAGCCTATTATATTTGTAATGGCCCTAAGAAGAGACCTAAGGAGTCCGTAAACTTGCAGTCTAAATCAGCTTATTCAGTACGCATATCTTTCCTATTAAATGTGTGGCTTTTAAGTGTAAAGAACAGAATTAATTTTGAAATTATTACAAGTTATATTATATTATTCGAAGTAGTAATATGTTTAACCTAAAATCTAAACACACAGCTAATTGATTTCCTGATATGATTGCTGTCTCCGTTTAGCCTGCAGAAGTGTCAGAAAAAGGCTTTATTTTCTCAACTGGGATACTTCCTGCATTGCATCATGCATATTGTGTGTTTATTCTAGTTCGAGCAATGCATTTAGCCTGTTTGCCAACATTGTCCTCAGTGCCCTTTACAACCAGCGGAGTGACTGAATCACAACTTTCTGATCTAGTCTTGCAATGTCTGGGTCATGTTTCTACATCAATCAAGATGCTGTAGAGCAGAGAAAGCCTAAAACTCCTGCAGACCAAGTGCTAAATTATAGACTACAAGATATGCTTACAGAGTGTGTGTTCTGAATCCCGCAATAGATGATAATAGAAAGATACACACATATCCACATGCCTGTACTGTGCATTGTAGTAGAATGCAGAATGCGTATGAATTCATTTTAGGTCTACCTTCAAAAATATGTAGTATCCAAGGTCATCTGACTTGCCATTGTTTTACAAACTTTAATAAATCGTTTTAGGTAGAGCTTATTTTTTCATTTTTTCCGATGCAGATTATTTCTTGATAATCTCAATGCAAATTGCCATGTTAGCTGCTTTGCATACTGAGCTTGTATGTGATAATTCTACTGATGTGCTTTAGTAAGCCTTGTGTGATTTGCAATCATTTTCAATCCATATAATTTTTTTTTTTGGGGGGGCGGGGCAGGAGTATTGGGGTCGTGGAGGCAATGAAATCCCAAACTACTGCATATTTAAAATGCATGGGTATGCATACATTTGCACAATCAAAGTCGAATGCCTTTTTCCCCCTAATGCTATGAAAACCAAAATACTTGCCTCTCTTCTTCAGCAACACAGTAAGAATGACTAAACTGTGACACATGCTGCAAGTCAAGCATCCACTCCACTATCGTGTGATGATTGAGCTAAATTGAATTTATTATTTAGTCTATTGGAATATCTATTTTTGTCTTTTGGAATATCTTGGTGAACATGTCAACTATGTTTTCAGTTGAACAACTTTAGCCTAAAATGTCTAATTCTTGATCATTTAAAGTTTAGGGAATAACCTCATTAGAGATCAGATGCAAATCAATTTGATAATCTAACAAACTATCGAACAGATTGACATATTTTCAAAATTAAACCATTCTTTATGATGAACAAAATGTGTTCTCGAATTCATGGCTTGTCAAATAGTCATCAAGCATGAATATACATTGCAATTAATAATTGGTTGGTTTTGCACATGGCTTGATGGTTTCTTTAAAGGGGTAAAAAAGCGGAATTTGGGTATTAATGACCCATAAATTAAAATAGAAAAGGTGTTTCGCTATGGATCTTGGAAATTTACTGTAATATTCTGAATTGAATGGAACCATCACACTCTATAAAAAAGTGTGATATACCGTTAGGACTTATGGTGTTTTAGATCTAGATCTGTGTGTTATCCGACCAGTGTATTTTTATACAAACTGATTATTGTAGTGTTCCAAGGCAGAATCTACAATGCATACTGCATTTTTGTTTATATGTAAGCACCTTATCAGAATTGTATTTCTACTGATCCTACACACTCCGTCCTCTCCATATAATTTAGGGTTATTCACTAAAATGAAAATTCAAAGTAAAGTTCAAATTTAAGAGCAAAACAGCCAAACTGTAAAAAAAAAATTCTCAATGTCCTCTAGGATGCCAGTCTGGCTACTTTGGCCTTGAATTTGAAATGCACTTTGAATTCTCACTTTAATAAATAACTCTAATTATGTGCCTCTTAGATTATTTTGGAATAAAGTGGTGATTTGATGTCTGCTTTTCCTGTTATAAATATACTTTGTCACTTTGTGGAATTTAAGGCTTATATGATTATTATTACATTATGCGTTATATTTAAATTCAGGCTTTCTGTTTTGCTAGATGATATAAAAGACTGTTACAGTATTTTGTGAGATTTAATTGTATCGATATCTGTAACACTATTGAGAAACACTGAACTCGTGGCAACTTGAATTTAATATAAGTTTAATAAGTACATAAGAAAAAAAAATCACATGTATTTTGTATGCTAATGTAAAACGTTCTTTAATAAAACAAAATATATTTTCTTTATATGTATGCAATTGTGTAATGATGTCGTATTTTAAAACTTGTTTCATGTTTGTTTTATAAATTGCTTAACCTGCATGATAATTACCTGCATCTGTATGACCAAATCTTGATGGAATCACACACACACGGCTTCTATAAAAGCACTTATTGGATATGACTATTTCACTGTCAATTTCTCCGCTGTTTTCTAAAGTGCACAGCTGGTAGAATACACTCAAAGGATTCATTTTTTTGTGGAAGTGTAGCAATTCATTCTTAGTTAAAAAACTACTGAAATATAGGATATATTAAAATGAGAATAAATTTGGAAAAGTAGTAGTTTAGACAGGCAAACCATTATAATTCACTTCTTACTTTTTTTCCCCTCCTTTTATGGCTTATATCAAGATTGTGGTTTGTAGGGTTTGTACACTAAACTCCTGTAACGAAAATATACCCCAGCTCGCAGGATTCAACTCAACAAAAGACAACACAGAGGAGAGATATGTCTACTGGACCTTAGAATGGCCGGACTCGACGAATATGAGAGGAGACAGAGTCAGGAACGATCCGAGGTCAAGGGCACAAAGAGACAGCGTAAACTAGGACTAGCCGGGGTCTGGTACACAATAAACAGCAAGCCGGCAAACAGAACAGATAAGGATAAAGAGATAACGTAGTCAGAAACAAAGCCAAGGTCAATACGAAGAAACACAACTGAACAAAACAAGCGCTAAAGGGAACTGCAACAGAAACCACGATAGGGCAGGGACTAAGGAAAAAAGGTGAGTATAAGTACCTTCTAAATTAATGTGATCGGCTCCTGTCATATCCACACCCCCAAAAGGTAAGTGTATGGGGAGTGTGGCATGACAGGGGCCAATGGGAGCCTTTTGCCAATTTAGGCTCCCACTGTTTCTTTAAGAGCGCGCCCGAGACCCGCGGCGCGCTCTTAGATTCAGGCGGGACACGTGACCGCTCCTCGTGGTCACTGCCCGCCTTCCTGTTGCAGCCGTCGGATGATCCGCGCGCGGCTCGAAGAGAGGACCGCGGCCGGCCCCTGGATAAGGTAAGTAACGCTACAACTCCAAACTAATGAGTTGAAAACTGAATTTTACAACTTTGGTAGCATTAACTGGTTTTGGAATAATATTAACTGTCCAACCCAGCTATAGACACAGCTGGACTATTTTACCCACATATTTTCAGTTGTTCAATACATTGCAATTTAGTATTTCACAAATGATTTAGTGAGTGTATTGCTTAGAATGCCCTTTTAACTAAAATAT
The DNA here is from genome assembly GCF_036172605.1 of Pelobates fuscus. Taxonomy (NCBI): domain Eukaryota; kingdom Metazoa; phylum Chordata; class Amphibia; order Anura; family Pelobatidae; genus Pelobates; species Pelobates fuscus. Next base: position 158,430,969 of record NC_086321.1, read on the forward strand.
CGTTTAACTGGCATGAAGATCGAAGCAGTCAGTGCCTGTCAATCTGGCAGTGGTTTACTTACCAATGCAATCAGCAACGTTTCACTAGATGAGCAACCATAACAGTCTGAGAGATCTTTTTTTGAGGCTTACATATAGGTGTTGCTGGGGTGGAAATATGGGGTCTTTGAGGGCTGAAGCCATTTATGTTGGGCTCTATACTTGGTGAAGGGAGCAGGAAGCAATTACTGATATATTTTTTTTTTTTACACATAAGACAGCCTCCCTGTTATAAAAATAAAGCACCCTAAGTAACACTACTTTGGGTGGGGAGGGGTGCACCCCAGATGGCAGTCGTGAGTGGGTGCTTCGGAACACAGTGCTTTGCTGCACACCCCACTAATAAGCATCTTAGCAAGAGTACATTGAATACCTGGCTGTGTAGCACCATTGCAAACAAAAACCAGAATTGTGGTTACAATTATCACTTCTGGCTTTTAGAGTTGGGGGCTAAGAAGAGCTATCAACACACTTATAGTATGCACTTATATTGGTACGAATACAAGAAGAAAAAAATGTATATCCAACTGCAAAGATAACTGGAAGCTGTTGTGCTACAACTTAATCCACAATCATTTAAGAGACCTGACATACAGTAGTAATATAGGCTAGAGAACGGTACTGAACAGCATGGAAAGTACAGCAAACATTAACTCAATAGTAATATTTAATAAAATATATATATTTTTTAATAAACCAAAATATCAGCAGTGATTTAATGAAGCCTTACAAAACCTTAAGCTATAGTTTCATTGTAAAACAAAATAAGATATCTCCCAATTTCTTGTTATCAGGGTATCACAATATTTATCCATCATAAATGTCTGATTGTGCTGATTATGCCAGTATTTGACAGAAAAAAAGGAGGTCATCAAAATTAAGATTTATTCTCTCTCTCTTAGAAAATAAGAAAATGAAAAAGGTTTTGTGAGCTAATTGTTGTACTTACTGAATATGGCAAATGTTACTTCCTGTTACAATACTCTTCACTCAGAATCAGCGGGCTCTAAATATGGTAAATATTCATACCTTGTTTAAAACGATATTGTGTACACAGGTAAACAGAGGAAATACCTTTCAACTTTGGGGCCATATGATATTTTACAGCATTGCTATAGGAGATGCTGATCATGTTTGATTTATTAGGATTATGACACAGGACTCCTTCGTTTTTATGAGTCAAGTTATTGGGTTCATGTTTACAGGAGTGTAGAGCGATACCAATTTTTACCCCACCACCCAAGCTACTTGTTAGCTCTATTACATAATAGACAATCAGATGTAAAAAAAAATGCAGTTGATTTCCATTCCACAGAAATGTCAGAAAGACATTATTTTCCCGTAGGAGCATATTCTGTCTCAGAGTTCAACTGTCTGTAAATAATAATTGTTTTCTAGAAGAAAAATATGACTAAGAACGAACGTGAAACTGTCAATAACACATTCCATTTGATCTGTCTGGATTTGGGGATGAACCGTCATCATTCCTCACTGATTCACATTCTTTTGATGATCTGTGGCAGTGTACGTAGTTGAATCATCTGCCACAAGTCGGCGAAAACTGTCATCTCATATAACATCCTTAAAATATGAGTGGTAGCCTTCAAAGAATACTGTAAACTTAAAACATATTTGTGCTGTTCTTGGAACGTACGTCTATGAATTGTTTTCTGAGAAAAATGGTAGCAAATGGATGGTTCAGGCCTTGCCTGCCTACGTTCGTGTGGAGAAAGCTTATTGAAAGATTGTTGTAAAGTCTGTAAAAGCATACTTTAATGTTCATCTCTAAAAGTTGCTAGTGTTTGCTTTTAAAATAAAATGCATTTGTCAACTTCGAATGTGCCTTAGGATATTTTAGAATATTTCCGTATCTTGCATATAATCAACTTAACGATTTAACAAACTTTTAAATATATATATATATATTTTTTTTAAGAATAAGCAAGTTAATTGAGAATTTCTCATGACAGTCTTTCTATATATGAAAAATGTGTTTTTAATGTTAATATCCCATAAAATTGTTAAGAGATCAGTTTTAATATAACTGAAATTAAAAATGTATATTCTAATTTTCAGACTATATTTCATTATTTTTTTTAATTCCTTATTAGCATATTTAGTGTCTAATGTTTCACAGAGTGAAGCATACTAAAATTTTCAGCACATGTCATTTCTTAGTTTCTACATGACACTGTAGTGTTTTGCCATTGAATATGGTGTGGTCGAACTGTTGACCTTAGAGAGTTGTAGAAACCATATTTTTTTATTACAAGCATAGGTCTATGGTGGTTAACCTATGGGTGTTATATCACTGTTAAAGCAGCAGTCCAAGCAACATAATGACCGCAGCTTGCGATAGTACTTATGATGCCGTGTGTGCTACAGCCCTCAAAGGATTAGTAGTCAAACCATTTCCAAATAGTCGGACAACTTACCAGGGGTCTGCCGAGCACTGGCCGCAGCCTCTTTTGGAGCCGAAAGATTCTGCTAGGCGCTTCCATTAGCTCCACTAAACTAAGCTCTGTCGTACAAGATCAACATATTGGATAAGATAAGTGATTGCTCTTAGCCATAGTCCTGCACCATTAATCTTACTCAAAGGTGGAGAGTTACCAGCAGCAGAGAAGCAGGCACGCGGAGGACCCCACTTAAATTGACAAACTGTTTAAAAACAGAGGTAAGTAGTTAAACCATATGTAAACTATTTAAAGTACATTCATCTAACCATGTATATGTCAAAATGATACTGTGAGATTACATTATGTGGATATATTTTATCTTTATAAAACACTTGCTCCAACGTACTTCAGATATTGGCAGGTCTTAAAGGACCACTATAGGCACCCAGACCACTTCAGCTTAATGAAGTGGTCTGGGTGCCAGGTCCATCTAGGTTTAACCCTTTTTGCTGTAAACATAGCAGTTTCAGAGAAACTTTGACAACTTTTGAAACTTTGCTGTAAACATAGCAGTTTCAGAGAAACTGCTATGTTTACCTATGGGTTAATCCAGCCTCTTGTGGCTGTCTCATTGACAGCCGCTAGAGGCGCTTCCGCGCTTCTCACTGTGATTTTCAGTGAGAAGACGCCAGCGTCCATAGGAAAGCATTGAGAATGCTTTCCTATGGACTGGCTGAATGCGCACGCGGCTCTTGCCGCGCATTAAGCCGATGACGGCAAAAAGGAGGAGGAGACGCCGAGGGAGCCCGGCGGGGGAAAACGGGTAAGATTTAACCCCTTCCATCCCCTAGAGCCCGGTGGGAAGGGGGCCCAGAGGGTGGGGGGGGGACCTAGAGACCCTATAGTGCCAGGAAAACTAGTATGTTTTCCTGGCACTATAGTGGTCTTTTAACTAATCATTGCTCTTATGAGATTAACCCCTTAAGGACAAAACTTCTGGAATAAAAGGGAATCATGACATGTCACACATGTCATGTGTCCTTAAGGGGTTAATCCACTATGTGGGATAACCAACATCTGTAACACTCTGCAATTGAATGTTATAACAGATCTGTAGTGAGTCATCCATGTCAGGTAAGGGTTATTTAACTACACGTTAACCACATTTCCAATATACAGATTTTTACAGATTAAAAATATATATATTACTTTTTTTTTTTAAATATTATTTAGTTTTAGAACACAAATATAACTGGCAAAGAACTAAAACAAAATATCTATTTCTGTATATATTTTTCATGTTGGTGAACAAATACCTATGAATTTTGTTAGCTGTGTTTCTATGCCCTAAGGAATTTAGACAGTGATTGAAATGAAGGGAATGATCAGTGGCTTCGAAGTCTCGAAGATACAAACATCACCCTGATGCAACCTTAGAAACAGGTCAGATTCAGATGGTCGTCAAGTGCCCTGTGAAGAGTCATAACATATTTAACAATAACAGAAGAGCTTTTTTTAAATCTCTGGTAACCCTCCATTTTCATCTCTGACATGGCACAGATTGAAGGTTGTGTTTTGCTGAGGTTTAATCTCATTTTTCCTTGGTCATTTTTTTGTTCCATCTTTATAGAAACATATCTGTGGTTATTGACTTTGAACTAGAAATGACTCTTCTACCAAAAGGCCAGTATATTGTAAAACACTTACAGTGTGAGATTGTTCAAGTCCGGCACATTTCCAGTGCACCCTCTAGAGCTGTTATTACAAGAGAAACAGATTGCAGACATATATCTACGTAATGGATGCATTTATTGCTCAATTCATCATCTGAATAGAGTTATGCTTGCTAGGCTTGCAACTTTTGTACTTTTATACAAAAAGTGTGCGTGGTGTGTGCTTATACTTTCTCATGCCTTAAACTGTAACACTTATTTCCCCAGGGGTCACTTGACTTAAGTTACTATTAGAGCATGTGATATGAAAAGGACCTGTCAACTGCAATTTGGTGAATGGCCAATCATACAGCCATCAGTGATGGCAATTGATCTAAATCACTTGATGAGGTTCTTGGTTAAATACAAGAAATTCAATTAAAACTATTTGATTATGTGGACTCTTTAGGAATAGAAAATATGTTGACAAACTAAAGGTTCCTTCATCCATGGTAGACTGTTCTTCATTGTCATTGTGATTTTTCTCTAAAAATTCTTCTAGTCAATGCCTATAGCAAGTTGAGTAAAAACTCAGATAACATTTTTTTTAAAAGTGGAAAGCAATTGGTCAGATTTATCAAACTTTTCTGTTTTAAGAAGTGTTTTAAAGTACTAAATGTGCTCCAAACACCATGGAAACCAGTGAAGCCATCAGGCACATTGGATTGCTGTCTTCTCCCCTTTTAAATATTTGCACCACTTTTTGGAACAAACATTTGGATAAATCTCCCCTAATGTAAAAAATAGCATTTATTACCAAGCCCTTACACTTTTGTTTATATTAAAGTAAACTGCTCACATTATCATACAATGGCATCATGGGTAAATCATAAAAGTGATTAAGATGCCTAAATAGATTGTCCTTTTAAAATCTTCATTCTTTTTTACTTGTAATCTTTGAAATAAAGCAAGTGTAAAGAACCACCTTTTAACTACATGCAGAATGGATACCGCAGCACGTTTTGTAAGCTGTATGTACCTTATCAAGAGTACTGTTTATACCATTAATGAAGCTTTGCTTAAGAGTAAATTAAATAAAATATACTCTTCAAGTTGCTTACTGCCTGTATAGCAGGCCAATTCTAGCCCCAAATACACTTAGTAATGGAGTCCCGAGCAAATCTAGATGACTCCACAATCAAGACCAGCACCTGGAGATACCCAAACTCCACCACTTAATTCATAAATACTCTGCTTTTTTCGCTTCATGCTTGGTTCTATCCCACACTCTGATGATCCAAATTGAAAAAAAAATTGCTCTCACACACGTGTACACTGATCAGCCACAACATTAAAACCACCTGCCTCAAATTGTGTAGGTTCTCCTCGTGCTGCCAAAACTGTTCCTGTGCTTCAAGGAATGGACTACACAAGACCTCTGAATGTATCCTGTGGTATCTGGCACCAAGACATTAGCAGCAGATCCTTTAAGTCTTGCAAGTTGTGAGGTGGGGCCTCCATGGATCGTATTTGTTGTTCCAGCACATCTCACAGACAGGGCCGGTGCTTGGATTTTTAGGTACAAAGGCGAAGATGCATTTTTCCGCCCCCCCCCCCCCCCAAAAAAAAACATCTTCACCTATGTGCCTCTTAACCAGCCTCTCTCCCCTCCCCGACCATTAATGGTCCCTTCCCTGTCCCTTAGTGTTATTCTCCCCTCCCCCCTCTTTTCCCTGTCTCTTGGTGTTTCTCTCCCATTCCCTCCCTGTCCCTTGGTGCACCCCACACCCCTTTAGTGGTCACACTCCCCTTCCTGGTGTGTCAGTGTGTACAGAGTGGAGCGGAGCGGAGCGCGGTACAGGAGCTTCAGTTTTCTGTACCCGGCCGAACTGACAGGGAGTGCTCTCTCTGTGAGCACCTCCTGTCAGTCTGGCCAGGTACAGGAAACAGAAGCTCCTGTACAGCGCTTCGCTCCGCTACACTCTGTACACACTGACAGTCACACACTCAATGACAAACACACAGACGTCACTGACAGACACAGACTCAGTGACAGACACACTGATAGTCACACACAGACTCAATGACAAACATACTCTCACTGATTTGACAGACACGCACTCATACACTGACAAACACACTCATACACTCACATGCACACACACAGACGCACACTGTCACTCGCAGACGCACACTGTCACTCGCAGACGCACACTGTCACTCGCAGACGCACGCCGTCACTCGCAGACGCACGCCGTCACTCGCAGACGCACGCCGTCACTCGCAGACGCACGCCGTCACTCGCAGACGCACACGCCATCACTCGCAGACGCACACGCCGTCACTCGCAGACGCACACGCCGTCACTCGCAGACGCACACGCCGTCACTCACTCACACACGCACAGACACATACACTCACACACACACACACATACACTCACACACACACAGGCACATACACAGACACACACACACACACACACACAGACACATACACACACACACACAGACACATACACTAATACACAGACACATACACACACACACACTCACACACATACACACACATACACACAGACACATACACACACACACAGACATACACACACACACAGACACATACACACAGACACATACACACACACACAGACACATACACACACACAGACACATACACTCACACACATACACTCACTAATTATTTGACAAATAAATATTTTCCACCCAGCCTCCCTACCTGGAGAGCTGGTGTGGATGATGAATCCTTCCCTGGGGTCCAGTGGGGCTGCTGGGCGGCGTGCGGCTGTGCTGTAATCAGACGCGGCGAGGGAGCTCTAACCTCTCTTCTCTGCTCCCTCTCGCGCTGTCTGCTGATACCGCGGGAGCCGGAATATGACGTCATATTCCGGCTCCCGCGGTATCAGCACACAGCGCGCGAGGGAGCAGAGCAGAGAGGTTATAGCTCCCTCGCCGCGCCTGATTACAGCACAGCCGCACGCCGCACCGGGGGCCGAGATGGTGGCCCGGCAGGAGGGAGAGCTTCCCTCCTGCCGGTCACTGAAATCTTGCGCCCCCAGAGCCCGTGCGCCCTAAGGCGGCCGCCTGTGCCGCCTTATGGACGCGCCGGCCCTGCTCACAGATGCTCAGATTAGGATCTGGCGAATTTTGAAGCTAAGGCAACACCCTGAACTTTTTGCAAAAAATTAAGTAGAAATGTAATAGCAGAATTTTGAAGTAGCCATGCACAGAGAGTCTGGATGCAGGTCAGTTCAGGAAGCAAAGTTTTTTTTTTTATTTTCACCGATCGGGTCTCAGCTGAACTCATGTCCAAAATGTGTGAGCACTCAGCACATGGAGTATAGGCATTTTATAGACTATACATCCCCTATCTGTACCCTTACACCGATTGGCAAACAGGATACACAGGATTACCTTATATGGACAGGCAGTGTGGAACTTAGGAGAGAATGGAATGTGGTTTCTGTTCTTGCACATGCTCAGTACATTGATGACAGTTTCCTGACTACCTGTAACTAACAGATACATGTGCTTGTATATGCCATAGCACAAGGAGGGGAGTCATCACTGAGCAGCAGAGAGGTTATTATGGGGTGTACCAGCAGGGGGCGCAGAGCCAGGTTTCTCCCCTGCGGCCACTCTGAACATGCAGGGGATCAGAGTCAGCCTGTCTAGATCCTCTACACCTACTGCACTGCCTGACACTGGGAAGGAGCTGCTTAGAGGCTGAAAGAGCTGAGACAGACCTCACTGCTCCTGCACCCCCTGAATGGTGAGTGAATAATATTATACAGCTCTTGTAAATTCACACTGTGACATCCACCCTCCTCATGCATGTATGCCCATGTGTGAATGCAGGTGTGTATTTTTGCAGAGTCACATGCACACAGTCCTAGGCACATAGTCACACACAAACAGGTACAGTCAGCCACACAGGCTAGGAGAGCAGGAGCAGTGTGTTGGTAGGTGGGGAGCAGGGGCACAGTGGAGGAGGGTTCGAGAGCAGGAGCAGTGTGTTGGTAAGGGGTGGAGTAGTGGCAGGTAGGGGAGCAGCAGCACAGCTTGCAAAACCCTAAGGCTGGCCCTGTACACACACAACCACATATGTGCACACACAGACATACGTGTAATTTGGTGTCCCTAATTTGGTGTCCTTAAATATGTCAATCCCACATAAGGATAGCAAGTACGGGAGTTATCTACTAAACAACTTAAAGATTAAAATGTAGAAAAAGGCTTTTTAAATTTGATCTTTTAGCTGTTTAGTATATAATTCCCTAAATTGTTGCCCCTATGTGAAAACCATATGTAAAGATACCAAATTAGGGTGCTGTTTAGCAGATAGCTCCTTTATTATTTAGTGTCCTTAAAGGGACACAATAGTCACCAAAACAACCTTAGCTTAATGTAGTTTTGGTGTATAGATCATGCCCATGCAGTATCACTGCTCAATTCTCTGCCATTTAGGAGTTAAATCGCTTTGTTTATGAACCCTAGTCACACCTCCCTGCATGCGACTTGCACCACCTCCCTAAACACTTCCTGTAAAGAGTCCTCTACAATTTATCCTTCCTTCATTGCAATTTTGCTTTATTAAAAAAAAATTATCCCCTGCTATGTTAATAGCTTGCTTTTATCCTGCAAGAGCCTCCTGTATGTGATAGAGAAAGAGATACAATTGTTTACGGTAAATTACATCTGATTGAAACTGAAACCAGTTTGTATTTTTTCATGCAGGCTGTGCCAATCAGAGTCAGGGGAGGTGTGACAAGGGCAGAATAAACAGAAACAAAGTGATTTAACTCCATGTCAGTGAATTGAGCAGTGAAACCTGAGAAGCATGTTCCACACACAAAAACTACTTCATTAAGCCAAAGTTGTTTAGGTGACTATAATGTTCCTTTAAATATGGCAATCTCACATAAGGATAGCAAACAAGGGAGTTATCTGCTAAACAACGATAGAAGTTAAGAGGTGTCAGCCAGCCCAGAACAATAAATCTGGTTGGCTAATGTGAATTATATGCAAGATGGTTATCTGTTGCCAGCATGCGGACAGCCAATGGCAGCACATTACCCCATCCCCCGGTGAATATTATTAAACCTCCCCCCCCCCCCCCAGTTTTGACTGTGGTATCTTATATGCCTCCCCTATATATTGTTTCTAGAGTCGCCACTGTTTCAGGGGCCCGGTTGTGCACTGCATTGCTTTAACGACCGGGTTTCCATAATAATGTAATGGCAGCGCACACTCAGTACTATATACATTAAAAATAATTTTACGTCTTTTTTACATTTTAAAGTTGGGGGGAGAAGCCCACCCCGGGTGCCAAATGCTCTAGGTACGCCCCTGGTGTAGGCAGAGGCAGGGCCGCCGCCAGCTCAGGGTCTGGGGCCCGCCTCCAATCTTGCCCACAGGGTCCGCCTCCAAATCCCACCCACAGGAATACACACACACAGACACAAACACACACACTGATACAAAAGGACACAGATACATACACACACAGATGCATACTACCAGACACACATACTGAAACAGACATACAAGCATATAGGCACACATACTAACACACACATACTGAGGCATACACACATATACAGACACTCAGGCATACATAGTGACAGACAGACACATACTAACATACATACAGACACACATGCATGAGGCCATACATACATACACACTGACATACATACAGACATACATTCATAATGACATACAGACATATATACATTCATACTGGCATACGTACATACTGACAGACATACATGCATACATACATTCAGACATACATACATATATGCATACAGACACTGACATCCATCCATACACATACATACATTCAGAATGGCATACATGCATATCTACAGACATACTGACATACATGCATACTGACATCCATACACACATACGCTCATAATGACATGCAGACATACATTCATACTGACATACAGACATACATTGATACTGGCATACATACATACAGACATACATATATACATACTGACATACATACATACTGACAGACATGCATACATACAAACATACTGACATACAAACATACATTGATACTGACAGACATAGACATACAGACATACATGCATACAAACAAACTTACAGACAGACATACAGACAGACAGACAGACATATAGACATACATTGATACTGGCATACATACATAATGACATACAGACATACATGCATACAGACACACACAAAGCTAATTTTTCAGCCACCCTCCTATCTCTTACATTTTCTTTGCAGGAGGGTGGCTAGGGCTGATAGGAGTCGGCTGGCTCTCCCTCTTCACGGCCTGGCTGGCGGTCCTCCCGCGTGGAGTGAGCTGGGAGGAAGTGACCACTTCCTCCCAGCAGCACTTGCGTTGTGGATGCGTTTTTTTTTTTTTTTTTTAAAGGGGCCCGGTCGCGCTATTACACGTCTACAGTGCTGACCGGGCCCCTGAAGATATAAGACCCATCGGGTGGCCCTAAGTGCGTGGGCCACCCGATGGGCCCCATCAGCGTGCGGGCCCCCGTGCAACTGCACCGGCGGAAGTTCCGCCGCTACACGTGGGGCCCAGACAGTCCGGGCACTCCAGGGCCGCTGGGCCAGTGACGACCGTCATGGTTGTCACCCCCTGATGGTGGCCCTGGGCAGAGGTGTTGATACCTGCCTGGGAGAGGAACAGAAGTGGCATAGGCAGAGGTGATGATAACTGCCTGGAAAAAGGGAGCTGCAGCCCGGTCCATTGAAAGAGGTCCTCTGAGACCCAAATCAAGCTGTGTGGGTTTGAAGCACTCCAAAGTCCATGATAGCAGAGAGGAAGTTGACATGGCAGAGGTACTCAGTTGGAGTACAAGAGCTCTGTTACAATGTGTAACATGATAACTGATTTATTTGGCCAGAAAGATGCATGCTAGACATAACTATGCCTGTTGGTAATCACTGACTCTGCACACAAGCAGTTATTGTAAAGTCAGGGTAGACATAAAATCAGTGAATTTGTATTTTTTTCTCCTGCAGTCCAATTGTGAGATGTCCTTTAGCTGGGCTTTTTACCATGCCTGTCTCAAAATGTTACCGACCAGTCTATAATTGATAAAATGGTTGTTATTAAGGTTTGTGATCCCATGCCACAAAATGTAACAGTTAACCACTGACAAATCTTTTCTGCCATATGTTTAAACCACACAGACTAATAGCCTGGTTGTGCATGTGTATGTCCAAACATATGCTTTTCTATGAGAAGCACTGGATCAGACGAGATTGCAGTAGGCATGCTCTCCATCTTCTCCAGAGCAGTCTTGATGCTGTAAATAAATTAAGTAATTGTTATTTCAGCAAAGGGGGTGGGCAGTGGTCGAAAATAGATTATTTTCGCACTGTAGCTTCCCTTTAAATACATGTAAAATATGACAAGTTAGGTGTATGCAAACACTAAGGGCAACTTACATCGATAATCGTGCGCAAACTCTACTAGGACACTAAAAGCACAGTGGGGTTGTCATAACAACTCTACCAGGACAGCAAAAAGATCATAGTGTTGTGGGGGCGGGGCCCGGCCGCCATGCAGACTGGCAGCATGTCAGAGGAGCTCCTGCCTGAATAAGTTTGAAAAGCCGAATTTAGGGGTATAAGCTTGTACCTCGGCACCTCAAAGCTACCACCCCATCTTACTATCACCGCTGGTGCCGATGCAGACTGGACAATTGCGGAACCTGGAGCTCTAGTGCGGCGACTGAAGCGTGTGGCTTACTCGACCGAGGGGTCAGGTGGACGGCCGCTGCCTTACCCTCTCGCAGACCCCAGCGTACCAGTCCCTCGATGATATGCCTGGCTGGTCCTGTTCCCACCCCCTATGGACCGGTGGGGGATATCCCGGTCCCCACTGCAGGGATCCAAAACTACTGAGTGGATTGCTGAAGGGTGAACCCAGCAAGCAGTATGCCGCATGCCGAACCCAATATGGCCGCCGAACAGGCATCCCCACCACTGCCAACGCAACTGCAAACCATCCCGATCACTCAGCTGTGGGGCGACCAAATACTCTCCCAGCTTACATCCACTTATCACCTGCACAGTCAAGCAGGGTGCAACCACCAGCAACACGATCTCTGGCACCGATGCCGGACCTCTGCAGACACCCTCCTGGGCCCCGAGTCTCGTGGAGAAGATCTCCACGTCAAAGCCAACCACTCAGGCACCAAAAGAGCCAGATCCGTGGGCGCAAGATGCAGGCTCGTACAGAGGCCTAGGGCTGGTGGGGCACAGAGTACAGGACTTATGCAGAGCTAAGCTCACTGTCTATCGGCAGGCTGGAGCAGGTTGGGGGGCCATGGGGGAGGGATGGAACGTGAACACTAACTCACTAACTTCACCTTTCAATGTAGTCTCCCTTGTATCATGTGGTCCCCGGTGGCTTACTAAGCATTATCTTACTCTTTCTTTCTCTCCTAGCTCCCATCAAGCTTATAAGTTATACTTATTGTTTCAATACTGCTAGCAAGCATGCACGTGGAGATCCTATATCTTTACATAAGTCCCAGCATTTACAACCATGCACTTCACTGTGTTATGTCATGCATGTTAATCCTGATTACTTAATCCAAAAAATGTGCAATGCTCTCAATGCCATAATGTTGTTCATCTGTGTATACCGTTCAGTTTGCTCCAGCTGTTGTGGCAAAGCAAACCAGCTTGTTAATCATATGCACAAATAAAATAAAGAATTAAAAAAAAAAAAAGATCATAGTGTTGTGATAGCAGCTAGGACCATCATCACATTTTTAGTGTTCTTATGAAGTTTCTTTGGCAGCAAGTCATTTTCGTGACGTCCATCCAGTTTTTAAAATGCAAACAGTAAGTAGTGCAGGCAGACATACAAACCTTAAGCACAGGGGTGGACCAAGAAAACCTGGTAGCAGTGGCGTACATACCGGGGTCGCAGGGTTCGCGGCTGCGACCGGGCCCGGCCCACCAGGGAGCCCGGCCGCCCTGCGACCCAGGTATGTATGTCACTGGGCCAGCCTCTTCTCCTGGGGGGCCCAGGAGCCGGCCACCTCAGGGCCCCTCGAGGCTGGCCCTGTTGTCACCCGGCTGGCGGGCGCGCGAGGGAGCACTCTCCCCTGAGTGCTTCCTCTTCAGTTCCATCGCGCACCGCACTGATGCCGGAGCCGGAAGATGACGTCATCTTCCGGCTACAGCATCAGTACGCGGCGCACGAGGGAGCTGAAGAGGATGTACTCAGGGGAGAGTGCTCCCTCGCGCGCCCGCCAGCCGGGTGACAGCAGGGCTATCAACACCACTGGACCCCAAGGAATCCCCTCAGCTCTCCCACAGGTAAGGAGGCTGGGGGGGATTAAATAAAAAAAATAAAAAAAGTGTGAGTGTGTGTTAGTGTGTGTGTGAGTGTGTGTTAGTGTGTGTGTGTGTGTGAGTGTATGTTAGTGTGTGTGTGTGAGTGTATGTTAGTGTGTGTGTGTGTGTGTGAGTGTATTTTTGTGTGTGTGAGTGTGTTAGTGTGTGTGTGAGCATGTGAGTGTGCGTCAGTGAGTGTGTTAGTGTTAGAGTGTGTAAGTGGGTGTGTGTTAGTGTTAGTGTGTGTGTCTGTTACTGAGTATGTTTGTGTGCGTCTGTTAGTGAGTGTGTGTCTGTCAGTGAGTGTGTATGTATGTCTGTCACTGAGTGTGTGTTTGTCAGTAAATGTGTATGTCTGTTCATGAGCGTGTGTGTGTGTGTGTGTGTCTTAAGCACTTACCTTTCTCCAGCGCCGGACTCCCTTGGCGCTGGGGATCTCTCCGCCCCAATCCGCCTCTCAGCTCCGAATGTGCGCGCATTCAAACCGTCTATAGGAAAGCATTACTCAATGCTTTCCTATGGACGTTCAGCGTCTTCTCACTGTGATTTTCACAGTGAAAATTGCAGAAAATCCTCTAGCAGCTGTCAATGAGACAGCCACTAGAGGCTGGATTAACCCTCAGTGAAACATAGCAGTTTCTCTGAAACTGCTATGTTTTCAACTGCAGGGTTAAAACTAGAGAGACCTGGCACCCAGACCACTTCATTGAGCTGATGTGATCTGGGTGTCTGTAGTGGTCCTTTAAGTGTATGTGTTTATGCATGCACTGGCGTACATACCGCGGTCGCACGGGTCACAGCCCTGCAACCAGGTGCCCGCTGCCATGTGTTGCGGCCCCAGCCCGTGCAGAGTAAGCGCGCGCGCGGAGGGGCCCACGGATCAGTTTTCGCACCGGGGCCCCATGGGTTGTGTGTACGCCACTGCCTGGTAGTATATTGCAGCTGAATGCCTATACTAGATATGATATTGACTTGATATTAACAATGCTTAATAGCTACTTTTTAGTGACAAACATTGAAAACCGCTCATAGTTCATTAAATATGTAAGATGATGTAATATCTAGACCAGTCATCCAGTGCTAACATGGCAAAAATCTTCAATCAACCATGGCTCAATTTTGTAAAAATAACCTAGTAGTATAGAGGAGTAATATGTGCATACGCCAATACATATGCACATCTAGCATATATCCTTTAAATTGTCTTTTTTCACAGGTCAATATGTGTTTTTGGGTAAATGACCATTTTGTTATTTTGCATAATTGTATTTATTTTAATTTCATTTTTCTTTAGTATGGTTGTTTTCATCATGGATTTCACTATCAAACTTTAGAATGTTATTTTCCTCATGCAAACACTAGAGGGCACCTAGACTCTTTGCTACATACTCTTTGCTAGGTTCCCAACCTTTTTGGACCAAGGCAAACTTCATGAGCTGCTTACAAATATCAGATTTTTGTCGCCACCTAACCTGAGTGATGTGCATACTTCTAGCTAAATTGACTTGCTGATTGTTCGTAAGATGGTAATCCCAATTTCAATGTGGGTACTTTAAAAAATCAACAATAAAAAACACACATACACTTTAGGAATGCATTCAGCCGAGTACAACCCAGAAGTTTGTGGCACACTTTGAGGTGGCATGAGGCACACACGTGTACCACAGCACATTGTTTGAAAACTACTTATCTGGAGAATATTCTTACTTTTATCATTTATCTACATGTAGTCATTACATTCCACATGTTGAGTAAAGAGTGTTATGGAGTGCCTCTGATCTGTTCTTTGCTTTTGTCGGGATGTTGTGACAGAACACCCGGTCACCTCAGAATTATACTTAGATTGTAGCCCCTACCAAGGTGTCTAGCGGCTAATTAAATTACATGCTCAGGTACAGACACCAAGGTGTCAGGGATGTCGCAATTATTTTGTTCTTGATGGGGACCTTCTGTTGAGACCCCAGGTATAAAATTGTGATCTGTTTTGACAATAAAACAGCTCTACTTCCCCTACACTCAGGCTCAGCTAGTGCTTGGGGTGGATTTGCTATACAGCTATATAACTGAATCTGCTCTGGAGCTACAGACACTAAGGGAAAGAGAATTCTTGGCAGTGACATTCTGACATTCTGGTGGTCCGCCACAGATGTTATTTGTTGCAAAAATTTGTAGATCATTGTTTATGTTGGTTTTACTTAGATTGTGAGTATTCTTGCATTTTAGAGTAACTTACTCTGTTCCTACTAATGACTCCATTAAAGGTTATAACTGTTTGAAAACATTATAAAGTTTCTGATATTTCAACACATAAATAATACATTTATAGAGGACAGAAGTTTACATAACAATGAAAAATGTATTATAGAAAACTAATGCTATTGATGGATTGTAGAGATATTGTATTGTTGTATCGTTATATGAATGTTACACAACTCTGGCATAACATTATTTTCCACTTATAAACATTTTAGCATTTATGTATCTTTTATATTACAAAAAAAAAATTGGAGTTAGGGCTAAGTCTTGGATTGTTATATTTATAGTCTAGCGCATGGACACATCTCCAAGCCTTGACCAAGATCACATTCCTAGACAGCACTGTGATTTGACATGGCTGTCCTTTTTTCAGGCCCTTTCCCATTACTTATATGCCTATATTAAAGAGACCGTGTAATTCTCTCTTTCACAAATAAAACAACACAAACGGTGTGGTGTGTATAGCATGCAATATAATATAAAATCAGTAATCCTCTGCTAATATTATAGTAAGGAAACATATTAAGCTTACATGAATAAGAAATCTCCAGCCAGATATTAATCCAATGATGATATAACAGGAGAAAGAATTTAAATCTTTAGGTATTTTCGAAAAGGGACATTATAAAATGTGTAAACATCTCCCCAGATCCATTAAAACTTTACCAGTACTGCTTCTGGGGTATCGTTTGAAATTAAGCAATTTATCAATTGCTCCATGAAGATCATTATATATTTGCTTCAATGCCCTTGTGGGGCACAATACATTGGACGCACATTTAGAACTTTAGAAGAACACATCCTGTAACATATGAGGTCTATTTCTAATAAGAACATAAAACATAGTATACCTAAACACTGTAATTTTTGTGCACTTTTCAATTTCAAACAGTTTTTATGTATAGTAATAGATCTGGTCAAGCAGGATATGAGGAAAGGAAATTAAATTTAAAAAGTATGCCAACACGAAAAAACATAGATCCACAAGCTGAAAACTTAATATAGACCTTGACATTATGGCTTTTATGTGATTTATTAATTAAACTGATTATATTTTTTATAATTTTTTTCCCTTTTTCTTTCCTGGTTTGAGTTTTGTATGACTTTGATACAGACACTATTTTATGTTTTTTTGCTTATGTTGTTTTTTATTTCTATTTTATTTTAATTAAGTATGTTTCTATGAGCATATTTTAATATTGTAAACAAACCATCCAGTGTGCATTTCCTGAAAACTTCAAAATAAGGAATATTTTAGATTAAGGAATTTTTATTATAACTGACTTTTATTCAAGAGATTTTTATTGAAATAATTTTTCTGATTTTTTTTTTATTTAAATTATTTAAATTAAGTTATTTTAATTTTTTTTGGAAGATTTTCTAACTAACTTTTATAAACAATTTAATTTTTTTTATATATTGTTATATTTTTGTATCCATGAATAATTACGGAGATTGTTTGGTTTAGGGTCATTGTCATATCTGGATTTGGTCTATATTATGGAGATGGTTTTCAGCTACTGGACTGTTGCAGATATGAACAATATTCCCTTAATAGTGATGTCGCGAACATAAAATTTTCAGTTCGCGAACGGCGAACGCGATCTTCCGCAAATGTTCGCGAACGGGCGAACCGCCGTAGACTTCAATAGGCAGGTGAATTTTAAAACCCACAGGGACTCTTTCTGGCCACAATAGTGATGGAAAAGTTGTTTCAAGGGGACTAACACCTGGACTGTGGCATGCCGGAGGGGGATCCATGTCAAAACTCCCATGGAAAATTACATAGTTGATGCAGAGTCTGGTTTTAATCCATAAAGGGCATAAATCACCTAACATTCCTAAATGGTTTGGAATAACGTGCTTTAAAACATCAGGTATGATGTTGTATTGATCAGGTACTGTAAGGGTTACGCCCGCTTCACAGTGACAGACCAAACTCCCCGTTTAACGCACCGCAAACAACCGCAAACAGTCCATTTGCACAACCGCAAACTCCCCATTTGCACAAAGTTGGATACCAAGCTAGCCATGTCCCGTTCCTTGTCCTTAACAGATGTAATTGAAGGTCACTTACTCCACCCAGCCACGTACAACACCAAGGGTCCCCGAAAGGTGACAACAAGCCCCCTTTTTTTCTTTTTTTTTAAATGTACACTACTGTTACACCAGATATGAGTTGCACTGGTGTGACACTGTGCCCTGGCACGCCCTGAAATGCACACGTGTGAAGGAAACTGACTGCTATTATTTCACAGTCAAATTTCTAGTTTTTTTTTTTTTTTTAATGTACACTACTGTTACAGCAGATATGAGTTGCACTGGCATGACACTGTGCCCTGGCAGGCCCTGAAACGCACACATGTGAAGGAAACTGACTGCTATTACATTACAGTCAAAAAAGTTTTTTTTTTGTTTTTTTTTAAATGCAAGCTATTGTGACACCAGATATGAGTGGTGGCACTGGGCAAGTGGGCACAGTATACGTGTGAGCCTGACACACACGCTGGCAGGCAGGCAACTGCAATTAGATGACACAAAAAAAAAAAAAAGCAGATTGATGATTGAGGGCTTTTGGGGTGCTGTCCTTACAGCAGAGATCAGCTGAGTCCTTCAGGACTGTAGTGGACACTGAATACACTAGCCTAGCTATCGATTTCCCTATTAAATCAGCAACAGCTACACTGTCCCTCATCTCACTAAGAATGCAGCTTCCGGGGGGCGCGGCCTAGCTGTCATGGAGGAAAGACGCACTTCGTGTGAGCTCCCTCAATATCTCACTTTAAGCAGCTATCAACAAGCGAATTTCACCCCAGAAGGGGATGACCCAGCAATGTTGCTCCTACCTGACCGACCCGACATGCTTGCTTAATAGTGGTCAGCAACTCGACAGAGTCTTACTTACCTCCGCGTGGCAAGTGTGGCCTGGTGCTCACAGGGCGGGAGAGGAGGCCGATCTCCCGATCCTGGGATGCCCAGAAGCAGCTACTTCCCGGCAGGAGCTCCGTTACCCCCCCCCCCTCGGACCGGTGGGGGTTATCCCGGTCCACCCCTGAGAGGCTGTCTGGAGCTAATGGACGCACAGAGCACAGCCGCCCAGGCTGACATACTCATCTGCGACTCTCCCAATATGGCGGCAGCCGCGTGTCCTCCTGGTACCAGCAAAGCATGGCAGGATATTGAGTCTAAGCTGGACAGACTCTTTAATCAATTTTGGAAGCAAATAACAAGCAGGAAGCCCCAACAAGCTCCACCACAGCTCCAACAAGCTCCACCACAGCTAAGCGAAGCAGTCCCCATTAAAATCCACCAACACAAAGGCGTCGAAGATGGGACCGGAGGCACAAACAGAAATGCAGAGCCTGCCCCCCGCCAAGCACTCGCCTCCACCTTAAGCCACCACAATCCCGTGAAGTACCACCAGGACAGATCCGACCACCTGACAAAACAAGCTTCCACCACCTCAAGCCGCGAACCCGGCACTCAGCCAGAGACTTGCCTTTGTTGTTCCAGGTATCAGGGACTCCCAGGGTCTGCACCTGGCGCACAGAAGGGATCGGATGAGCACAAGCAGTAAACAGCAGCATGCCAAGCATGTCCCACTATAGCCGATCCTCCACACCATGCCTTTAATCACATGAACTGCTCTCTGCACATTAACTAATCGTAAAGTAGCAAGCGTTTAAACATGTCATTATTTCACCTCCTAAAGAGTTTATTGTCGTAGTTCCTTACATGCCTTTACCTTAACCGTTCCTGTATTATGTTATTCACTAGTCTGATCTCATGGGGCGACTCACACTTGATTTATAACTAGTGGTGGAGCTGCTGATATAAATACACAGTTGATAACTTGCAAGCTACACCCTAAACATGACAGCCATCTTTCACAACAATGTACTGCTATATAATCATACCCTCAGTGCAACTAGCCATGATATACGCACATTCAGCCTAGCATGCTCAAATATAACACACTTCTGTCTAAAAAAAAAAACGCAGCTTCAGAATTAATCTAAATTGTATGCTGTCTAGGAGGTGGGAGAGTCTGGGAGGGAGGGTCTGCTGCTGATTGGCTGGAATGTGTCTGCTGACTGTGAGGTACAGGGTCAAAGTTTACTCAATGATGACGAATAGGGGGCGGACCGAACATCGCATATGTTCGCCATCCACGGCGATCGCAAACAAGCTATGTTCGCCAGGAACTATTCGCCAGCGAACCATTCAGGACATCACTAATTTTAAATAGTGGTATACTTATCCAACATACATGCATAGTTTGAGTTGAGTCACTTCAAGTTACTGTTATTAATAATTACATAAACTAATTAAAAAGTAAAATAAATCCGCAACTAGATTTTAGTTAAAAATATGTGCATTTAACCCTTTAAGGATAATGGTAATAGTCCATGGGCTCTATAGTAGTAATTGTTAATGGCATTGTATAGTAATTGTCAATGAGCTATATAGTAGTCAAACTCAGCCATAAACCAATAGAGGTATGGTGGGGAAATAAATAATTGAAAACCCCTTCCACCTGAAGAAAGTGGGTAGTCAGTAAATTTTTATATATATGCAAAGCCAGCAGATGTATACTCCAATATAGCCATGTATAAAGTAGAATAAATTAGGTGAGGGGAGGGGGTGGTGGTGGTATATATATATATATATATATATATATATATATATATATATATATATATATATATATAGTAAGAAGTGTGAATGGCACTCACCCTTGCTGGTACTTTAAAGTTGAGAATTATGCCCTGGTGCACTTCCACGCTGATTGTATATAGAGTAAGTAGATAAAGGTAGCACTCTTGGGTCTTTTAAATAACAAACAAAAGTATTTATTCCATAAAAAGGTATACAGTAAGTTGACCGATGTTTCGACCCATTCGGGTCTTCCTCAAGGTCAACTTACTGTATACCTTTTTATGGAATAAATACTTTTGTTTGTTATTTCAAAGACCCAAGAGTGCTACCTTTATCTACTTACTCTATATATATATACACACACACACCACCACCACCCCCTCCCCTCACCTAATTTATTATACTTTATACATGGCTATGTTGGAGTATACATCTGCTGGCTTCGCACCTCTTCCTTCCAGCAGACATATACTCCAAGGAATTCATGTATAAAGTGGAATAAATTAGGTTTGTATGTATTGTTTGCATTTGATTGCAGTAGGGTATTTGCATGTAGAGTTGGCTTCTAAATGTGGATGTACATTTGTGTGCAGTGTTGGTGTTTGAATGAAGAGGTGTGTTTGTATATCATTTTGGAGTTTAAGTGCAGTAGTGTGTTTATATGTTTTGATTGAAGAAGTGTGTTTGCATGTTGTGTTGGTGTTTGATTACTGGGATGTATGCATATACATACATACTTACAAAGATATACCTACACATTAACACACACAGATCCAAACATATAAACATATTGACACATACTCACACATTCAGATACACAAAGATGCACTCACTGAAACATACACACAAACACTCAGTTGCACACACTGACATATACACACACACACTGTGACACACAAATACACACAACGACAGACACACACAAACTCATGCACATACACACACATTGACAAACAGGCGCACATCTTGACAAACACATACACACACTGACAAATACACATACTTTGACACACAAATACACTCATTGACACATACACAAACCTTACATAGTAAAGAAAAAAGGAAACTAGAGGCACACCTGGAACAGAACATACAATTCACAGGAATGGTGCTGCCGTAGAGACCAAAATGTATACAATATACAGATTAACAGCGCACACATAAAAATATAGTTTTCAATTTTATATGGCTGCTTAAAATCACTCTTCTCAGCAAACAAATATGGGGTTTCAGTTCCACCAAATGGCCATATTGTGTTAAGCCTAGCACTATAACTTTGCAGGTCCCGCCACTTTTCACTTTATCTCTCTCCAGCTCATTTATGTGTTGGCCTCTCTTTCTGTGTAAATGTTTCTCTGTTAAATGCAGGAATATTGAAATTCATCTGTTTTGTGTGTTTTTGGAAAGTGGAGCTTGACTGAGCCTGCAGCTTAGCCAAGAAATATTCTTTTATGTTTCTATCATTTCGTTCATAATTGAATTTAAATGTTACAAAGCTTCCAAAATAGCCAACCTAGATATTTTCCCAAGTGAGAGTCTAGAGTATGAGATAGAACACAGTTTACATTTTGAGTACGGTATGGTTGTTACTCAAATAGTGCATTGCAGTTAATACATTTGTTCCAAATCATAAGCTACACAACGACGGAGAAGAAAAATAGCTGGCCTCAAGATTTTTCCAACTTGGCATTTAACTTACCACAAATGTTCTGTTTTTCTGTACATTCTCTTTGCAAGATTGTGACAGGGGGAAATGAATTTGAGGCAAACTAGAATAATTTTATTAGTGGAGCTAGAGAGAGATTAAATACAGCAACTAAGAAATGAAACAGTGAAGCCGGGCAGAATATTTATATCTATTCCTATGGACTTCTGAATCACTGATTCATAGCTATGATGTCATAAAGTAACGACTGCTATAACTGTAGAAACATTCTATTTTCTCCCAGACAGATGTGAGGCTGTGAGTCTGTGACAGAGTTTCACCACTAGTCCATCTCCATAGCATGGAGATCTATACTTCAACTGGATCTTTCTCTGTATATCTTTTGTGTGTTGGCCTATCTGAAGATCTATCTTAACATTGGGGTTTGTCAACCCTTACTTTACACTTGCACATTAGAGGCTTTAGCTGATGGTGTTATGTTTTGCACACCTATGTAGCCTTTATCAAATATTGGTGCTTCTTTTATCATACTTATGTGCTAGGTTTGCACTGTATTGGGAGGGTCGTGAAGGGGGAGGAGGAAGAGTATATTGCCTGGCTTTTTATGGATGTAAATATCTGCCAGTCTATCTATCCACCTACCTACGTAAAATATATATCTAGTATCTAGCTTGTAAACAGAGCAAACTTTATTTCAATGTGCACCTCTGCTTGCACCTCTTAATACTCAGAGCAGGGCACTATTAACCATAAGAAACACCTAGACAGCCACCTAGGACCCAGGAGTTAGACAGGACCCAGAACTATAAATTAGCTTGGCCCCATTAACCATCCCTATGTGAACAATGAAGGAAGTAGAGGTAGGGAGCAAACTGGTAACCTGACTCTGGCTCCGTGGTATCTTAATCCATCTCAGAGAGAATAGATGTCTTTCATGTTATGGTTCTCCAGAGGTTGAAAAAACAAACAAACAAAAACAAAACCTCACACATAATATATAAATATATATATATATATTTTTGTTGATTTTTATTAATTGGGGAAATGGGTTGGATCTGGCAGGATCTACAGGAATTGGAAGGGGTTCAGCTATGAGAGTGGATCATCCATTTAGAAGTGGATTTTATGTTTTTATTTAAAGATGTAGGGGCTCTCAGTGAATTACCCGGCAGATGGGAGCTTTTAAGTGAAATATGATTAACACCTTCCCGATCTCGAACATACTGGGAACGTCTGAGAAAAAACGTCTGCTAATGACCACGGACGTAGCCAGTACGTTCGCGACAAATTGGACCCCTGGACTTACCTGGACCGGCAATCCAGGTCGTGGGGAATACAGGATGAAATGGCCGCAATAGCAGTCTATGGAGCTGCCAGCAGGGGCACTGCATGGGCTGTCAGGCAGTCCCCCAGACACCTAAAAGTCTGCAAAATAAATAAATATATTATACATTTATTTTATATGTATAATATGTATATGTATATGTTATAAAATAATTAAAGCATTTTAAAATATATTATACATATATAATGCATTTAATTAAAAGTGTACTTTGAGATATATATACACATATATCTCAAAATACACTTATAATGACATTATATATGTATAATATATTGTACAATGCTTTAATTATTTTATCATATATTATACATACATAGGAAATAAAAGTGTGTGTGTGTGTATGTATATCTATATATATATATAGATAGATATATACATACATACACACGTATTATATGTGTGTGTGCATATATATATATATATATATATATATATATATACACACACATTACACATATATATTTAACTTCAAGTACCACTATAGGCACCCACACCACTTCAGCTTAATGAGGTGGTCTGGGTGCCTGGTCCAGCTAGGTTTAACCCTTTTTTCTATAAACATAGCAGTTTCAGAGAAACTGCTATGTTTACATATGGGTTAATCCAGCCTCTAGTGGCTGTCTCATTGACAGCCGCTAGAGGCGCTTCTGCGCTTCTGCGCTTCTCACTGTGATTTTCACAGTGAGAAGACGCCAGCGTCCATAGGAAAGCATTGAGAATGCATTCAGCTGAAGAGGAGGCGGAGAGGAGGAGGAGGAGAGCTCCCCGCCCGGCACTGGAGAAAGAGGTAAGTTTAACCCCTTCCTCCCCCCAGAGCGCGGCGGGAGGGGGACCCTGATGGTGGGGGCACCCTCAGGGCACTATAGTTCCAGGAAAACGAGTATGTTTTCCTGGCACTATAGTGGTCCTTCAACTACAGTAATGCGCCGAAATTTGCGGGGGATACATTCCAATATTACTGCCCAGGAGAGAAAATAACTTTAATAGGGGGTTAAAATCTTTATCATGGAATCTCTAGTAGTGAGTCCATGATAAGGATTTCACCCCCTCCCTCATTCCATGCACTTACCTGGTCCTTGGAGCTCCTCCCTCTTTCCTCCCATGCGGCCGTCTGCAAAGAGCACTGGGAGGAAGCGACATCATTGCGTGTGACCTTACTTCCTCACAGCGATCACGAAAAATCTACGGATTACATCTGCTGGACCCAAGGAAAACAATATGCAAATTTGTGAAGCCGCAGATTCAGAACCGCAATTCTTTGGGGTATTACTGTTCATAATTATTTGATTTTATTAATTATAATTTGATGGTCCTGAGAATTTAATTGGCAAGCCCTATATTTAACCCTGTAACGTTCCAAAACACCATAAAGCCTTTACATGGGGGTATTGTTATACTTGGGAGACTTTGCTGAACACAAATATGAGTGTTATCACGACAATGAAATCACCAGTAAAAGTATTTTTTTGTGTAAAAAAAAAAAATGCAAAAAACAAATAAAAACACTAACTTTGGCCAGTGTTTGTGACTATGTGGCTACTACAAAAGACTGGAAATACCCAATTTTGAATACCCTGGGTTGTCTACATTTAAAAATGGTATGATGAGGTTAAGTTTCATTTCTGGGCTGCCATACCGTCTAAAAGGCAACATAAGCAATCTGACAAACAGCAATTTACAAAAACAGAAATTGGCAAATCTTATGTTTGACCCTGTAACTTTCCAAATCACCATAAAACCTGTACTTGAGGGGTACTGTTGTACTTGTGAGACATTACTCTACACAAATACGAGTGTTTTAGAGCAGTTAAATGTATTTTACTGATAATATCATCGGTGAAATGGCAGTTTATGTGTGAAAAATGCAAAATAAAAACAATATAAACGCTAATTTTGGCCACAGTTTTTGACCAAGTACAAACAGAATATAGTGATTTGCAAAACAATGCAAAACAACCCTTGTGGCTATCAAACTGGGAAGAAATATAAAATATAAATACCCCAATCTTCAATATCACAAATATAAAACACTAAAAAGCGCAACCTAAAAGGTACAAAGGGAGACCAAATAGTGCAGACAGTAAAATAAAACACACAATACAGAAAAAACTAAAATACACTCACAGACATAGATGTAAATAGGCAGGGTATAATGGGTCTTCTTAAGATGCTTCTTCTCTTCTCAATGGAGAGATGGATGCTTAAAACAAAGCACAAAGACAGACCATAGTGTATAACTGTATAGTATTAGGTATAAAGCTTTATTGGATACACTTACAGAGTAACAGAAGTAAAAGGCTCTTCAAAAAGAGCTCTACTAAAAAAGACTTTACTAGAAAAAAATCCCAAATGTTAGGATTATATGGAGGGAGAGAAAAGAAAGTTCAACCCCCAATAATCACTAGCAGAGGGTGTGCCCATATGGAGGGATAAATAACTCAAATCCCATGGTAGAAAATCAAGTAAAAAAATATAAATAAAATTCTTTATTGAACAAAAACTGTAGAAAAAACACCCAATAAAATAACACCCAAATAAGTGCAAAAACAAGTGTTTAAGAATGTGATATACACCCTGGGTCTGAATTAAACTGTCCTATATGTGAAAGCCTGGAGTATAGTATATATCTAAAATAGATAAACCATGTGGCTAAATAGAAGCCTAGATAAGAAAACTAGGACCAGAGAGCAGTCACAAAGACCCCAGATATAGAGGGGAAACAGCCCAACAAAATGGATTGACCTCCTATTAAAGATTATTAAATAATCGGTAGAGTAAATAGAAGTGTAGGAGATACAAATATCCAAGATAAATGTGGATATCCCCTATTGGGGGTCCAAACTGCCTAGAGAATACGGCTTCATGCAGAATGTAGATTGACATCTCTCATATTTAAATAGGAAGAGTAGTGCACTATATTCCTAGATAACAGTATCCAAATTTCAAATAGCTAAATAGATCAAAGTGAGAGATACTAAATTGCAAGCTGCTATGAGGCAAACTATAATTGCTGAAAAAGAAAGACAGACAGAGTACTAAGCCCTGAATAGCCATCTAACTTATGCATGGTCAAAAAGAAGAGACTAGGCTGAACAGTCCCTAAAAATCATACTGGCTAATAAAATAAAATAAATAAATAAATAAGAGAAAAGGGTAAGCTGCAGGGTAGACTACTAGACTGAGAGAAATCTCCTGCCTAAATACGTCCGGTATAGTGACCAGGCAGCGTTAACCCTAAATCAGGTACTATTAGTTACTCAGCTCAGCAGATAACACAGAGACCCATAGTGGTATAGAGACCCTAAGAACAGCGTCTAACTCATAGTGGTATAGAGACCCTAAGAACAGCGTCTAACTCGACGTGCGTTTCGGCGCTATGTGGCGCCTTTGTCAAGAGCAGTGAAGGTTAACGCTGCCTGGTCACTATACCGGACGTATTTAGGCAGGAGATTTCTCTCAGAGGCTTCTATTTAGCCACATGGTTTATCTATTTTAGATATATACTATACTCCAGGCTTTCACTTATAGGACATCCGTTTATTTCAGACCCAGTGTGTATATCACATTCTTATACACTTGTTTTTGCACTTATTTGGTTGTTATTTTATTGGGTGTTTTTTCTACAGTTTTTGTTCAATAAAGAATTGTATTTATATTTTTTTACTTGATTTTTCTACCATGGGATTTGATATATTTATCCCTCCATATGGGCACACCCTCTGCTAGTGATTATTGGGGGTTGAACTTTCTTTTCTCTCCCTCCATATAATCCTAACATTTGGGATTTTTTTCTAGTATCTTTTGGGTTCATGCCCTATCTTTGTTGCCCATTTAGTCCCCAGTTTGACTTCAGGGTTAGTTTTTCTCACCCTGTTGTCTTCCTTTTCTATCTAAAAAAGACTTTACATACCCCATTTTGAATACCGTGGGTTGTCTTCTTTTACAAATGGTATGCCATGATGGGGTTAATTTTTATTCCAAGCCTGCCATAAGGTCTCAAAGGCAACACAGGCACAGCAAACTTCAATGTGCAAACATGCAAAAACCCATAAAACCTGTACATTGGGGGTACTGTTGTACTCAGGAGATGTTGCTGAACAAATATTGGGGTGTTCTTTGTCAGTAACACATAACAGGAACTGAGAATCCATGCCTAAAGTACAATGTGAGAGAAAAATAACACAATAAAATGACTACCCAAAAGTTTGCCAAAGACTGGTGGTAGAATTAGTGCATGGAAAGTGTTAAAATACCATTTGAAATACCCTAATGTGTTTAAATATGGTTTGATGGGGGTGAATTACATTGGCCAGCTTCAAAAATGTCCCAAATAGGACATGGGTGCACGATGACCAGCTGTGAAAATTCCAAGTTGGAAAGCTGGAATGCTCACCCTCCAAATAAGGTCTTTTAACCTGACACACCTATGCATGGGTGGTATCACTGTACTCAGGAGATGTTGCTGAACACATATTGGGGTGTTCTTTGGCAGTAACCTTTAAAGATCTCAGTACCTGTATTCTTAAAGGGACTCTCTAGTGCCAGGAAAACAATCCGTTTTCCTGGCACTGCAGATCCCCTCTCCCTCCCACCTCCCAATCCCCAGTTGCTGAAAGGGTGAAAACCCCTTCAGTCACTTACCTGAGACCCCCATGGATGTCCCTCGGTGGTGGTTTCGGGTCGCCGCCGCTCCTCCTCATTACGTCGGCCGGTGGGCGAGACTGATCCCACTTGCCGGCCGAGGAGACCTAATGAGTATGCTTTTCAATGCTTTCCTATGGGGAATTGAGCGATGCGGGAGGGGTGCTGTGGACCAAGAAATGCCCTCTAGTGGTTGTCTAGTAGACAACCACTAGAGGTGGAGTTAACCCTGCAAGATAATCATTGCAGTTTATAAAAAACTACAATAATTACACTTGCAGGGTTAAGGGTAGTGGGAGTTGGCACCCAGACCACTCCAATGGGCAAAAGTGGTCTGAGTGCCTGGAGTGTCCCTTTAAATTGCTATGTGTGTCAAAATAAATCACCATTTAAAAAAATATATATATTTGGCATAGATTGTTGGTAAAATGATTGCACGAAAAGAGTCAAAATACCCCATGTTGAATACCTTAGGTTGTCTTCTTTTTAAAAATATATATACGTGTGAAGGGTTATTTAGGGATTCCTGACAGATATCAGTGTTACAATGTATTTATTTTGAAAAAAAAATGGTTTGGAAATAGCAAAGTGCTACTTGTACTTATTGCCCTATATCTTGCAAAAAGAATAGCTAAGAACATGTTAACACTGGGTATTTCTAAGCTCAGAACATAATTTAGAAACTATTTAGCATTAGTGTTTTTTGGAGGTTGTAGATGTGTAACAGATTTTGGGGGATTTTGGGGGTCAAAGTTAGAAACAGTGTATTTTAAAAAAATCATATTTTATAATTTTTTATAGTGAATTATATGATATGATGAAAATAATGGTATCTTTAGAAAGACCATTTAATGGCAAGAAAAACAGTATATAATATGTGTGGGCATAGTAAATGAGTAAGAGGAAAATAACAGCTAAACACAAACAATAATATTGCCACAGAAATGTAAAAACAGCTTTGGTCCTTAATGGTAAGAAAATTGAAAAAACGGTATGGTTACTAAGGGGTTAACTGCTAACAAATCTCAGAGAAGGGTGTATTTATTTCTCCAGCACAAGTTGGTGCTCTGCAAAGAGAGTGGTCAGAGCAGAACTTTCAGTGATTGGCTATCACTGATCATCATCATGCTGCAGGGGAAGTTAGGAACACGAGGGGAGGGGTGGTGGGGGAGTCATAACTGTATAGCATCTGAAACAGTTGGGAATGGGGATGTATTGTGCCCTCATGCCCTTGGCACCTGCCCTAGATTACGATTTATGTAATCTAGTTATTAGCTGTACAGGATATTCAAAGACAAGTAAGTGGCCTACCTTCCTGTGTCTATAGACTGAGCCAATACATTTTGATGGCCCCTTTAGTGTCAGGGTGGCGGTCCGGTGACAGGGACCCAGACACTGTCTGGGCGGCGGTCACTGGACCGCCACCCTGACAGTGTGGCCGTAGGCACTTGAAATTCGTGGAGTGGACTTTGCAGCTTTCCTGACCTGCTCTGTCTGTATCCAGTCTTTATTATTATTTATCTTTTATTTAGTGTATATATATAATAGTTTTTTTAAAAGCCAATAAATCTTTTTTGTACCCGACTATTGGGAGTTTGTGGACTTCCTTATAACCGGATTTGGCGTGGTAACCAGCAAAGAAAAAAACCCTATCTAAGGGGAGGCACCTTGAGGGCCTGACTTAATTTGTCATCTTGTGAGTGTAACCTTGAAATGTGAAGCGAGTGTTCAAAGTTGTAACTTTATTACACTATGTTGTATTTCATGTTTCTGTTTCCCTGATAGTTTTGTATTTTATAAGATTTTGTATATAGTTACCGTATTGGGAGGTAACTTAAGGGAAGCAAGTACCCAAAAGCTAAGTCAATATTTTATTTTGTTTTCCACGGGTGTTGAGGTGGAAGTTGTATACTGTATCTAGTCTTGCCTGGATTATTCCTGGTTCCGATTCTGATTCCGGTTTTGTGGCAGTGCTCCTGTTCTGGCGGTGATCTTCATTTGTTGCTGGTGGTTCCTTTGCAGGAGACAAATCCGGCGGGGGATCCTTGCCTCCGCGAAGTCAAGAGGACTTTGTTGCAGGATCCACACACCTTTCCTGGTCTCTGTCTGGGAGCTGTTGGGAGTGTCCAGAGGTCGCTCCTTAGGAGTGGAGTTATGTCACATCCTGTTCCTAGCTGTGGATCATTCTGGCAATGGCTTCTGGTATCCAGTACTCTTTTTACAATTCTTATTAGTTTTTCTTAGGTTTTTCTGGTTTTCTATTCTATGTCTGTTTTTCTTTATGCTGGATTTTCTGGGTTCATTCCTTTATTCCGTTCCTGGAATTCCCAGTCTCTTTGATTTCTTTAAATTTTTTTTTATGTTGCCACACCCGATCCTTTTCCATTAATCCTTTTGTTTCAGTTGCTTCTTGCAGGCGGTTGCTACAAGTCCTCTGCCTTTTCTGGCAGGTAAGTGCTCTGTGTGTTTTATTATTGTTTTTTTAGTCATGCATATTTAGGCAGTTAGTTTCCCACTTTTATTGGAGTACTTCGGTGGGCTGCATACATCTTGGCCATTTATATATATCTAAATCTCCAATGTTTTACATATATATTACTTAGTTATGTCTCCTCTTGTTTTGCCTATTATCATCTTGTTTTATTTTGTATTCCCAGTCCATATACAGTCCTGTCCCGTCCTGCCCCTGTTCTGATAATGTTTCTCCTTGTGTATTGTGTACATGTTCTGGGTTTAGCTTCCTATCCTTCTCTGGTTCTGGGTTATACTAGTTCTGTCTTGTTTTCTTGTTAGGTGCCTGTCCTAGCCTTTTGTTTCTGTATTGGATACATTCCTGCTGCAGAGCCTCCCTATTCAGCTCCTGGGAGGTCTGCTTATTACCAAGCTCCTAGTTCCTGGGATCCGCTGAAGCTGCATCAGGGTCCTGGTATATGGCCGCACAAACGCTGGTTCTCAACACCAGGGGGCGTGTGGTTACCCTGCACCAGACCCTGCTTATCCACTTCCACACTGTTTCTCCTACTTTCTTCATCAGGCATACTGGGTCCCGGTAGTCCGACCGCCGCCCAGACAGTGTCTGGATCCCGGTCACCGGACCGCCACCCTGACATTTTGAAGGTGAAGACAAATAAACAATCACGTTTAATGGTTAGCTCTTATTGTATACTTTTGTGATTTTCTAACACCCAAAAAAACCATATAAATGCAAAAATACATATACACGTGAACATATACACACATATATCTATCTATACATATATATATATATATATATATATATATATATATATATATATATATAAAATGGAGAGCTCTATAAAAAATGAATCAAATAATATAATTATACAACCTTATCAATTAAATTATATAAATAATTTATAATGCAATCTAAAAGAGAAAAAAAACATCCCTCAAGAAGTCCCTTAAGTGGGTCGAAACACATTAGATTACTGGACTTTATTTTATTGTTTAACTTACCATTTTGTGGATATCCATCATACCTTTATGCAGGGCTGCCATCAGAAATTTTTGGGCCCCTGACACAGCTCAAGATCTGGGCCCCTGGGGCCAGCCCCGAGTCCGCCCACAAGGATGAAGTATGTGTGTGTGTATAGTGGATGCGGTATGTGTGTCATGGATGCAGTGTGTATAGTGGATGTAGAATGTGTATAGTGGATGCGGTATGTGTGTCATGGATGCAGTGTGTATAGTGGATGCAGATTGTACGTTTTGTGTATGTAATTTTTTTATGCATGCATTAGATGCAGAGTGTGAGTGTAGTGAATGTAGGTGTGTGTATAGTGAATGCAGAGTGTGTGTTTTTGTAGTGGATGTAGTGTGTATAGTGAATGTAGTGTGTTTGTAGTGAGTGCAACGTGTGTTTAGTGAATGTAGTGTGTGTGTGTGTGTGTGTGTAGTGTCGTGCGTGTTTAGTAAATGTAGTGTGTAGTGAGTGAAACGTGTGCATAGTGAATGTAGTGTGTGTGTGTGTAGTGCAAAGTGTGTTTAGTGAATGTAGTGTGTGTGTAGTGCAAAGTGTGTTTAGTGAATGTAGTGTGTGTGTAGTGCAGAGTGTGTTTAGTGAATGTAGTGTTTGTAGTGAGTGCAGAGAGTGTATAGTGAATGTAGTGTACGTGTAGTGCAGAGTGTGTTTAGTGAATGTAGTGTGTGTGTGTGTAGTGCAAAATGTGTATAGTGAATGTAGTGTGTGTGTGTGTAGAGCAAAATGTGTATAGTGAATGTAGTGTGTGTGTGTGTGTGTAGAGCAAACTGTGTTTAGTGAATGTAGTGTGTGTGTGTGTGTAGTGCAGAGTGTGTTTAGTAAATGTAGTGTTTGTAGTGAGTGCAGAGTGTGTTTAGTGAATGTAGTGCAGAGTGTGTTTAGTGAATGTAGTGTGTGTGTGTAGTGCAGAGTGTGTTTAGTGAATGTAGTGTGTGTGCGTAGTGCAGAGTGTGTTTAGTGAATGTAGTGTGTGTGTGTAGTGCAGAGTGTGCTTGTAAGGATTCAGTGTGTGTGTAAAATAGGGGGAGGGGAGTATTGTTTTTTTTATTTATTTGTGTATATTTCAATTTTATTCCCCACTCCCTGGTTCTTACCAAGCCAGGGCAGGGGGAGATCGCATTTCCTGTTGATCCAGTGGCATGGTGGAGGGAGCCAGCTGCGGTACATTGAAGTGGGGGCCCAGCAGCACACATTGCCTTCCTTTCCAGCTCCTCTCTGACTAAATCTCACAAGACAGGCCTGCGTGCTGTGCGAAGCGTTGCCATAGTAACCCGTGGCAACGCTCTGGCGGCTGCAGGGTGCAGGAAAGTTAGACAGAGAGCAGCTGGAAAGGAGGACAGAGTGTGCTGCTGGGCCCCCTCTTCATTGTACAGGTAGCAGGGGGTCCTCTGTGCACATATATATAGCGAAAATCGCTATATATATATATATATATATATATATATATATATATATATATATATATATGTGCACATAATGAATGTGGGGCTCGGGGCCCCCCAGGACCGCCGGGCCCATGACAACCGTTATGGTTGTTATGCCCTGATGGCGGCCCTGCCTTTATGGGCCTACAAGCTGTTTTTCTTTATCACTTCCTGAGGTCCACTTGTAGTAGAGATATAAAGATTTTATCTTTCTGCTTGTAAGTGTGTTTATCTATTAAATTACTAAATTATTACTGCACTATATCCTTTTCTTCTTCACCATTAGAAGTTTCCTATTGCAAGATACCTATTTGAACAAGACACCACTTCTGGATATACCCCTTAGGGGAAATGTGCCTACTTTTCATTATCTTGTGAGTGTTATTAGTGTGATTCAAGCTATATTGCAACCTTAAGAAGGTGTAGAGCTTCCTTGTATATCCTGGACTGTCCTCTTGTTGCTGACCTAAACAAAATTCATAGTCATTTGTTGTGTATTTTTCTCTGCTATATTTTTTTTCTTCCACCCAAACATTTATGATAGGAGGGCTTCCTCTAATTTAATCTACAGGAAGCACATATATGTTTATATAGCATGTGAGCCGGGGTGCATCTGCACCGGCTGTACCTGTGGTACTTCCGCCGCTGACAGTTTATACTCAGTGTAAGTCAAAATTCTATTTCAGGTTTGACAGGTATATATTTACTAGTATCTAATTTTTTGTTGCAGGTACATAGAACTGAGGCTTGAATCTTCATTTCACAAAGGAACGAGTAAAAATAGTGGGATGTGACTGAAATTTTTGTTATGTCCTGTAATGAAAAATCATTCTGAAATCTGGTTTCAACAGGATGGGACTACTTTTCATACAGCCAGGTCCACAATGGCCCTCTTGGGACAAGTGTTCATCAAGGAGATTATTTAAAGAAATTCCCACATTTATTGGCAGCCATCTTCGCCCAACTTTTCAGCTTCCGATTACTTCCTGTGGGAAATATCTGAAGAAGCAAGTGTACATGAACAAACCGAGCAACTCAAGAAGGATATCCGTGCAGAAATTTGAGTGCTAGAGCCTCAAACATTAGCTAATGTTATAAACAATGCAATCGAAAGAGTCTGACTTTGCTAGATGGTAAATTGAGCTAATTTAAAGGATGCCATCTTTCATATCTATTCAGTCAAATCTCCATACGTTAAGCATTCATTGTATGTAGTGTCATTGAAATTGGTTCGGTAATAAGACATTTTTGGACTTCTCAAATCCTACTCTGAATTTTGGCCCACACTTTGTACAGACTTTATTTTTATCTTGCGGTGAGACACCCAATTACAATAGTAGGCAGTAAAATAACAAGTGGTGTGGTAAACAAATACAATATACATTGAATTCATTAATAACCGTTATTGTATGTATTTTAAATATTTAATAAAGTTGATAACATAATTAAAATATGTTTATTTTATTACATTATTTTATCAAAAGGAATATTAAAGTGGTGGATCAGCTAACTTACATTTTGGCCAAATAATATCATTCATAAGTAATCATTCTTAATTGTTGTGTGTTTATATATTGGTAGATGAAAATCACATTCTATTTTTTTATATCTTATCTTCTACCTGAAAATCACTTGTGTGTGGGAATGGCGCTGGCTTATTCACTAAGGATTGATGCTCTGAGTTTGGATTAGCAAAAATAATCCTGGACCATTTAGTGCATTCAGAGTGCAAAATCTGGACATTGTATTCATATTTATTAATATCTAGGTTTTCAAATACAGCTTCCGAATTACAAAGAATGTGGATCATTTTTCATCCTGAACAGATTTAACCTAACTAATGAAATCTGAAACTGAATTATGGAATTACACAACAAAATGTTCAAATTTAATGATAATTTAGTCAAAATTTGCTCAAATATGATTCAACTGAATTTGCTCGATTTAGTTGAGCCAAAAATACAGGCACACAGTTCCAATGGTAACATAAAATATTGGGATTAGGGAATAAGGGTTAGCTCCATATATGGATACAGTATACTCCAATAATTCAAACAGTTATTCAAATTATTACATTTATATTATATTATTTATTTACTTGAAACTTTTAAATACATAAAGAGAACCAAAACAGGAAAGGAGGAAAGTATATTTAAAAGAAGAAAAACTACCACAACAAAGGGACATAGTTTTAAAATAAAGGGGCAATAGTTTAAAAATAATATCAGGAAGTATTATTTACTGAGAGAGTAGTGGAGGCATGGACTAGCCTTCCAGCTGGAGTGGTAGAGGTTAACACCGTAAGGGAGTTTAAGCATGCATGGAACAGGCTTATAGCTATTGTAGATATAAGATAAGGCCAGGGACTAATGAAAGTATTCAAAAAACTGGGCCGACTAGATGGGCCAAATGGTTCTTATCTGCCATCACATTCTATGTTTAACTAATTGAACAGCCTCATTCTTCTGGAATCCCCCATCAACTACAAAAATGGGAAGAAAGGAGAGGGTGGATAATATTTGAAATGTTTATAAAATAGTTTTATTTGAATTAGAAAGTAAAAAAAACTAGAACAGTGGTTGGATACTTCTTGAAACTAGCAGAAGCATCCTGCTTAATCAATCCGAATCCCCCTTAATGCAAAAATGTAATTATAGATCGAGGCCTCTGAAATTATAAGAAAGATGAGTATGCTTGCTACATGGCAGAACAATTACATAAATGTGATGACATAACCAGACATATTAGGATATTAGGGTATATACTTTGACCCTCCTTTTTATTGAATGAGTTTAATATGCATGATGCCAATGTATATTGTGCCCTGCTTTCCAATATCAATGTCTTAAGACATGACATAGAGTATTCGCTTTCTCGTCTCAGCAGTATTCATGACAGCACACAGCCATCTTAGGCAGATCGTTAAATCAAAACTGACAGCGCATGAAAGAGCATATGGATATCTTTGATATTAAATGTGTTTTTTTTTACAGCTTTTAACTGAAGGAAGATAGGAAAGTTCAGCTTAAAACAACAGAAATGCATCAACTGTGTCATTCAAGCTATGTTTTCACAGTTTGGTTCATTTCACAGGGCTTACCCTTTATCCCAATTTCACAAAGCCCTTACAGACACATTTTAAGATTTACAGACGCTTCTGTCAACCTCTGACAACTGCATACCACAAATAAAAAATATTGGTAACCTATGGGATTCAATGAGTAGTTTGGTCGGTAGCTTACTTGCTAATCAACGATGCTACGATACATCTTGCGTTATTTTCTCCAGATCGGGAATTGTGAGGTGGTGTCAACAGGGCCGGCCTTAGGCATTTAGACGCCCTGTGCGAAAAATCTTCACAGCGCCCCCCCCCCCCCCCCGTCATCCATGTATGCTGTAATGTTTGTGTTGTCTGTGTATGTGATAGTAGGTGTGATGACTGTGTGTGATATGTATGCTATGTGTGATATTTGTAATGGGTGTATTAACAGTGTGTGATATGCGTGTATTGGTTGTATGTGACACACGCAGAGTCAGACGGCCACACACACACACACACACAGGCAGACAGTCATACACACACACACACACACACAAAGGCAGACAGTCTCACACACACACAGACACACACAGGCAGACAGTCAGTCATACACACAGACACAGACAGTAATACACACAGACACACACAGAGGCAGTCAGTCATACAGACAGTAATACACACAGACACACACAGAGGCAGACAGTAATACACACAGACACACACACAGTCATACACACAGACACACACAGAGGCAGACAGTCATACACACACGCAGACAGTCATACACACAGACACACACAGGCAGACATAGGCGTGCGCAGCCTATTGCATTAGGGTGTGCACCCTAAAGCACAAACACACGCCGCGTGTATATGTATGTGTGTGTATATATATATATATATATATATATATATTTATTTATACACACACACACACTGCTGTGTGTGTGTGTGTGTGTGTGTGTGTGTGCGTGTAAGGGCGCTATGTGTGTGGGTGCTGTATGTGGGTGTGGGTGCTGTGTGTGTGCTGTATGTGTGCTGTGTGTGTGGGGGTGCTATATGTGTGTGTAGGTGCTGTGTGTGTGTGTGCTGTATGTGTGTAGGTGCTGTATGTGTGTGTGTGCGCTGTGTGAGGGTGCTGTATGTGTGTAGGTGCTGTGTGTGTGGGTGCTGTATGTGTGTGTTTGCGCTGTGTGTGGGTGCTGTATGTGTGTGTGGGTGCTGTATGTGTGTGTGGGTGCTGTATGTGTGTGTGCTGTATGTGTGTAGGTCCTGTGTGTGTGTGTGTGCTGTGTATGTGTGTGCTGTATGTGTGAAGGTGCTGTATGTATGTGTGAAGGTGCTGTATGTGTGTGTGTGCTGTGTGAGGGTGCTGTATGTGTGGGTGTGTGTGCTGTATGTGTGTGGGTGATTGTGGGGGGTGGAGGTGGGGGTACATGACTCAATATCCCCCCTCCCTTCTTACCTTATGTAGGGAGGGGGGATTCTTGTTCCTGCTGCCTTCCCTGGTGGTCCCGTGGAGGTGAGGTGCCGTTTAGTTAATATCCCCCCTCCCTTGTTACCTTATGTAGGGAGGGGGGACCATGCTACCGCCATCCCTGGTGGTCCAGTGGAGAGTGAACTCTACCCTGCGGGGCTAGAGTTCACTCTCGCGAGATTTGAGCGTTGCTGCGGCAACGCTCAAATCTCGCGAGAGGAACCCGGCGGAGCTGCTGGCCTCCCTCCCTGCCTGTGGGTCGGTGGGGAGGAAGGCTGAGAGCAGAGCCGGCGCTCGGATAGCGCCGGCTCTGCATGAGCCGACAGCGGAGATCCTGAGATCTCCCCTGCCAGTCTCAATACATAGGCGTGCTGCGGGGATTAGGGTGTGCCCAGGCACACCCCGTGCGCACGCCTATGCAGGCAGACAGTCATACACACAGACACACACAGGCAGACAGTCATACACAGACACACAGAGGCAGACAGTCATACACACACACACAGACACACAGAGGCAGACAGTCATACACACACAGACAGTAATACACACACAGAGGCAGACAGTCATACACACACACACAGACACACAGAGGCAGACAGTCATACACACACACACACAGACAGTAATACACACACAGAGGCAGACAGTCATACACACACACACACACACACACACACAGACAGTAATACACACAGGCAGAGAGTCACACTCACCTGACAATCACAGTTACCTGTGGAGGCAGTGCAGCTCCTGGTGACTGGTGGGGAAGCAGGGACTCCTTCCTGCTTCCCCTGCAGCAGTTTTCCGGCGCTTTTAGCTCCGCCCCCGCCGCACGGTAAGCTCCGCCCCCGCTGCAAATTTAAATTAAAAAAAATTTTTTTTTTTTTTTTTTTTTTTTTTAAACCCGGCCGGCTGTGCGGCCGCACGGCGCCCACTGCTCCATGGCGCCCTGTGCGGCCGCACAGCTCGCACACCCCTAAGGCCGGCCCTGGGTGTCAAAAGAAATGCAAATGTCTGAATGCTAAAAAAAAAAAAGCCAAACTATCTTTAATTTCAGATACTTTTTACAACTTTTTTTGGCATTAAAATTCCAGTTAACGAATGAACCCATTAAACAATTTTTGTGAATGATTATATTTATAGATCACATTGCTGCAATGCTTGTTGTGATTATTTTTCCCCTTTTTTGACCATGTTTCCACTGGGTAGTCCATCTAACGCATGACGCTAATGCTACTGAGCAATTTTGAGTCCAAAAAAACCTTACATTAGGACAGAGTTCGAGCTTCTTCCACACAATGTCACTGAAATGCAATCCAACAACAAGCGACTGCTAAACAAATTAAATAGATGAAGGTGATTATTTAGATTCTTGAAAATATATTGTATACAAAAATGACCAATGGACATGAAGTCCAGAGCGCACAGTGAAGTCCTTTTAATAATTAGAAAGTATAAAAACAACACTTTTTTTAGAATATATGTTATAGAAGGACAAACATACATAGAAATATATGTAGACCCATAGACAAAGTTACTGGGTTCTGCAAATGTATTGGGGTAGAGGGGATTGCAGGATGGTGGGTGCTAGTTACACAAGGAAGTATAATATAATGTAGAGCCAACGACTATAGACAGCCAATAATTAGAAGAGCTAGGCTGGCTGAAAGAGGTCTATATATATTTATATGTATGTTTGTCCTTCTATAATATATATTCTAATAAAGTGTTGTTTTAATACTTTCTAATTCTTAAAGGGACTTCACTGTGACCTCTGGATTTTATGTCCATTGTTCATTTTTGTATACACTTTAAGTAATGTTCTCTGGAGTTCCTGTTACATACACCTTTAGTCCATTTTGGTTATATTTCTATTGGGAATAATACGCTTTGCCTACATTTACCCAGGGCTTAAGATACAGATAACCGGCTGGCCAGTCTGTTTAAAATTGGTTAACATGTCAGCTATTTGCAATAATATCCAATGTTTTGTGACTATACCCATAGACAATTAAGAGCTCTAGAACATCATGTAACAAGTAATAGGTGTTATATCCTGTATGTTTCTGTCTGTCGGCTTCATTTACTGTGTTTCTCCCTTTGATCATAACTGCATAGTAACTGAGTAGTAAATAGCTTTAATTCTTTGTGTGAATGCATATTAGTTTGAAGTGTGTAGTTATAGTGAAAATTTGCTTTGAGCAAGGCCCGAACATGAAGATACACCTGCAAGCTTGCTATAGGTTAAGATGTTAAGATAGATGATTTTCTGAGGATTGGATAATGTTTGTAAGACCACCCCTGTTTCCTCTTGAACATAACTTGTTACACAGTCTATTAAATGTCACTATGAACCTTACTTTGTCTTATCTCGTTCATTGGGGCTTCTCGCCAGCTGGTTTGGGGACAAGGAGAAATACAGAGAGTTGCAAATTGATACAAAAGACAATGGCAAGGGAAAATTCCTGACAGAGAAAATTCCTCACTATCAATTCCTTTTCGTGTTATTGAAAATATATACAATATACTATTTTTTTGTTTTGTCTACATTATCTAAAAAATGAGTAGGCGGTTGTCATCTGTTTACTCCTGCTACTGTCAGCGATAAAGAGTAAAACATAATTGCTGTAACACACCTGCATAACATTTTATATTTATAAAACCAACAATAAAAGACAAAAAA
The DNA here is from genome assembly GCF_036172605.1 of Pelobates fuscus. Classification (NCBI taxonomy): domain Eukaryota; kingdom Metazoa; phylum Chordata; class Amphibia; order Anura; family Pelobatidae; genus Pelobates; species Pelobates fuscus. The sequence continues at coordinate 158,471,134 of NC_086321.1, forward strand.
GACTTGAGGGACAGGACAGCCTGGCGCTAAAGTCAAAAGTAGGACTAAGTGGGTAAAGTGGGAATAACGCAATTGATTCTAGAGAAGAGAAGGATACCTTAAGCGGCTATATTGAGAGCGAGAACCTGAGTGCCAAAGACACACGGATATCAATTTTCAAAGAACCACCAAAGATTTACCCACATTAACAACAACTCAATCAAAGGGTTAAAAAATACAAGTATTAATATCTTTATTCACTACTATACGTTAGACTATTACATATACAAAAACGTGAAATCAAATAAACTAGTGATGCAAAAATAATGTGCTGGTGACTTAAAAAAAGGAAAAATCTATGTAGCCTACCTAGTGTATCTTATAAATAGCTACTGTGAGTGTCCGGATACAAAGTAGCTCATATAGCTATTCAGATACACATTGTAAAATAGCTTTAGAAAATTGAATAAGAGAATAGCTACTAATACAATTATGTAGCAACAAAGAACAGGTGGTTGTATACACACGATCTTTAAATCTCCATTATAGCAGCTAAAGCAGGTATAAAGGTGGGATCAGATAAGGACAGACAAATGGGATATTTAGGTAAATTCCTACCGTGTGTAGTGACCCAAGAAAGAGATAAATAAGGAGCAGAGATAGTTTCCCCTCCCAATCTTATCAGTTCAGAGTTCGATACTCGGAAGCTGAGAGGTAAGGTTTAAGGGTTAAAAACAACTCCCTTTGAATATCCCTTCAGTAAAGCTTCAGTGTGAAACCAATATCTGGGATCAATGCAGCCTAAGAAGGTGCTGTATGAACGTAATCGCCCCACCTTTGGTCTCAGTTGTTTTAACCCTTAACCCTTACGTCTCAGCTTCTGAGTATCAAACTTTCAACTGATAAGATAGGGAGGGGAAACTATCTTTGCTCCCTATTCCTGGCTAATCATGGCAGCATCACTTATGGGTAGCTCCTCCCTTAGCAGTCACAGGACAGGAATTAATTAGATTAATTAATTAATTGATTAATTAATTAGACTGATAGGTATAAAGAGTCCCTCCTCCCATTACACTACAGTCTTTTTTCCTGTCCTTAGCTGGTTCTACAGGACTTTAAACACTTTTTTTCTTTTTGGCCACCTTCCTGCATTTGTCGTGGGTTTGTTCCAAATGAAGTTCAGCCTCTCTTCATTTGAAGGACCCAGTAAACAGCCTGCATGAGCAGGACTAACTGGGTCAGGTTCGGTGTCAGTACTGAACTGCTGCTTGGGATTTATGTTTCGTGTTCTGAGGGAGACACCGCTACAAAAAGGTATTTATGGGGTTGGACATCCTTAAAAATTCCCCTTTTCTTTGGCATTGCCCCTATAAATTGGGGTCTGAAATCCCCCCTCCCTTTGTGGCAGTTTTCTTGGGATCCATACTAGTGTGGGGTCCTCCTTTTGGGGGGACCCATTGCAGGGACTCTCTTTTTTGCCTCCTTGTTTTACTTTTGGCTGTCTGGTTTTCCTGGGGCTCTCTGCAGCTGTTCGTTCCGTTTTCGATCGCTGGAACACAGTAGTGCGTTCCAGCGGGTGGAAGTGATGTTGCGGCCGTGTCCGGCGGGACCGGAAGTGATGTGAGGGTCATGCAATTATGACGTGAGGATCTTGAACGCATATTGTGCGTTCCAGTGGTCCGCGCCTGCGCGGAACTGCTGTTTTTCCCCCGGCAATATTTAAATCCTTTGGGTTCTGAGTCTCTGTGCATGCTGCATCGGCGGATAGCGATCCTGAACGCTCTGCTTCACGTCCATTGGTCTGTGCATTGCATATGGCTGCTTGAAGTGGGTCTCTGTTATCAAAAGTTAGGTTTCCTTTTCTCCTTGTGATTTTTAAAATTTGCTTGATATTTACTTATCAGTTTTGTCTCTGAAGTTTGCTGGGATATGGTTATACTTTCTTTTGATTTCTCTTTTAGTTTTGATTCCCCCTCTGCCTCTGCAAGATCCCTCTCTAGAAAACATAGGTGAGCCATCATTTTTAATACTCTGGGGGGGGTTTTAAAAGAGTACCAGATTGAGCCTGTAATATATGTTTATATATGGCTTTGTTTCAGCCCCAGCAAACATTTGTCCCGCAAGAAAATCAAGGGAAAAATACCAATAAATGCATTAACTGTTCGTCTCTTGCACCCAAGGGAAGGAACCTCTGCAGAGGATGCTTATTGGAAATAGCAGATGCTCTAAATAGGAGTTCCCCACAGGACGATCTTAAACTCTGGATTTCCGAAGCTATTGCTGAGGACTTTAAGTCTACCACGGAGAAAGGTGGTTCGAGTAAGAGACACAGAGCGGAACCTCAGTCTTCCAGCTCTGAAGAAGACCGTGTCGTGTGGGAGGTCTCAGATGATGGCGAGGAGGAAGTTGAATATACCTCCAGGTCTCTTGACTCTAAGTCTATTGATAGACTAATTTCCCTTATCAGGGACATTCTTAGTCTCACGGATGAGAAGTCTGAGTTGAGAGAGGCTGACAGGTTCTTTGAGGACCTGAAGCCTAATAGACCAACTTTCCCAGTACATTCTTCAATCAGGGACACAACCCTTCAAGAATGGAACAAGCCAGAAAGGAAATCCACCTTGAAAAATAAGTTCACAAGGATATATCCTTACTCTGCCATTGACTGCAAACTATGGAACTCAGTTCGGGGATTGTGGGAGGAAGACTGAAGTTCTTTTACCCAGTGTGGGACTCATATATCACAGACGTCTGGGTCAAATCCATCATAAAAGAAGGTTACACAATAGAGTTTCCTCTTACCCAAAATCTACTCTCTTCGGGAAATCGAAGGTGTCGATAGGCATCAAATGGAAGGGCCTTGAGTAACTGCATTTTTACTCTTCTGGAACAAAAGGTTATAGAAGAAGTTCCGAAAGAGGAAAGGTTCCAAGGGAACTCCACAGTGTTTTTGGCTCCAAAACCCCAAGGACAGTGGTGTCTCATCCTGAACTTAAAAGGAGTGAAATCCATGCTCGATGTAAGAATGTTCAAAATGTAATCCTCACAGACCATCTTAAAAAGCGTCAAAAGAGGAGATTGGATAACCTCTATAGACTTGAAGGATGCCTACTACCAAATCCCTATAAATTGCGATCATGTAAAATTTCTCAGATTCTGGGCTGTAGGAAAACACTTTCTATTCTGGGGACTCCCATTTGGCCTCAGCTTGGCACCAAGAACATTCTCAAAAGTTCTTGTCACTTAGATAGCCTTCATAAGGGTGAGGGGTATCCTTATAATAAGTCCATCTAAAAGAATAGTGGCTCATCATACTTTGGTGACGATGAACATTCTTCAAGACCACGGTTGGCTTCTGAACGTAGAGAAAAGCTCCATAATTCCTTTGCAAAAGATCATATTCCTCAGAGCAGTGATAAACACTATCTCAGCCCATGTGTTCCTATCTCAAGAGAGGGCCAAAATTGAAAAACTACAAGGTCTGCCTCAGCAAGAGAAGTCATGAGTCTCCTTGGTTCTTTGACATCAATGATTGGGCTGGTAAAATGGGCCCAATGGAAGTTTCGCCCTGTTCAGAATTGCTTCCTTTTTCAATTCGACAGAGTGGAAACTGATTGGGAGCAAAGGATAACTCTGCTCCTGCCGGTAAGAAAAGGGTTGAACTGGTGGAAGGCCAAGAAGAATTTGGAAAAAGGCTTCCCGTTGGAGGATTGTCCGTCCAGACAATCGGGCAATGGGCCAGGATGCTCTCTCTCTTCCTTGGTCATTTGATCTGGGTTATGTGTTCCCTACCCATGATACCTATATCCTTGCGGAAGGTTTCGACGGAAGGCAGAAAGGTAATTGCCATGGTTTCCTCTCTCCATGATGAGTCAGGAATGGGCTTTGCCTCTTCCGATAATGAAGGATCTGCTGACTCAGGGCCCAATCTGTGTTACAGAAAGGAAGGTGAGAATGTTAATGATCATTACATACAGTGAGAGAATATATCTTGTGGCCTGTGCAAAAGCTGTTGATCACCTTGGAGTTATTCTCTGTTTGTCAGAGTTTTTTTTTTTGAGTGGGTGTAACAAACGGGATAATACATACAAGGGTAAAAAAGGAAAATATACAATAATTCAAGAATTCAAGAACATGCACAAGTGAGGGGATATTTGTGAGTAAACTCCGTTGTCTACTAGTAATGAGAATTGTTTTTTTCATGGGTACACAATGGTCCCGTCCCACCTGAAACTTGTGTGTAAGCTATTCCATCTTGGGAGGGTATATCGAGTGTCCTGTGAACCCCAGGGGTGTGAGTGTGTCTCTCCATTCTTCTCCCGTGCTTCCCTTGTGTTTGGGTGTGGATCATTCTTCAAATTGTTCCCACGGCCCATACCTTCTGAAAGGTGGCAGTAGTGTTGCGGACTTGAGCAGTCATGTTATCCATCAGGTAGTTGCCCCTGATTTTGGACAGGACCAGGGGGCGTCTCTGGCTTTATCCAGTGTTGGGCTAATGCTCTCCTAGCTGCCAGATATAGCATATTCAGTAGTCTTTGGTTGTGTTTGTCTAGTCCGTCCGTGGGTCGAGACAGTAAGCATGCCCGGAGATCAAGTGTCAGTCTTATTGGTAGTATTCAGGAATTCATGTCCACCACCTTTCCCCAGAACACGTTAACTTTGGTGCAGTGCCACCACATGTGTATGTAGGTACCCTTTTCCCCACATAGGCACCAGCAAGTATCTGTGGGACACAGCTGCATGTGATATTGTTTGACGGGGGGTTGTGTACCAGTGTTTTGTACACTGTTCCTGTAGGGATGTGCAAATGGACGACTTCGCACATGCCTCCCACATCTCCTGCCAGTCGTCCCGCCCTAATGTTTCACCCAGGTCCGCTTCACACTAGTCCGTGTATGTTTGTGTTCCCCATGCTCCGGATTCAGAGCATATGTGACTGTAGAGCAGCAAGATTAATTTTGTTTTTAGATTAAATTTGTTCAAAGAAGGTTAGGGGTTTGGCAATAGCTGTCTTAACCTCCATGGTGTGAGCAAAATCCCTAAGTTGTACGTAGCAAAAGAAGTTGTCGGTTTTCAGCAGGGCGAGGGATTGTAGGTGCTCATATGTTACTAAGTGATTGTCGATGTATAGGTGGATGTAGCGTTGTAAGCCAGTGGCTTCCAAGCCTTTGAATTCTCTTTCCCTAAGCCCCGGTGGGAACGCTCTATTTTGTAGCACTGGGGTCATTAGGGAAGGGGTGTCCGTAAGCTTATATTTCCGTGCTATTTTATCCCATAAACTGATGGAGTTAAGGACGGCGGAACATGTGGTCCGAAGGAGCACTCTGTGTTCCCTTGGCATCCATATAAAGAATTGTTGGAGGTCTGCGCCAGTCATGAGGGATTCAACGTCGATCCATCGATGTTGATCAATGGGGCAATGCCAGTAGGCTATTTGGGTTACTTGAGCTGCGAGATAGTAATGGTAGAGGTGAGGTAATCCAAGACCTCCCCTCCATTAGGGGTTATAGAGTATTGCTTGGGCTATCCTGGGCCTTTTTCTCTGCCAAATGAATGTGTCAACCGCTTTCTGTATGTCAGCTATATCCCCCCTGGTGACCCGGATTGGTAGGGCTTGAAATAAGAATAATAGTCTGGGCATGAGATTCATTTTCACTGATTGCAAGCAGCCCAGCCAGGTGATGGGCTTGTCTGTCCAGTTTTCTAGGTCAGTCTTGAGTGTGGCAAACAGAGGCGTGTAGTTGTATCTGAACAGTGTGTTAGGGTCTGCTGTCAACCATACTCCCAGGTACGTGAGTGCTTCTGTGTTGGTTTTGATGTGGTAGGTGTGTCTGATGTTCGTTACGTCTTGGTCAGATAGGTGGAACGGCATTGCTGTTGACTTGGTGAGATTGACTTTATATCCTGAGACATCCCATATTTTCGCAGGAGCTTTTCTAGACTGGGCATCGACTGAGTCACGTCTGTGAGCGTTAGGAGTATGTCGTCATAGGCATATGCTGCTACTTTAAATTGTTTGTTCACTAATTGCACCCCACTTTTGTGTAGGTTGGTTCTGATGGAGTGTAGGAGTGGCTCTGGGATGATCGCAAATAGGAGTGGTGACAGGGGGCACCCATGTCTCGTTCCGCTGCTTACTTGGAAAGGGGTTCTCGGGGCTCCTGTGAGTATGGTTTGTGCTTGTAAGTCTGTATATGAGGCCTTGATTGCAGTAATGAAAGAGTCGGGGAAGTCTTGTATTTGCAGTAAGTGGAATAGGAAGGGCCATTGGACTCGGTCAAATGCCTTCTTGGCATCCAGGGAGAGGGCAAGGAACGGTACCTTAGAGTTGGACATGTACCATATCAGGTCTGCTCCACGGCGGGTGTTTTCATATAGTTGGCGACCAGGCATGAAGCCGACCTGATCTGGATGTATCGGTTTGGGCAATAGAGGCGTTAATCGCTTCGCTATGATGTTTGCAAAGATTTTCAGGTTGGAATTGATGAGGGAGATAGGTCTATAGTTTGTGGCTAGGGTGGCATCCTTGTTGGGTTTGGGTAGTACAATTATGTTGGCCGTAGCCATGTCACGGTCTGGGGTCCCACCCTGGAGGAAGTGGTTGCATAGGTTGGTGAGGGGGGGCACCAGTTCGGTCCTGAATTTTTTGTAAAAGCTCATGTCATAGCCATCGGGTCTAGGGGCTTTATTGCCCTTGAGGGCAGATATTGCCGCCTCTACCTCCTGCTGTGTTATGGGTTCTTTTAGAGCGTTGGCTTCCACTTCTGTCACCTTGTGTGCTAAAAAGTCGGTCAGGCGTATTATGTAGTGGGCCTGGGCGTTGCTGTCCCGAGGGGAATGGTTATATAGTTTCTGAAAATAGTCTGTGAATGTGTCGTTGATGTCTTTCGGGGTGTTAACTATTATGTTAGCGGAGTTACGGAGTGTAGTGATTGGTTTGTAGCCCTGTTCTAGCTTTATATGTTGTGTCTTAGGTATGGTACCCTAGCTTGACTGGTGCTGCTTTTGGCAGTTGTGTCTCTTGGATGAGGACTATGTCAGCCCTTTTCGATTTTATGTCTCGTAGTAGGAGTCTGCGTTTAGTGGGTATGTTCAGGTTCCTTGCATTGATAGGGTTTTTAATGCCATGGGAGGGTCGGTCATGTGGCGTGCGTGTGTAGGTGGGGCGGAGAGCCCGGGCCCATCTTGAGTTGGCCGGTCCCCCACCCTCCCCGGTGCCGTCATGGGGCCCTTGCGGAGTATAGAGGGTATAGTCTCACTTGTGCATAACAAACAGAAAATTATAACAGAACTTGAAACAGAATACAAATACAAATACAAGCATAAATGCATGTTCAATCTGGTATTACTGGTTGCCAGAGTAGAGCGGGGACATTCCCTCCCCCTGCAGGTCATAATAGTATGTCCCATACAGGGGCGAGTGACTCTTCAGTCCACTATGCCTCAGTACGAGAACTCAGTTACAACTGGTCGTCGTTTAGATTACATGTCGTACACTTCACGCAGTAGGAGGAGTATCGCTCCCTTGACATGGTTTAGTTTGTACCAATGTGGGTAAGGTGGTCTGGGGATGTCATCCCCGTGTGCTCCCTGTTGCTGCGGGGTAGATGGGAGTGGTTGGTATTGTGGTATGTTGTATGGTGGGGGTTGCCACATGGTTCGGTGTAGTATGAGGAGGGGGTAGTTGCCAGTGTTGGGGACCCCAATTTGGCCTCTGTATGGTATTGTGGGTTGATGCACTTTTGTAGCGGAGGCCTGGTATTCCACAGGTTAACTCCACTAAAGATCCCAGTGAGGCTGAGGAACAAGTAGTAAAAACACCATGAAGCAATAATTCCAGCAAACAAAGTAATCCACGAATATCCCCATACAGATCCCATTACACATGCTGTAGTTTTCCCCGAGTTCTGAATGTACTTGGGGTACCCCCTGATAGCCCTGATCTGGGTGACTAACATATCCAAAATTCACCCAGATCGGTCCAGGGGTTCGGGAGTTAGGTGGAGGGTGTAATTTGACCGACCGCACACGAGGTGGTATCCGAAAAGGGTTCCATGTGTTTTGGCCCTGCGGTCTGTCTTTGTTCGGGAGGTAAAACACACATAAAATACTGCCATCCACGATTAACCTTGTATTCTTATGAATCCCCTTGTTCGGTACTATAAACGTACCGAACGGGGAGCTAATTAGCCTTCCCATTCGGGAGTTACGGAGCCCTGGAGGTCTCAGTGGTGTTCGGGTAATCGAGTGTCCGATTTGAGTTCCAGACACTCGACGACCAAACACCGCTGAGATTTTCGTGTGAAAGATGGCCACCCAGATACATCAATAAAGTACCGATTAACTTGCGGTTAGAGAAGTGTGAAAGCTTAATAAGGTACACACTTCTCTCTGGGGTGGTCTATTGGTTCGGTGGTTTCCATTCGTATGGAGTACGGATGGAAACTACCGAACAATCATACGAATTCTACATACAGTTTACCCATATAAATAGAAAACAACACACGAATTGCAATTTTACCACAGTCTTTTAGGACAGCCCTAGTACCATCCGCTACATGGGTTGCGGAAGGCCATAGGGCTATACAACCCCCTAGGGGGGTCATGTATATCGGGTGAGAAGGGTACAGGGCGGTCTCGCCGCCGGGTGTCGGAATAAAGTGTTGGGCAGTGGTGCAAGTACTACCGGTGTGATAAGGGGTCGCCCCCCCCTATCCCCTCCCACTGCCCCCCCCCGACCTAAGGTGAGTCCCTGTGCTTTTCATTGGCAGAATGGTGAGGGTGTGCATGCCATTGGTATTCATTGCCTCTGTCAGAGGCGGTATAGGGCAATTCTGGTGTGCGACCTGGTGACTTGGGGGTGGGCCGGTTCTCACTAAATCTGGGTATTTTACTTCGATCAGATGGGTAAAGCGGCCATATTGCATGCTTTTCTTTTTTTTTTTTGCAATGAGTGGGATGCAGTGGGCGGGAGTTACTATTAAGGAAGTCCCACATAATAGGCCGCAGAGGTCAATGCGACTCTCTTAGGGAGTGTGGTTGGAGTGACAAGGTACACGGAACCATGTAGCCGTTGTTTTCCCAGCATGCTAGGGTGTGAGAGGCCAATCCCCGGGAAAGATACAGATGGCACAGTAGGCATTCACTGTTCCCTGGGTGTGATTGCCCTCAGGATCCTTTTTTGGGGGGTATGGTGCCCCCGTCGGGAAGTTTGTGAGTGATCTGTCTATCCCCTCCCCAGCAAGCCTTTCACCACGATCAGGCTGTATTACCAACCCCAGCGTTCTTGTGAGGTACTTAACTATAAGTCCGAGTAGGCATATCCCGCAGTCCATGTGGGTAGGTGAGACCTTGTCTGGGGCCCTCATGCCTGGCGGCCCGCCGTGGCGATCCAGTCGTGAGGGAGTAAGCGGAGCTCGGGGAGGGTCTCCCGTGGCAGGGAGAAGTCTGGCGGAGGGTCCAAATGGACACTGCGGAGGAATTTCCGTGGGTCAGTCCCTGGTAGCAGCGTGTGTATTGCGCCTGACTTGAATGCCACCAGTTTGAAAGGGTGCCCCCAGGTATACCGGATCTCCCATTCTTGGAGAAGCACTGTCAGCGGCCTCCAGGTCCTACTGGTTGTAGGGTAGTAGGAGACAAGTCCTGGTATGGGGTGATGGCGACGTCCTGATAGGTAAGATCATTTGGTCGGGCATATTTCATCACTGATGCCTTTGTCGAGTAATAGTGGAAGTGGATGAAAATATCTCTGGGCACCATCCCCTCCATTCTGCGGGCTCGGAGTGCCCTGTGTGCCTGGTCTATTGCCCATTTTTCTTCCAGAACGTCTGGTAGGAGGTTTTTGAAGTAGTGCTCCATTTTATCTACCATGTTCCCTTCAATGGGCGCTTCTGGGAGGCCTCGGAGTCTCACATTATTTCGCCTGGAGCGGATGGCCAGGTCTTCTATCATCATCTCCAGGTCTGTGATCTGTTGCTCCATGGTCTGGGAGTTGGTCACCACAGTGTTGTGGGCCCGGGTTACTTGTTCCATCTTGTCTTCCAGGGCTGCCGTCCGAGCGCCAAGCGCCTGGATTTCAGCCTTTACCTCCCTTGTGCTTTTAGAGATTTCACTGGCTAGGTAGTTGCTGACCTCTAGCAGCTTTGTTAGGATGTGTGGAGTGTCTCCCAGCTGAAAGTCGGGTTGTTTGCTGCCCGTTGTGTATGCCGGGGAGAGAGAGCCATGCGGGCTGTGCTGGCGGCCATCTTGCGTGGCCTGTGTGCCTCGTGGTCGATTAGCATCTCAGCCACAGAAATGGAGGCTTCTCTTCTATCTCCCTTCTTTTTTTTGGTCGGCTTGGCTCTGGAGTGTGAACTGGGCATTTTGCCCTGGGTTGAGTCGTCTTCTGAGTCTCGATGCTGTTGGCAGATGCCCGATTGCGTGGACTTGTCGGAGCTCTTGGACTAAGAGGCCATCCCAGTCGGCAGTCAGACCACACCCCCGTGGTCTCTCAGTTTCATCTCTCTCAAGAAGTGGTCCTTCCATCATTCTACCCCAATCCTGCTTCTCAAGGGGAAGTTAGGTGGCAACATTTGAATGTTAGGAACTGTTTGTCTATGTACCTTTTTTGTTCTACGTCATACAGAAAGACTGACCAACTCTTCATTCTACCTTCAGGAGCTAGGAGAGTTGAGGCGGCTTCTTTATCTACATTGAAACGTTGGATTTCGCTAATAATCAGGAAAGCGTATGTCTCTAGAGGTCAGTCTCCTCCAATAAAGATAAGAACACATTCTACCAGGGCATTGTCGACTTCATGGGCTAATTGGGCAGAGGTTCCATACAATGATATTTGCAGGGCAGCCACCTGGTCTTCCCCGATAACGATCATTAAACACTACAAACTAGACATGGTCTCTCCTTACACCTCCTTTGGGAAGAGTGTTCTGTCTACAGTTTATTTATCCCATTGATATTAAATTTCTTTGTAGCATGAGAGTCTGTTTAGTGTCTTTTCTCAGTTTATTTATTCCCACCCTATATTTCTATAAGCTTGGGTATTACCCATAATTGATGCTGCCATAATTAGCCAGGAATAGAGAAAATTTATGACAAACTTACCGTAATTTTCTTTCCCTGGCTATTTCTCATGGCAGCATCAGGGTTCCCGCCCATTCTTTTATTTGTCAGCTTTATAATTGGACTGAGGTGTAAGGGGAGGAGGGACTCTTTATACCTATCAGTCTAATTCATTAATCTAATTAATTCCTGTCCTGTGACTGCTAAGGGAGGAGCTACCCATAAGTGATGCTGCCATGAGAAATAGCCAGAAAAAGAAAATTACGGTAAGTTTGTCATAAATTTTCTCTATTTCTCTCTTTCTTGAGTCACTACACATTGTAGGGATTTACCTAAATACCCCATTTGTCTGTCCTTATCTGATCCCACCTTTATACCTGCTCTAGCTGCTATAATGGAAATTTAAAGATCGTGTGTATACAACCACCTGTTCTTGGTTGCTACATATTTGTATTAGTAGCTATTCTCCTATTCAATTTTCTAAAGATATTTTACAATGTGTATCTGAATAGCGATATGAGCAACTTTGTATCCGGACACTATCACAGTTGCTATTTATAAGATACACTAGGTAGGCTACATAGATTTTTCCTTTTTTAAGTCACCAGCACATTTTTTTTCATCACTAGTTTATTTGATTTCACGTTTTTGTATATGTAATAGTCTTACGCAGGGGTAGGCAACCTACGGCACTAGTGCCATGCACGGCACTCGAGGTTTCTTTGCACGGCACTCAAGGCTGCTAGAGTCAAACAGGCTCTGGCCTATCAGGAGTCCCAGTGAAACTTCAGATATCTGCTAATCCAAAAAGGTGGGGACAATCCTCAATTTATGCATTGCAGCACGTAGAAGTAGTGATCTCAGATCACTTCCTCCCAGCACTTGTGAATAGGAAGCCACACTGTAGTAGAGCAGCTCGCAGTTGCTGTTGCAGCTCCTGTCCTTGACATGTACCTGGCCGGACTAGTCCCCACTGGAACTCCTGGAAGCCACCCACACTGCTAGATATACACAGAAATGCAGAATAACCCTTCCCTCATACAAATAATACGAACAGCCCACACACAAACATACACACAATCCGCACAAACGCAACACCACTAACAATCCACATACATGCACACAACCCCACATGCAATACCCCAAACAGCCCCCACACACTACCAAACACACACTTTGACATATCCATCCACACACACACAATTCCACAAGCAGCACCCATACACAGCTTACCTTCATATGTATCATACACAATACCATAAACTACTCATGAACATAAACAATATAATAGCTCATATACGCAGGGCCTTCTTTAACGCAGGGCAAACTGGGCAGCTGCACCGTGAGCCCTGCTGGCCTCAACTATTTCTAACCCTCTGGCTGGTAATCTGCACACTAAGGAGGCCCACCGGGTGGCCCATGCACAAAGGACCACCCGCTGGGCTTCTGTCAGCAGGGACCCGGCACACGCTGAGGTGCTTTAACAGCGCGAGTGGGCCCCTTGCTTTTCGGCAGCAGGCTGGGAGGAAGTGACGGCCACGCATCACTTCCTCCCACAAAGAGATGAGCGCGCAGGAAAGAAGAGTAGGCAGATTGGAGGGGGGCTGGCCAAGAGCTCTAGACCCCAACTCCCAACGCCTTCAGCCACCAGCAGGAAAGGTAGGAAACTGGAGGGTGAGTTTTAAAGTGTATGTCTGTGTCAGTATGTCTGTCAGTGTGTGTGTGTCATATCTGTGTGTGTCAGTATGTTTGTGTGTCAGTATGTCTTTGTGTGTCAGCATGTCTGTGTGTCAGTATGTGTCAGTATGTCTGTGTGTGTCAGTATATCTGTGTCAGTATATCTGTGTCAGTATATCTGTGTGTGTGTCAGTATGTTTGTATGTCAGCATGTCTATGTGTGTGTCAGTATATCTGTGTCAGTATATATGTGTGTGTCAGTATGTTTGTATGACAGCATGTCTGTGTGTATGTCAGTATGTCTCTGTGTGTGTCAGTATATCTCTGTGTGTGTGTGCTTGCAATCACGCCAACACCACATACAAACATATTTCACAAAAACACACAAAAACAGCTTAGTGCTAAATACAGACCTGCAAACATGAGTAAATGGTAGAGCCCCAGCTGTCAATGCATTTCTGGAGTTGCACGACAGATGGGGATCTACCTTTTAATCACCCGTGCAACAGGGAGACCGCCAAGAATTCTTGCACCTCTCTACTTTAGGTCCGCCACTGTGTTGAGGTGGAGGACGTGATTGCATGCCTGGGAAGGGGGGACAGGGTCCAGGGGGCCCTAAGCAAATGCTTTGCCCAGGGTCCTGTCATTATTAAAGCCAGCCCTGCATATATACGCACAAATACAACGATACAAAGCAATTACAGTACAAATAACACAAGCAGAATACGGCAGCACACACACCTCGATTTATAAAAAAAAATAGGACCGGCACGCTACGGAACATCACAATCCTATATCGGCACAGTGCTGCTAAAAGGTTGCCTACCCCTGGTCTAACGTATAGTAGTGAATAAAGATATTAATACTATTTTTTAACCCTTTGATTGAGTTGTTACTGTTAATGTGGGTAAATCTTTGGCGGGTCTTTGAAAATTGATATCCGTGTGTCTTTGGCACTCAGGTTCTCGCTCTCAATATAGCCACTTAAGGTATCCTTCTCTTCTCTAAAACCAACAATAACATGTTTTGGAAGTTAAAGGGACACGATAGTTGTTGTGGGGGGGATGTGTGTGTGTGTGTATGTGTGTGTGTGTGTCCCTCTTGGTTTCTTTTATATATATATTTTTTTTTTATTATTTATTTATTTTTTTGGGATGGGTGGCGGTTACCCATAATGATCTGGAAATGTGTACATCTACCAAAAATATGAAAACAATACCACTAAATGAACTGAAGTCTAGAAAAATGGAATAGTGTTTTTTAAGTCACGATGGCAAACACTTGGGAGGTACGGGGCAAATAACTTGTGTCATTTCAACTGTAGCCAGGTTTTTAATTTGTTTGGGTAGCAATGATGTGTCAGGTGTTAAATAGTCACTCACAGATGTAATAAATAGCTGGAAGTTAATGAACCAACAAGTTTAGAAAGCAGGGAACAGACTGTGGCTAGAGTCAGCAAAAACATAGTGTTGAACTGAAGATAGGTCTTTTTCAAAATATAGTACAGTAGGTGTAATGTTTCTTTTTATGCGTTTACATGATATTTGAACTGGAGAGAAGCAAAATATATGGTTGACCTGCAAGAATATAGACATGTGGTTGTTAGGATAAAACTACAGGATAGAAGGCATGGATAGAAGGACCTGGCAAGCATGCTACCAATGCTTCAAGTAACCAATCCTTCAGCAGGTTGAGCCTCAGCCAAAACATGGCTTGATAATGGGTACATTGCCATTCTCTGCAGCTGGGATAGGAACTAAGAGGCTAAATGCTGATGGATACATTGCAAGAAACGACAAGGGAAATAAAGGCAAAACTGGGCAGACATACAAGCAAGAACTGCAATGATTACCAGAAAGTCAGGAGTTAGAACCAATGACATATTTGATACATATTGAAGAACAGTTGCAAAGGGACAGGGGGTTGTTGTTTCCAGTATCTCTCTGTAATGATTCTAACATGAACAAAACATTTCTAATTATAGCATCTAGTACCCCTCATAGGGATGTGCATAGCAGTACAAGTAGTACATTTTGAGCCAATAATTAACTTCTTATACAAACCCTCTTTTGCCCCCATCTTCTTTACAATGTTGCTTCAGTTCATTGAGGTTTGCTAGCATTTGCTTATGCACAGCTTTCTTAACGTCCTGCCACAGCATTTAAATCGGGTTGAGACCTGGACTTTGACTGGGCCATTGCAACACTTTATTTTATGTTTCAGTCATTCTTTTGTAGATTTGCTGGTGTGCTTGGAATCATTATGCTCTCGCAGGACCCGATTTTGGCCAAGCCTAAGCTGTTGGACACATAGCCTCAAATTCGACTTTGGTATAGAGAGGAGTTCATGTTCTACTCAATGACTGCAAGTTTCCCAGGTCCTGTGGCTGCAAAACAAGCCCAAATCCTCACCCCTCCACCACAGTATTTATATATTTTCAATGAGAGAATAATTGGATTTATTGTTGGTCTCCATCTGAGAATGTAGCAGGTAATACGGAATTGAATTTGTTTTATGTAGACAAAAATCACGCCAGTGATCAAAATATTTGAATAGATTTTTACTTTTTACAGTGTTTGTGATAACATAAGAAAGTGTTATATGTCTTAGTGTATATGTAAATATTTATAAACAGATGATATGTGTTAGTGTATTTAATATATACCATGTTCACTGCATCTCTTAGATTGGAAGCCCATTTGAACAGGCCCTTCTTAGCCTCTTGTTTCTGTCAATATTATTTTATATGTTGTCAGATTTCACATGCTATAATTGTAAAGTAAAAAGAACAAATGGGTCAGCGCTATCACACCACAAAAATAACTAAAAAGAGAGAGGCAGTTCACCTAAAAAATGGGGTACCCTCACAGACCCCAAAAAGAGTAACTTTGTATAGTAAGGACAAGGAAGCGCTACCTTCTCTTTACTATAATTGTAAAGTGCTGCAAAAAGTGGTGCGATATAAATGCTACTGGTAATAATATTATGTGCAGGCCACAAGCATGTGAAAATAAGGTATCATTTATGTAAACGGAATTATTCATGGAACCAAAACCAAGAAAAACAAATAGTTGAGGTAATAAAAAAAATGAATAGGAGAACTGGATGGTACCCATTTTATTAAACTTGAAATAATAGATGTCATTTTATGATACAAGAAAATACATATTAATTGTCTATATTACAAATAGGCTATTCACTGAATCAGAAAGTGTTGGGAAATGAAATGAAATGTCAATACATAGCAAGCTTGGAGATTTTTTTTTCAGTTCTTCAACTTTGTCATTAAATTTAAAACCCACTTTGCTTTTCTTCCAATTCACACTTAAGAGAATAACCTTGAAATCATTTATTACTACAAATAAAAATAAATCAATAAATAAACTTTTTGAAGCTATAGTGTCTCCACATTAAATTTGTACTTTCTAACCTCTTGATTTACAATGAACTCTCAAATCCGTAATCATCTAGGCTGCTAACACAGAGGTAAAATTCAGATTGTGTCAGACACACACATCATAGTTTTGCTTTATGCAATAGCAATTTACCCTTCAATGATGCATGAATCTTCAACGACTAAGAATTATTCGCCGGATACAATCTTCGTGTCAGAGGCAAATATTAATCAAAACAAATCTCATTGCAATATTTTAAAGTGATTCATTAAACAATAAGATATTCTAGGCAGTTTAATAAATTTGTTTCATATTATAAAATAGTTCATCTTATTTGTCTTACAAGAGAAAAAGGCAAAAGCTGATAAAAAAAAAATTCCATCATTGAGCAGTCTACCCTTTTATCTCTTAATCTTTAATAAATAACGCATGGATAAAACAGTGAAGTTTATTAACTAAATTGTGAGTTATCCCTGTCACATCGCTACCGTTTCCTGATTAGTAAACAGAACATAGCATGTCTTGATCCTCAAAATTATGTTTTGACAAGTTGGTAATCAATTGCAAATTTTAAGGACCATGCATACTGACAGACTCCTTTAAGTCTTGGAGTGACCCAGAGTGTCTGAAGTATCAATCAGCTGCAAAACCCTAGTCACCAAAGGAGTTAAGGAAACAAATCACGTAAACAAAGCAAGGATATAATTATTGTTCCTCTGGGATTGTGCAGTACATGTGTTAAGAACACTGCTGCTTTGCAAAAAAACATTTCCATGGTTTTAAGGAATGGACTCTGTGGTCAGAGATCTTGTGATGCTGGCTTCCTAGTTCCTTGACTCAGCCCTTCATGTGATTTGGAAAACATTCCTACTATTTTACACGTTTTTTTCAAATAGATTTTTAACCCTTGAATTACTTAATCATCATCTTTCCTTATTGCATGTTAGGGTGTCTGGAGCTATCATAAAAGTCAATACATTGAACACGGTATACAAGCCTAATAATTGTGACTGCTTTAAGGTTGCAATATGTTTTTTTGATATTCACCTCATCACAAAAGTGATACAATCCAAACTGTAATATAGATACACACAGATTTTTTCAGCTGTAATGTAGATACACACAGCACAGTTATGTTACAATGCTGCTGCCCATCCCATGTGTTCCCTATTAAGGGTTAAAAAAGAATGTAGGGATGTATATAAAAAATACCCCTTTCTGTCTCATTAGAGATATCTTTGCCAGAAGCTCAAGGAAGCAAGGTGAGTGGTTAGAGTTAGGACCCACCTAAGAGGTCTGCCTTGACGTGGCAGTTGGGCATACCCTCTCAGGGCCATTGGAGGTAACTAAAAACCTCCATTTGTTTAAATATACATAGGGATTTGGGAAAGAGTGCAGGTAACTTTTTTCTTTGTTTTTTACTGTATGTATTTGGGCTGATGTGTACTATGGTCATTGCTGCCGCCCAGGAGTAATGTGAGTTTGAGTGCAGGACTTGTTTTTTTTTTTTGTATTTGTAATATAGATACATCATTTTGTATTATTTAATCATAAATTAAATATATAAGGTATTTTGATTATGTCTAACTAGTATATATTTTGAGTCTGCCACTATTTGCTAAAGTGCTTGCCATTACTGTTAGCAAGTAGAGGCTGTTCACCCACTGCCAAATTTCACAAGAAGCAACAGGCAGTTGCCGGCTGCTGATACTGAAAGCCTGTGGCTAAGCAGCTGCTAACATTATTCTCTATGGGAGCTGCTAACCTTTAATTAGCAACTGGTTTCCAAGTCTGTCAATACTCATTACTGGCTTCTGCTAACCTAAAAACTTAAAGGGAAACTATAAGCACCAAAACAGCTTTAGATTAGTGTATTAGGCAGTGTTGGTGTATAGATCATGATCCTGCAATCTCACTGCTCAATTATTTGCCATTTAGGAGTGACAGGTGATACTCGAAAAATTAGAATATCGTGCAAAAGTTCATTTATTTCAGTAATGCAACGTAAAAGCGGAAACTAATATATGAGATAGACACATTACATGCAAAGCAAGATAGTTCAAGCCGTGATTTGTCAGAAATTCGATGATTATGGCTTACAGCTCATGAAAACCCCAAATCCACAATCTCAGTAAATTAGAATATTGTGAAAAGATGCAGTATTCTAGGCTCACAGTGTCCCACTCTAATCAGCTAAGTAAGCCATAACACCTGCAAAGGGTTTCTGAGCCTTTTAAAGGAACACTATAGTCACCTAAATTACTTTAGCTAAATAAAGCAGTTTTAGTGTATAGATCATTCCCCTGCAATTTCATTGCTCAATTCACTGTCATTTAGGAGTTAAATCACTTTGTTTCTGTTTATGCAGCCCTAGCCACACCTCCCCTGGCTATGATTGACAGAGCCTGCATGAAAAAAAAACTGGTTTCACTTTCAAACAGATGTCATTTACCTTAAATAATTGTATCTCAATCTATAAATTGAACTTTAATCACATACAGGAGGCTCTTGCAGGGTCTAGCGAGCTATTAACATAGCAGGGGATAAGAAAATCTTAATTAACCCCTTAAGGACCAAACTTCTGGAATAAAAGGGAATCATGACATGTCACACATGTCATGTGTCCTTAAGGGGTTAAACAGAACTTGCAATGAAGAAAGCCTAAATAGGGCTCTCTTTACAGGAAGTGTTTATGGAAGACTGTGCAAGTCACATGCAGGGAGGTCTGACTAGGGTAACTCCTAAATGGCAGAGGATTGAGCAGTAAGGCTGCAGGGGCATGTTCTATACACCAAAAGTGCTTCATTAAGCTAAAGTTGTTCAGGTGACTATAGTGTCCCTTTAAATGGTCTCTCAGTCTGGTTCTGTAGGAATCACAATCATGGGGAAAACTGTTGACCTGACAGTTGTGCAGAAAACCATCATTGACACCCTCCATCAGAGGCGGCTCTCTAATTAGGCGGTTTAGGCGGCCGCCTAAGGCCTCGCGCTGGCTGGGGCCTCGCGGCCGCCTAAACCGCCTGTTGGCAGAGTGTGTCAGGTCCTCGATCAGTGACCGAGGACCTGACACCAGGAGGGGGCCCGGCGGCTTGCCCGGTATGCCGCCGGGTGCGAGGCCCCTCCTTGCTGCCAGGCCGGCCACCGCAGACACTGGTCTGCAGCTCCGCAGTGTGCAGAGCTGCAGACCATGTGACTCGCGAGAATTGGCCAATCAGAGCGTTGCCGCGGGTTACCACGGCAACGCTCTGAAATCTCGCGAGATTCCACGGTCTGCAGCTCTGTGGAGCTGCAGACCGGGAGCAGGGGCCACCGGACCACCAGGGAGCCCACTGGACCACCAGGGAAAGGTAGGCTCTCCCTCCCCATCACCCCCCACCAAACTCAGGCTCACCCCCGACCACCATCACCACCCACCACCACCCTTAGCCTCACCCCCACAACCCTCAGCCTCACCCCCACCACCCTCAGCCTCACCCCCACCACCATCACCCCCCACCACCCTCAGCCTCACCCCCACCACCCTCAGTGTCACCCCCCACCACCATCAACCCCACCACCCTCAGCCTCACCCCCCACCCTCACCATCACCCCCCACCACCCTCAGCCTCACCCCCCACCACCATCACCCCCCACCACCCTCAGCTTCACCCCCCATCACCCCCACCACCCTCAGCTTCAACCCCCACCACCATCACCCCCACCACCCTCAGCCTCACCCCCACCACCATCACCCCCACCACCCTCAGCCTCACCCCCACCACCATCACCCCCCACCACCCTCAGCCTCACCCCCACCACCCTCAGCTACACCCACCACCACCATCAGCTTCACCCCCCCACCACCGTCACCATCACCCCCCACCAACCTCAGCCTCATTCCCCACCACCATCACCCACCATCACCACCCTCAGCCTCACCCCCCACCACCCTCAGCTTAACCCCCACCACCATCACCCCCCACCACCATCACCCCCCACCACCATCACCCCTCCCCACCATCACCCCCACCACCCTCAGCCTCACCCCCACCACCCTCAGCCTCACCCCACCACCCTCAGCTACACCCACCACCACCGTCACCATCACCCCCCACCACCATTGTGACGAAGTGCCCTTCGCCACTTTGTCCTGGAGAGGCCTGCTTGCCCGCCTCCTCCCCTGCGACTATGGTCCTGGACTATATTGCACTGCAAACCCTGTATTCCGGCATATGGACTTGTATTAGACTGTCTTTTTCCCTTTATCTATGCTGTAGGTTTGGACTGCTAATATAACCTAACAGCCAGGGGATTTAGGCGAATATAGTGCATGAGAATGCCATTACTGGAGAATACAGCCGTTCGCATGATTTCATGCGAATTCTTTGTGCTCTGAATAGGTGGCCGCCATTTCGGGACTTTTCCACGTGTTCGCGGCCATCTTGCGTGCGAACAGCGGTGTTTGCCTGTGAACGCATGGAACTGAAATCGGAAGCGCAAACAGGCGAATACCGCTAAGACCTCCAGACATCCAGAAATACGCACGGAAACTACCGAACGACCGGCCGTTCGGTAGTTATACTTAACTTAGTATGGGGATTCTAGCGACCACAAAGATGCGAATGGATGGCAAGAATTTCGTCTATTTTACCGTGCGAACGGAGACCGACCGCAAGGCCAAAACTCATGGAACTATTTTCGGCTAGTTGGTCTGTGCGGTCGGTCAAAACTTTGGAGCCCTGTATCTCCCGAACCATCCATCCGAATGGGCTGATTTTTGGACAGACTGTTCCCCTGAACAAGGGCTATTTGGGGATACCAGATTTAAAGCTGTACCCCCTGTTTTTGGGGTACATCCAGAACTTGGGTAAAATAATGTATGTTTTAATTGGGTTATGTGTTTATCTGAGGGGAGGAGACGTGGGGGTGTTACCATGCATGTGATTGGTCAATTTCATCCTCCCCCTGGGAGTGTCCTGTATGTACCTGATCCTAATAAAAAGCAGGCTGGGTGTTCCAGTCCTCAGACCTCTTCTGACCCTCAATACGTAGCCGTGTCTCGTTATTGGAGGGAACTGCTATATCATACTGGGGATTGCTATGCTCTGCATATTCCCCTGAGCTCTTAATCACTTAGCTCTTTTAAGAGCTTGTTCCGGATACGCTCTCCTGGAGGAGAGGTCTTCCCCACACGGTCCTGGAGGACAGAAGCCGATCCAGGGTGGAAGGAAGACGGCGCGGCTCCAGTTAAGCTACGGCGGTTGTGGAGCCTGCGGTGGTTGTGGTGTCGTCTGCAGTGCTTGGAGTCCTCTGAGAGCGCTAGGAGCATCCATCAACGGAGGGTACTCGGTCGGGGTACACGGAGCTCCGTTACAACCATCACCCCCCACCACCCTCAGCTTCACCCCTGCCCACCCTCAGCTTCACCCCTGCCCACCCTCAGCTTCACCCCTGCCCACCCTCAGCTTCACCCCTGCCCACCCTCAGCCTCACCCCCGCCCACCCTCAGCCTCACCCCCACCACCCTCAGCCTCACCCCCCACCACCCTCAGCCTCACCATCCCCCATAACCCCCCACCACCCTCAGCCTCACCCCACCCTCAGCTTCACCACCCCTCAGCATCACTCCCCCCACCACCTTCAGCATCACCCCCGTCACCACCCTCAGCATCACCCCCCACCACCCTCAGCATTACCCCCCACCACCCTCAGCATCACCACCCTCAGCATAACCCTCCGTCACCACCCTCAGCTTCCCCCCACTCACCATCACCCCCTCCTTCTCACATCACCCCCTTCTCACTCTCACATTACCCCCTCTCACTCTCACATTAGCCCCCCCACTCTCACATTAGCCCCCCCACTCTCACATTACCCCCTCTCACTCTCACATTACCCCCTCTCACTCTCACATTACCCCCTCTCACTCTCACATTACCCCCTCTCACTCTCACATTACCCCCTCTCACTCTCACATTACCCCCCTCTCACTCTCACATTGCCTCACTCTCACATTACCCCCCTCTCACTCTCACATTACCCCCCTCTCACTCTCACATTACCCCCTCTCACTCTCACATTACCCCCCTCTCACTCTCACATTACCCCCTCTCACTCTCACATTACCCCCTCTCACTCTCACATTACCCCCTCTCACTCTCACATTACCCCCTCTCACTCTCACATTACCCCCCTCTCACTCTCACATTACCCCCCTCTCACTCTCACATTACCCCCCTCTCACTCTCACATTACCCCCTCTCACTCTCACATTACCCCCCTCTCACTCTCACATTACCCCCTCTCACTCTCACATTACCCCCCTCTCACTCTCACATTACCCCCCTCTCACTCTCACATTACCCCCTCTCACTCTCACATTAACCCCCCTCACTCTCACATTACCCCCTCTCACTCTCACATTACCCCCTCTCACTCTCACATTACCCCCTCTCACTCTCACATTACCCCCTCTCACTCTCACATTAACCCCCTCACTCTCACATTAACCCCCTCACTCTCACATTACCCCCCTCTCACTCTCACATTACCCCCCTCTCACTCTCACATTACCCCCTCTCACTCTCACATTACCCCCCTCTCACTCTCACATTACCCCCTCTCACTCTCACATTACCCCCTCTCACTCTCACATTACCCCCTCTCACTCTCACATTACCCCCTCTCACTCTCACATTACCCCCCTCTCACTCTCACATTACCCCCCTCTCACTCTCACATTACCCCCCTCTCACTCTCACATTACCCCCTCTCACTCTCACATTACCCCCCTCTCACTCTCACATTACCCCCTCTCACTCTCACATTACCCCCCTCTCACTCTCACATTACCCCCCTCTCACTCTCACATTACCCCCTCTCACTCTCACATTAACCCCCCTCACTCTCACATTACCCCCTCTCACTCTCACATTACCCCCTCTCACTCTCACATTACCCCCTCTCACTCTCACATTACCCCCTCTCACTCTCACATTAACCCCCTCACTCTCACATTAACCCCCTCACTCTCACATTAACCCCCTCACTCTCACATTAACCCCCTCACTCTCACATTAACCCCCTCACTCTCACATTAACCCCCTCACTCTCACATTAACCCCTCTCACTCTCACATTAACCCCTCTCACTCTCACATTACTATCACCCCCTGCTCCCTCTCACATTACCATCAACCCCCCGCTCCCTTTCACCATCACCGTCCACTCCCTCTCACCATCACACCCCCCGCTCCCTCTCACCATCAGCTACCCCATACACATAGGGTCTCAGACAAAAACACAAACATGCTCACAGAGACATACATTCGCACACACAAGGATACTCTCTGTCAGACACACTCTCAGGCACATACACAGGTAGACAGTGCGTCAATGTGTATATGTGACACTTTTTTGTTAGTGGGGCCTCATGTTTGCATTTCGCCTAAGGCCTCATAAAGTCTAGAGCCGCCTCTGCCCTCCATAAGGAGGGAAAGCCTCAAAAGGTAATTGCGAAGGAAGTTGGATGTTCCCAAAGTGCTGTATCAAAGCACATTAATAGGTAGTTATGTGGAAGGGAAAAGTGTGGAAGAAAAAGATGCACAAGCAGCAGGGATGATCGCAGCCTGGAGAGGATTGTCAGGAAAATGCCATTCAAAAGTGTAAGGACTTTCACAAGGAGTAGACTGAGGCTGGAGTCAGTGCATCAAGAGCCACCACACACAGACGGATACTGGACATGGGCTTCAGATGTCGTATTCCTCTTGTCAAGCCACTCCTGAACAACAAACAACGTCAGAAGCGTCTTACCTGGGCTAAAGAAAAACAGACCTGGTCTTTTGCTCAGTGGTCCAAAGTCCTCTTTTCTGATAAGAGTAACTTTTTGCATCTCATTTGGAAACCAAGGACCCAGAGTCTGGAGGAAGAATGGAGAGGCACATACTGCAAGATGCTTGAAGTCCAATGTGAAGTTTCCACAGTCTGTGCTGATTTGGGGAGCCATGTCATCTGCTGGTGTTGGTCCACTGTGCTTCATTAAGTCCAGGGTCAATGCAGCTGTCTATCAGCACTTCATGCTTCCTTCCACAGACGAGATTTATGGAGATGCTGACTTCATTTTCCAGCAGGACTTGGCACCTGCCCACACTGCCAAAAGCACTAACGCCTGGTTCAATGGCTGTGGGATTACTGTGCTTGATTGGCCAGCAAACTCGCCTGACCTGAACTCCATAGAGAATCTATGGGGCATTGCCAAGAGAAAGATGAGAGACATGAGATCAAACAATGCAGAAGAGCTGAAGGCCGCTATTGAAGCATCCTGGTCTTCCATAACACCTCAGCAGTGCCGCAGGCTGATAGCTTCCATGCCACGCCGCATTGAGGCAGTAATTGCTGCAAAAGGGGCCTAAACCTAGTACTGAGTCCATATGCATGCTTATACTTTTCAGAGGTCCGATATTGTTCTATGTACACTCCTTGTTTTATTGATTGCATGTAATATTCTAATTTACTGAGATTGTGGATTTGGGGTTTTCATGAGCTGTAAGCCATAATCATCGCACTTATGACAAATCACGGCTTGAACTATATTGCTTTGCATTTAATGCGTCTAATATATTAGTTTCCTCTTTCACATTGCATCACTGAAATAAATGAACTTTTGCATGATATTCAAATTTTTTGAGTATCACCTGTAAATTACTTTGTTTATGCAGCCCTAGTCTTGCCTCCCTGCATGTGACTTCCACAGCCTTCCTAAACGCTTCCTGTAAACAGAGATCTAATCTTTAAATTTCCTTGATTTCACATTCTGTTTAATTTAGAATGGCTTATCTACTGCTCTGTTAACAGCCTTCTAGACATTGCAAGAACCTCTTGTGTGTAATTAAAGTAACATTTACAGAGCAGGAGACATACACTTCTAAAACAAGTTAACATCTGATTGAAAATGAAACCATTTTTTTCATGGCTGTGTGAGGGGAGGTGTGGCTAGGGATACATGGACCCAAACAAAAGCGAATTGAGCAGGAAGCCTGGAGGGGAATGATATATGCACTAAAGCTGCTTCATTAAACTAAAGTTCTTTGCCTATAGTGTCCCTTTTATACAAACCTCTGGCCTGGTGGATAGAAGTTAACAAAACATCCATATGTTAATTATACTATAGAAACCCTATATTAAATCATATCAAAGTTCAATACAAAAAAAATACCAGACACATGATGTAAAAATTAAATTATTCTTTCTAAACTGCATGTGTTATTAAACAAACAATTCACATAACAGAAATTAACCTGCAAAGTTACATAGATATATATCTGGCATTGCACAAAATCACATTTTAATACACTGGGAGAGACATTTTCCCTGACAAGGTTTGGTTCCTATGGTAACAATGTATACAGCCCATGTTTATGTGCGTTACCAGCTTGTGGCTAATCTGCAAGTATTTTTGCAAGCAGACGTTATAAGGAGACAGTCAGTAAAAGATAGTGACCAGGTTAGTATCTTCTAGCTGTAGAGCCCTTCATCTATAATTCTGAACTTACTTCTTGTTCCAAGGTACCATAAAAGTTTATCCATGGTGTTTGGTTTCCCAACACCATGTACTAAAATAGTTTATTTTGTGGTTTTCATCATTTTGTAGTGTAAGTTCCAAATACAGATGAAGTTCATCAGGAAAAGAGGAGATGTTGATGTGCATATTTAACATTGCCCACACTCAGAGCAAAACATTCTTACAGCCTGTCAAATCATATTATCCGTGAAGCCACACATACTGCCCCAGACGTTGAGAACTCACAGTGAAATCTCTCTTTATGGGGAACCCCGGGCCTTGGCATATCACTTACTCATAGACCTATCATGACCTTTTGCCTAGATTTTGCTTTAAGGTTGTCACCACAATTTCCTGTTTGACAGGAAAAATATAATGGGAGGCAATGATTGGATGGGGGCATGAAACACAGAGACATAGATGAAAATATACTTTATGTGGAGAAGGGGAGAGATTCATTAACTAAAAACCATGACTGATGCTCAGGCTGATGATTACATAGCGGTTGCCTTCAGATTGCGTTCTCTGAGGCTGTCCCATTCATTTTTGGTTTTTAAGCATGGAAATGAAAGGGATTTTTTTACTGACACCCACTGCCGTTGCATTTAGTCCTTTGAATGTAGTCCTTCTCTCTTTTATCAAGTACATACTCAACTGACAATCTGATTCCTTACCAGGATTAAGGATGTATTTTCACTGCAGGGTAAGCACATTATTGTTTATTTCTCCATTTTTCACAGCTATTCTGATACCTTTTTTTTTTATTATTATTTTTTTTTTAAGGATCTTCTTCAGCGAGGATGACCATCTCTCTACTCTATCTATCAGATTGCTGATGCCTGTACAATCTCCATCCCCAATTGCTTTGATGACTGTCTCAAAATATGTATTCTGGACAAAATATAGAAACATTTTATTGATTACAGTTACCTGGTTACAGCCAGGCTTAATTTACCCCAGGTTGCCTGTATGCCCACAGTTGACTTTGCACCATGGGATGGCTTGGAATGGGTACAGGCGATCAAATTTCCCCTGGGCCACTAGCATATGAGGGTTAGCAAGGGGGTTGTGGGCTTCAGTCTCAAATCATTCTTCTGAAATTTTAAATAATGCATAAGCATATTGGCATGTTTGCTTAAACCATTCTGCAGGGGTAAGGCAGCAAGCAGCAAGCAGCAATTTGACAGGGTCTTTGCTAGGATATGCAATTCTGGGGAGGGGGAATTTGGAGGCTGGCACATCAAACATGAGGCTCTTTAGTCCATGATGTCCATGGTTAATGGAAGAGGCGGGAGATTATTAGTGTGATTCTGAATATTTTTTTATTTTATTCTTTGCATTATGGACTGAGACATGTCTTTAATCTCTTCCTTCTAACAACCACTTTTATACTTTTTGTTCATTTTTATTCAGGATTGAACCAATATTAAAGTACGCCTAGTTTACTGAATGGTATTTATTTTATTTTTTTAAATTCTTTATTTTTGCGTGCTGCATAACAGAAGGTAGATTTACCATATGCAATAATGAACATTACCATAAATGTCAATATCGGTTTAGCAAAGCATATGTCGAAACTCTGCACAATTTTTATAATTTTAAACAGTTATGGGATCCTAGGATGTAGTGTTGTATAGTATTGGGTGTGGATATGTCAGTTGGTTTGTGGATATCGTTACCTAGGTCATGGGGTGGTGGTAGAGGTGCGATCCATTGTGGGTGCTATTTTGCTAGGTCAGCTTTATGCTGGTAGATTACGTGTCGTATCGATGGTTAGTCCCCTTCGTAGATCTGTAAAGGTTTCGTGTGGGTTGTGGAGTTGGTCGGTTAGTCATGGGAGTAGCTTGTCAGTAGGCCTTTCCTCTCAATGGAGGTGTCTTTTTCGTGGTCTGTGTAAGCTACTCTTGAGGGGTAGTAACCCTAACCTAGGGGCTGTCGGGAGGAAGTTGCGCTCTGTGGCACTGTACGCATTCTTTTGACGCGCTAGTGTGCCAGCGCTATCTCTCTTAAAGAGACATTTGGACTAGGGTTTTAACTGGAGAGCCATCAACAAAAACTTAATTAAAAGAAAATGAGAAGAGAAAAACGTGAAATAAGTTATTTAGCCTTTGAGAAAGTTGGGATAGGAGACTTCTCCCCCCATACCCGTCAGTTGGCCTGAATGTCCATTCTCCGTGTCCTCGGTGTGAACGACTCGATTGCCGCCGGGTCCCAGGCGGGGGTGGCGTTCTGGTTATTCATGGTCGGCAGGCCCAGTTTTGTTAGTAGCGCAGTAGTGTAGGATCCTGAGGTGATTTTATACGTGCTTCCTTGATGAGTGACAAGTAGGTAGCGTGGATTACCCCAACGGTATGGTATCCCCGCTGAGAGTATTTGGCCGGTGAAGTCGCTGAGTGTTTTTCTCCATTGGAGAGTGGCTTTAGTTAAGTCCTGGTAAAAAGTCAGTTGAGACTCCTCGAAATTAAGTGGTGTCTTGCCCTTAGGCACCGATATTATGTGCCCCCTATCTTGGGGAAGGATGCAGCGGACGATGACATCTCCTGCAAGGGGTGTAGTTGCTCTAGTCGGAGTGGGTAGTCGGTACATTCCAGCAAAGGTGAGCTTCCTTGCCACCGCAGGGGGTAGTATTGATTGCATGAGTCATCTCACGTAGTGAGGTAAATCCTCCTTGGTGACAGAGGCAGGTATACCTTGGATTTTAATATGGTTGCGCTGGTGTTTGTTCTCTTGAGATGCAAGTTGGACATCCAAGTTGTGGTGGTTGTGCTGTTGGAGGAAGGATTCCTGCAGTGAGGAGATTTCTCTTTGGATCACTTTCCCTTGTCCCTCTGTGTGCACCACTTTCTCTGTGATTTGTTGCATGTTGGTTTAAGGGTAAGTAAGTTTGCAGCTAGGAGGCTTTGTATTTCTTGCAGCATGTTTTGCAAATGCTGCAGGTCCTGTTTGGTGGCAGGGTCTGTGGTTCCCTGTTAGGGTGTGGGTTTTGGCTGTGTAGGAAATTGCCTGGAAGTAGTAAGTTAAAGAAAGGACAAAATAAACAGAATGCAGGGGTAGCAAGCCTGCACAGTGCAATTCATGAAGGGACACTGATATAGGAGCATGAGTTATTCAAGAATGAAAGAAAGGGGTCTTCTAAAGTCTAAATTTCGTAAAATGTGCAGTGGTCCAGTTAGAGGTCAGAATGAAAGTTTTACTGAAATAATGCAATTGAACTAATCAGATTGTCCACAGAGGCAGATTCGAGTGGGAACAGAAGATGAACCTTAAAAGACAGATGTAGCAAAGAGGTGGATGTATGAGAAAAGAAGGCACCCTAATAATTCTGCATAAGGTGATAAAATGCAACCCGGTGGTCCATTTAGTTGAAAATTGGAGAAATATCAAGAAGAATCAGAATAGAATAGATGTAAGTTTATGTTATAAGATTAACCAAACTAATATTATTTGCACAATAATTTAAAATAAAAATGGATACAAGTAAATAAACTCAAAAAAGCAAAAGCAGGTTGGGTATATTAAAACGTATAATTTAAAAAGCGCCAATTTTAATAAGATTAGGGCAGCTCTACAACATATCGACTGGCATAAACGCCTTAGTGATAAAAACACTGAGGAAAAATGGAAACTATTCAAGCAAATATTAGAAAGGTACATTTCACAGTATGTACCATTGGGTAATAAATATAAAAGAAACAAATTAAAACCAATGTGGCTTAGTGGAGAAGTAAAACAAGAGATTAAAAATAAGAAAAGGGCTTTTAAAGCATTTAAATCGGACCAATCAGATGCATCCTATATAAGATATAAGGAAGCCAATAATACTTGCAAAAAGGCAATTAAAGTGGCTAAACTAGAAAATGAGAAATTGATAGCCAAAGAATGCAAAACCAACCCCAAACATTTTTTCAAGTACATTAATTCTAAAAAAACAAAAAATGAAAGTGTAGGTACACTGAAAACAGAGATGGGTCTGTTAGTCAATGAAGACCAGGAAAAGGCAGAAATTTTAAATAACTATTTTTCTTCGGTATATATTAATGAGGATCCTATGGCAAGAGATATGCATATGATTGCTGCAACAAACTTGCAGATAACTTGTGATTGGATAACTCGAGACAAGGTGCTACAGCTATTAAAGAAAATTAATGTAAATAAAGCTCCGGGGCCTGACGGTATCCACCCACGAGTACTTAAGGAGCTAAGTGGGGAAATAAGTGAACCTCTGTATTTAATTTTTCAAGATTCTTTTGTTTCAGGTATTGTACCGGAGGATTGGAGGAAGGCAGATGTTGTTCCTATATTTAAAAAGGGTTCAAAATCGTTGCCTGGAAATTATAGACCTGTGAGCTTAACTTCTGTGACTGGGAAATTATTTGAACGGCTATTAAGGGATAATATTCAGGAATTCATTGGGAAGAACTGTGTTATTAGCAATAATCAGCATGGTTTTATGAAACATAGGTCATGTCAAACTAACCTAATTGCATTCTACGAAGAAGTAAGTAGAAATATAGATCAGGGTGTTGCAGTGGATGTGATCTACTTGGATTTTGCCAAGGCATTTGATACGGTTCCTCACAATAGGTTAGTCTTCAAACTAAAAGAAATTGGTCTAGATGAATATTATTGTTCTTGGGTAGAACAGTGGCTTAAGGATAGAGTACAGCGAGTTGTCATAAATGGTAAATTTTCAAGCTGGACAAAAGTGGTAAGTGGTGTCCCTCAGGGTTCTGTTTTGGGACCGCTTCTATTTAACATATTTATAAATGATCTTGAAATGGGCATTGAAAGCCATGTATCAGTGTTTGCAGATGACACAAAACTTTGTAAAGTAATAAAACGTGAGTAGGATATTGCCTTGCTGCAGAGGGATTTGGATAGATTGGGGGACTGGGCACTAAAATGGCAGATGAAATTTTACGTAGAAAAATGCAAAGTTATGCACTTCGGGGTTAAGAATGCACAAGCAATTTACACCCTAAATGGTAGTGAACTAGGGATAACCACACACGAGAAGGATTTGGGAATTGTTATAGACAACAAATTAGGTAGCAATATGCAATGTCAATCTGCCGTTGCTAAGGCCAGTAAGGTTTTGTCATGTATAAATAGGGGCATAAATTCTCGAGATGAAAATATAATTTTGCCTCTTTATAAATCGCTGGTAAGACCACACCTTGAATATGCTGTGCAATTTTGGGCACCTGTTCTAAAGAAGGATATCATGGCACTAGAAAAAGTGCAGAGACGAGCTACAAAATTGATAAAAGGAATGGAGCATTTTAGTTATGAAGAAAGGTTAAAAAATTGAAATCTCTTCAGTTTGGAAAAACGGCGCCTTAGAGGGGATATGATAACATTATACAAATATATTCGGGGCCAGTACAAACCATTATCTGGAAATCTATTCATAAACAGGGCTATACATAGGACACGAGGTCACACATTTAGGCTTGAAGAAAGGAGATTTCATCTAAGGCAAAGAAAAGGTTTTTTTACAGTAAGAGCAATAAGGATATGGAATTCATTGCCGGAAGAGGTGGTTTTGTCAGAGTCTATACAGATGTTTAAATTGCAATTGGATAAATACTTGCAAAAACATAACATACAGGGATACAATTTCTAATTAGTGGGGTAATAGCTGCTTGATCCAAGGAGACATCTGACTGCTATTTTGGGGTCAAGAAAGAATTTTTTCCTAGTTTGTTGCAAAATTGGAAGCACTTCAGACTGGGTTTTTTGCCTTCTTTTGGATCAACAGCAAAAGCATATGTGAGGAAGGCTGAACTTGATGGACGCAAGTCTCTTTTCAGCTATGTAACTATGTAAGTAGAAAAAGGGGGAGACAAAAAAAGAAAAAAGGGGTGTCCTCTAACATATTGGTCTGTATCTCATATACCATATTGGTCTATAATTTATAACATTATTATAAGTCCATGATATGTCAATAAAAGTGAATGAAAAGCCCACTTCCTACTCTTAAACCACAGGTCAATATCTATAAAACATGGAGGGGGAGGGGTGGGTGTTATGAAGGATAGAGGTGAATTTACATTTTTGTTACCTGACCCCTAGCATCTATGCTTTAGTCTCACCCAAAAACAGATGATGTGTCACAGATACAGGAACCTACCTACACATGGATTGGAACAGTTTCAAAATAGCCCAATTATTGTCACATATTTATACATATTCTTTTTAAAACCTCTTACATTTACCCTAACCCTTACTCCATACATTCTCCAAGTCCAACCATGTCCTCCCCCCAGCCACCCCCTTTGCCAGTCTTCCCTTCAAGACTCTCACAGACTTACAGGCAAAGGGTAATTGGGTGGTAGTTGGATGTGGAGCTAGCATCAAATAGATTGGAGTCATTATTACATAATTTAATTGAGTGGAAAAATAATTGAAGCGAGTAAGAGAGTTTGGATTTTGTTGCAGCATGCATAATTACAGGAAAATCACCCCAAAACACATCACGTGTGATACCTATGTGTTCTTCTTTTGCAATTGATATGCATTTATGCATACTTCCCACATTTCTGGATTTAGGTGGGACAGCTCAGATTTCTGGGTCCTGTCCCACAATCCCTTTTTTATAGCATGGTGTCCCACATTCACTTTTCAGGTGGGCCTGTCTATATTAGGCATCGCTAGTGATGTAAGTTCAGTTATTGGCACACTTTGCCAAGGCTCACCACCCCATCTTGACTATATACCTCCTAAAGTTTCAGAGGATTGATTTCTGGAGCACTTTGATTGTATGGTCTGTTAAGATTAAAATGGCATAGATAAGGAGAGAGGAGAAAGAAGGGCCATGTGGAACCAATGGGGGTGTTCATGTTGTGGTCTTGAAGAACTGGCCCCAGATGTTTCTCAATTTGGGAAGCTTGTCTGTTAACTTGTGAGCCATTTCCTAAAATATGCTCGTTTTTCTGGAGGGAGACAACAATCGGCTGTGTTGGCAGGATTGATTTGTTTTCTATTTCTTTTTTTAATTCATTGTGGCTGCTGTAAGGATGAGTAGATTTAAATGTTTCTGTGGGTATTTTAATGCAGACTGAAATATATCCAAGAAAAAGCTTTCTGGTCGTATAGGTTGTTGAATCTTTGTGATGTGCTGCTTGATGAATTATACCTGTAGGTTTGGTGGAGCAATCAGACTCAACATAATCCTGAGCACTAAGGGTAGGGATGAGTGAAATATAAGTTACCTATTTGACTCCCAGTAAGCCATGCATTTGGATGTGCCATGCATGTTGTCAATTGCTGCTTGCTGTGGTGAAAGAGGATATGTTTTCCAAGTTCTTTCTCCCATGATTACATCTAGGAAGGTTTCACATTCTGGTTAGGGAGGAGTAACATTCTGATACGTTTTAAGGGTTTTTATCTGGTCAGTGCATAGTGAGCAGACTGACACAAAGCTTGGGCCCATCAGTCGACGAATGTTACAAAATGTGACAATATGTTTAACTCTAGAAAAGCAACTGGTCTCATGGTGGGAGAGTGTACTTAGACATCAAATTTGCAAATGGTATAAAAGTTGCAAGGCTGCAAATAGATGGAGAATTTTAGTAAAGCCATGGTTAGATCAGTGCGTGATAGCCAAATTGTGTGTTAAATGTTGCACTGCACTAATAAGAACGAAGAATAATCTAGTGGTCTGGAAGAGGACTTTTCTAGACCAATCCTTTAATACATACACAGGGAGTAGGTGGTGAGTAGTATGGATGTGCATGGGCAAATAATTTGGTTTGGTTTGGTTCGTTCGGAAATTCAGGCAAGTAAAAAAAATTGTCTGCTTCTTCAATTTGGCATTTGGATAAGTTCGCCACTTCGGCAATTCAGACATTCGTAAGCACCTGAATGCCCGAATTTCCCGAAATTCGTCCGAATGTACATTCGGAACAAAACTAATTGCACATGTCTAGTGAGTAGTAGGATGGAGATATTCTGTAAGTTGGGAGCCTCAGCGACCAGAGGAGTTGATCCACTGTGTATGGCTGTAAACAGGCATCTTCCAAGGTTGCCCATAGCAAACAGTAATAATCAGCCAGGTGAGCTTTGGTTTGGACTAATAAAGATGCGTAGTATTACAGTCGATTAGCAGCCTGCTCTCAGATGGGCTTGAATAATATGATGGGCTTTTCTACGAGGCCATTGTTTACATTTGCATTATGGATTAATTTGAATTTATGAGCTGCTAATATGCAACATTAAGAGCATATTGAGCAGCAATATGCAGCACAGGCCAAGTATCAATAATACAGGTATGGAAAAAAAAAATGAAATGGGCAATTCTATAATTTAGACCAGTAACGTCACAAAAAAATGTAATGCATACTTGTAATATATTTCTGTACTCAGGAGATGTAACTGAGCACCATTTATTTTTGTTCACAGCAGAGGCATACATTAGATCTTCACAAAGCATAACAAAGTGGCAATATTGCATGAGAAAAACTGAAAAAGACACAATATTGCTACAAACTTTAGCAAACATTGTAAGTAAATGGCCAAATAGTTAAAAGGTGTCAAAATACCTTTGGATAATTAACTCATGATTAGGATATCTACTTCAAAAAAATACATAATTTTGTGTGGCAGTGTTGGTTTCTGTGGTCACTAATAAACTTGACGGTTAGCACATATAAAATTCTTTAAAATATAAGTTGGCCAAGTTAAATAGGAACAATTACAACAGTTAGATTAGAAAAAAAATAAAATAAAATCATTACATACAGGGATATAATTTCTAATTAGTGGGGTAATAGCTGCTTGATCAAAAGAGACATCTGACTGCTATTTTGGGGTCAAGAAGGAATTTTTTCTTAGTTTGTTGCAAAATTGGAAGCGCTTCAGACTGGGTTTTTTTGGCCTTCTTTTGGATCAACAGCAAAAACATGTGAGGAAGTCTGAACTTGATGGACGCAAGTCTTTTTTTCAGCTATGTAAGTATGTAATTAATAACATGAGTGATACCAAACTTTTATTAACCTATTCAATTGTGCAAACATGTCACCAGTGACCAGTTCTGCTTTCAGAGGAGCAGTTACTTCTCACCCTTAAGTTATGTAAAAATCATGCTTATCTCAGTAGCATTTATACATTTTACCCCATGATGCCACAGGCACACTTGCACAACTACAGAAAACCCCCTACAAGCACATGCATTCTTACGCATTTATTCAGTATTGCTGTACATGCGCGTGCAGCATGCATGCATTAGTGCAAGGGTTAATTTAATTGATTTGACTCCCTTGGCATGCATATCAGTGTATGCACGTTTTTCAAAAAAACTGAGCATGTTTATTAATAAGTAGAATTAACCAACAGCTAAGATTTAGTTAGCTAATGGATTGTGGAAAAAATCTCACAAGTGACAGTGCTGCATCCCTGGCACTGAAAGGGTCAAATAAATAAAATGTACTTAACTCAAGTCTATGGGAAAAATGTAATGTTTTACAATACCACCTTAAATTTCCAGTGGTAACAAGTAAAAACTTATTATTAACACAGTATTCTGGAAACATCACAACATTTTTACAGGGATTTATCCATTTACATAGAATACAGAAGTTGTTTTTAAGAGAGAACCATCATTATCGCGATGCAGCTATATGTCATCAGCTATTGTGAAAAAAAAAAAAAAAACAACCCCCCCAAAAAAAAAACACCAAAAAAAAACCAAAAAAAAAAAACCTCTTCTTTCTTGAAAAGAATTCTGCATACAGTCCCCTTAAGAAGTTTTGGAACTTCTTGCAAACATGTTTTAAACAAACTAACATCCCGTGTCCTTCTCCGGAGCAGTGATACCCATAAGTTTGAAAGATTGGGTGGGACATGTCCCTTTTGCCCCACCTCCTAAAGGATCAGGGTAGCAAATCTGGAATTTCCTTCTGCCACTCCTGCTGTAAAAATCATTTCAAGCTGCCTGGCAGTCAAAGTAACTGAGCTTCATTTCCGCTAGCAGAAAGTCCTCAGCTCTGGGGCTGTGAGCTGCAACTGCAACAATAACAGTACTTTGTGTCTGCCTGCCCCACTCCACGCATCCTTATACTTAACTCCCACAGAGCACAACCGATCCTGAGTCTCCTCGCCTACTCACTAGGACCTACGGATGTACAAACTCTTATCTTCTTCCCAGAGCTGCAAACTTGTTTTTCAGAGCCTGGACCAGCCTTTTGGGAGTCTGGAGTTGTTTCTCTGATCAGACCTCGTGGATGTAACACTTGTGGAATTTCTATACAGCTTCTCAGTTGTGCTCAGCATTCTATGTACCCTTTTCTGGCTGACTTTTACCCTGCTGAGATGTACTTATACTTCCTCTTTGCTGCCTCTGGGGGACTTTGAAACTTTTTTGTTAAGTGTGTTTTAGTTTGTGTATTTTTTTTTTTTGCGAGGAGGGTGTTTGGGATGCAGATTGAGCAATCGGCTGCTCTGGGTCGGATGGGGATGAGGAGAGGAGGCAAGATTATGGAGCTGGAAGAGAGCAGTACTTTTCTTCATCTCAAAAGGAGCATGACACAAAAGGTTCGCATCTGCTTTGTGGTGCTTTTGGTGCTTTGTGTGAGCTGTGGAAATGCACAGGAGTTGAATCCTAGAGGAAGGAATGTATGCAAATCGCAAGGGTAAGGGACTGAATTAAAAACAAAATCCAGAAAATAATGCATGTGCATGACTATGTTCCACTAAGCCTGAATACTTACAGGTTTATACATTGTTGCATGTGGGGGGAATGTTTGTCTTATTCTACAAGTTGTCCACAGCTATGCAGGAAATGACAAGGACCAATTGCATCTAGTATTGGTAGGTTTCCAATAGGAGGAGTCTTGGGTTGCATAATGTACTGGTGATGGGGGCATTGTTTTATTAAGTACAAGAAGAAATACAATAACCAAGGAAACTGTATTAGTTCTTCCTCCCCTTACAGTCTATTAATGGGCTATACTGGTGTCTAAGTGACACATAAACACCATGCCAAGATAAGACACGATGACAAGCCTGTATCCAGCTACTTGTAAATTGGGCCTCTGAAGGATACTCATTTATATTCTACTTGCCTGACAGTCTTTGTTTTTTGTTTATTGTTGCTTTTTTTTGTTTTTGTTTCCCTGAGGACTTCAGCTCACATCAAGCTAAGCCATGAGCTGATATAGCATGATGAGATGTGCTGTTCACAGTACAATTTACTTAAGTTTGTGTTGTAAAGCTTTTTTTGTTTGTTTTTGTTCTCCATCATCATCGCAGACAAAAGTTCTGTATATTGGTATTGCTTTCTTTTGTTTATATTAAAATTATATTGTGCTATATGTGCTCAGATGTTGTTGTTTTTTTTTTTTGTAACTTTTTGAAGGTGATCAGCATTTGTTGCCTGATCCTATAATTGCTCATCTGTAAACTGTACTGAATAGGATTTGGTACAAAGTGTTGATGCTTTTATGGACAGTTGAGGTCTTTATTACCAGTACATTAGTGAGTAATGATGGATTGAAGACTGTCTTATCTCTGCCTCCTTCTGTTTTCTCCTCCCTGAAGTTGACTTGATACCAATAGGATCATTGTTGTCAGATAAGTGTCAGCAGTTGATTAGATAGGCCATGTGACAGTTGGTTAAGGCTGCTGTGCTGCAATCAGAAACAGAGCTGTGAGACAGCAACCATACTGTGTTATCTTGGAAAATATTGTAATCCTTAGTTCTTATGTGTGCTGTATTGTAGAAGTATTAGACGAATCATAGGCGCACATAGTGGGCTATTTAGTGTTAAGCTGCAGATTTCCCTCCTATCTATGCTATGCTGCTACAAATTACAAAAATGTTCATGTTTTGATAAAGAGTGAACCTAGAATGTTTAAATAAATAACAAAATAATAAGTGTTCCATTCATATTCCATCATTCCTGAGATTTAATATGGGATTTCTGTGGGGAATTGTCTGCAATTGTCTTGACACAAAATAACTTCTTATTTTGGCTTTACCTCCCTTGCATTCCTTACCAGAACCTGCTTTCCATAAAATATTGCTAGAATTTCTCTTCTGCATCCCCTAGTTCCCAAAACATTAGATTCACCCATGCACTGCTACCCCCTTCTGATCAACTATACTGCCGCCCTATTCAATTTCTCAACTGCATTTTATTAAATCAATAGGCTAGAGCCCCCAGCCCATCTTCTTCACTCTAGTCTTTATCCTTCATCTGATTCTTTACTTTGTGGTCCCTTTTAGACTTCTCATTGATTCCAGAATCATATATCAGGTCATTTATTTAACTTCAGGTTTTGTCACTCTACATTCCATGTAATGCAGTATCGCATTATTTGCAATTGTCTTCTTTCTTTTTCACCATTTACTTTTAACGAAAGGACTTTTACTACACACGTTAGATCACATTTCCCAGAATATTACCCTTAAAATATATGTTTCAAAACACACCTCAAACTTACAAATATCAAAGAATCTTTTAATTTAAACATAATCTAAACTAATTTTCTTTAAAGCCGGCATTTCAACCTCACCCATTGGGTAACTTTCTAAATATTCCTTTCTTTACCTTGTTATTACCTGTTCTACAGGGTCAACATATATACTCTGTTTCTGTTGTTAGCCATACAGTGGGTATTGGAGGTTGTCTTAATTGGTTATATGCTCTCAGGATATGGGGTGCTCTCTAGACTTGACTCTATAGTTGTACCAGGTATCCTCAATGAACTGTCCTATGGCAGATGTTTCCTCACTAATCTGGTACAGAAAATGTACTGATCTCTTTACATCCAGAGAGGGTAGGAAGTGAGTACAATCGATATGGCTGCATAGAACATTGAAATAATAGAAATAAAGTATATAAAAATAAAAAAGGATCTGGTTATGCCACCATTTTTTCAATACTTAATTTAAAGAGAGGCACACATAAATGTACAAATAGTAGCATAGAAGTCACCACCTAGCATAAACAAGTTTTCAATATAGCAAAACAAAACAGCAATCAAGTAGGCCCAGAAATCCCCGCTATGCAGCAACTATTCAGCTTTTTTATTTGTATTGTCCAGGTACATGAGCATCATAGACACATCAATAAAAGTAAAAAAAAATGTCAATACACAGGAAACCTGTACATTTGAGAATACATAATGGAAGCATAAGTGAAAATAATATCAATTGATGAAAACAGAAATAAATTACTAAAAAAAGAACGAAATAAATAAATAAAAGACCCACTGCAAGACAAAAGTATACCACCCCTTTTAAATATTGGTCAGTGTTGTTCATCAGGATTCTGTGGGCTTCTAGGCCATTATTGTAAACAAGAGAAATTTAAATAAAGTTAACTAAAGAATGTGGGGGGAAAGGGAATAGCTCGTAATAGTGAGAACACGTTGTTACATTTTTGTTAAGTGAAAATTGTCACGTCAGTTTACTTCCTGTTGGGATTTAAAATAATTTACACAGACTCACCCTTAGTTGTTTCCTTATTTGTTTCTTCTCCTTTTTTTGAAGTGACCCATTGTGACTTGGGTGATCATGTACATCACAACCTTTGGCACATTCCATGCAAGAAGAATAAACTGAAATGTTTTCTGTTCTGAGCATTACTAGCGGTTTATTCACTAAAATTTATGTAAAATTATCTTAAATTTGCATTAATTTTGCAAGTCAGTTGCCATCTTACTTCTGTTAATTAAAGGACCACTATAGGCACCCAGACCACTTCAGCTCAATGAAGTGGTCTGGGTGCCAGGTCCATCTAGGATTAACCCTGCCTGCTGTAAACATAGCAGACTCCGAGAAACTGCTATGTTTACAAATGGGTTAATCCAGCCTCTAGTGGCTGACTCATTGACAGCCGCTAGAGGCGCTTCTGCGCTTCTCACTGTGATTTTCACAGTGAGAAGACGCCAGCGTCCATAGGAAAGCATTGAAAAAGCGTTGAAAATGCATTGAAAATGCTTTTCTATGGACTGGCTGAATGCGCGCGCGGCTCTTGCTGCGCATGCGCATGCGCATTCAGCCGATGACGACTGAAGGAGGAGGAGCCCGGCGCTGGAGAAAGGTGAGTGTTTAACCCCTTCCTCTCCCTTCAGCCCGGCGGGAGTTGGACCCTGAGGGTGGGGGCATCCTCAGGGCACTATAGTGCCAGGAAAACAAGTTTGTTTTCCTGGCACTATAGTGGTCCTTTAAGGAAATAACCCTTTAAAAATCACATCAGTCAGCATTCTTTGGACGCATATGTGCTGAATGCCTTCTATTGTTCCTAAAACAAGACACATTTTGGGTTGTTTAATATAGTTATTTATTTTTGCTACATGACAAGCAAACACATAGATACATACCTTAGAAATAAAATATTAATGTTCTATTTAAATTATTTGCCATATTTTAGATTAGGTTAACGCTGTCCAAGAGTAGATCCCAGCTGCTGTAGGGCTGCAGTTCATTTGGTTGGTCTTAACCCAACTCAGACTAGGACACAAATAAAACAAAATCTCTCATTTATCACTAATGTACTTAAAACAAACATTTCATTTAAACATCAAGCCTTCATCATTGTCAGCAATTATACTGTAATCAGTATAATTATATAGATAAGAGGAAAACAACTATTTCAGTAGTGTATAAAGTAGTCTTATTAGGGGTCAAGTCCTTAGAAAGAAATGTGGGAGTTCACCCACGATTTCTATCCCCCCATGCATCTTATGTGCAGAGTGAAGTGCTCTCAGATAGTGAAAATGTCCTATGTTTGTTTTAGGCTGCACAAGCATATATACTTGCACTACATTTGCTGGTGTCTTGACTCTGGTGTTGCCATAAGTGGAACACCATAGAACAAAATTGGACAGGGCTGACATGTTTGTAAAAAGTTCTTTTTTTGATGTAGTGTGTGTGTAAAGGGGTCTATTGTGGTATGCTAGATGTAGCTAGGTGCTATAGTGTGTGTGCATGTGCATTAGAGATTGTGTGAGTGTATATGTATTGGGTTTGCATTGTGTGTGTATCTAGGAGATGTAGTGTGTATTTATAGGGAATGTAGTCTGTGCATATGTATAGGGCTTGCCGTGTTTGTGTATAGGCGGCATAATGTGTTTATACCCCTGGTGGTCCAGCAGGCTGCCTCTCCACTGGTTGCAGGGAGGGAGCCAGGAGGTCTATTTTTGTCCTGCAACTCTTTTGGAGCAGCAGCACTTACTGTCAGAGAAATTCTGTGTGTCCTGGAACTTGTGAGGGTTTCAGTTTTCAGGGCAGGCATATACCTCTCAGCTACTCTCTGTGCCAAACGCAAGTCAACATGAGATTTTGCTTGGCCAGTTAAGGTGATCTTTGATCTCCTCACCGGCATTTTAAGGGTCTTTTAAGGACAAAAAGGAAGGAACACCATTCCCACATGTTCCTACAAGACTCACACCCTGAGCGATACCAAGTCTAACCTCCAAGTCTGACAAACCATTATATATCCAATAAACCAAGGTGGTAGGACCTGGGTGTCACATGGTCTGTCCAATTAAACACTGAAGATGATCTGGTAACAGTATTCCCATATGTTGTCAGCACAGGGAAATTATTAAAGGAAAGTAAGCTCTTTCTATACTTTTACAGAGGTGAAACAATATTGCTTATTCACTTGTAATATGTCTGTAAGAAACAATTTATCCTCTGATGCTGATCAAAGAAGATCATAGCTTTAATGTAACAACAGCTCCCTTTGGAACAGAATAGCTGATTTGGAGAACATCTCCAACTCGGTTATAGTTCCAGCTGAATTATTTTGGCCAACAATGTGATGTTACCTTGTCAGTTCTCAACCGTTCCCAATTTTCTGCACAAACCCCCAAATATGTTACCTTACTGCTAATACTTGATTCCGTTTGATTGTTTGGTTTCCTTTAGCAGAATTAATTTTATTTACAAAGCACCAACAGATTCCGCAGAACTGTACATGGGACTTTTACTGATAACCATAAAATAGCTCACTGTTTTTGTATTTCTAAGCCCACAATAGTGAATTCTGTACTGTTGTGAATTCAAAAACCACAAGCCAAAAAAAGTAATCGTACATTAGAGGAACCAACATATGGTGAGGCTCAAACTAGCTAAACTACACTGAATCGTGTTCAGAAGAGTTGGAATATGTAGCATACTGTGGATTCAAATTACATAGTTTGTATGGTTAAAAGTTTACAAATACTTTGGCAAGCCAACATTCTGCTAAAATATATTCCAAATGCAATCAAAACTCAGAGAGGGAATCTATTTACAACTAATTAGAAAGAACAGGACCCCATGCTATAATGCTCCAGTTGCAAATGTACTGGCAAAGTTCTCTGAACAGCAAGCCTCAAGGATGGAAAAAATGTAAACGTCCCACAAATATATTACACTGTAGGCTTGTTTTTCCCTTTTTGATTAACAGCATGTACAGATTTCCTGTAAATGCTCTTGCTGAACAGCTTTATGTTGAGGTATAGGATACTGGCTGTTTAGATTTCTAAGACAGAAATTTAAGAGCAATAACTAACTCTTGTTGGGTGCCTACATTTTCCCGTTAATGGTGGAGACGGTACTCAAAGCAAGAGAGAAAGAAATAGTTATGGGGATTATCATACATTTCCTCAGTCGTTTATCTGTCGAATTTAAACTTTCACTCATCTCTTTTTCTATTGTTGATCCAAAACAAGATGAAGAACTTTTCCATGTGTGTCACGTAAAGGAGAAATATCTGTTTGTTTGTAAAGTGGCAGATTTCATTTAGAATCAACATACTGTTTATAACTCCTTAGTGACTGACGTTTTTTTCCAAAATGTTCGTGACTGAGGCTGCTTTCACAATAGTGTGATTCCCTTTTTCTACAATTATTTTGCACATTCTTTTTAAATACATCTATACATATTATATATTGATGTAGGGGGGTGGGGCTACATTGAGCTTTCTTTCGATACCCTGTATGTATATATAACATATTAAGTATGAATAAAAAGTGAATGAAAAAAACATTATTAAAAAAAAATAAAAAAATTGATGCATTTTTTTAGCCCTGATTGTTCGAATGTCTCCTATGTCTGAAAAGCCAATCTAGTTTGGAACGTATAGAGCATATTTTGGTAGGAGAGAATTACGTTTTAAGGCTAACTTTTTGTGATGTGGGTGTGATGGCACTCTAAGTATAATAGTGGTCATGAAATCCAAAACAGATACACAAAACTATTTCATTTTTGCATATGTTTATTGTTCTCGCTGTGAAAAACACTTTCTCCCTGTGTGAAACATTTGAACCCAGTTCATAATGAATGCAGTTTTGAACATTTATTTTAATCAACAATTTGACTAAATTCTGGAATCCAGGCAAAAGGAAGATTGTATACATACTCGAATAGGTTTGGCACTGGTAATCATATATTTAGTTACTGCACTGTTTTAAGAATGTAATGAAATTCTTGTTTTAAGGGAAAATCAACAAAGGCATACTTTTGGTGTTTTTCAATAAACAATTATGAACAGATCTAACAGTTTCTAACATAGTTTAAATACATGAAAGCATGCATGTATTTAATTATGCATTTGTTTTTATTTGGGGTTTATCGAAATATAGCTTGCAAAAACTGGAGATCTCTTGCCTTTGCAAGCCCTTACCTTCTGTCAAGCCCAGTCTTTCCGTGGCTGTTCAATCACAGCCTTCCCAATGCAGCTCAGTGAGAAGTCTTTGCAAGGCAAGTGATCTGGGCAATTGCTGCCTCTTGAGTTTAGCTCCGCTGAGCTAACCAAACCAGGAAGTAACAGGATTTGTTGTCTAATTGCCACCCAGCATGGTGTAACAAGCTTTATTTATAAAACTGCATATACAA
This sequence comes from Pelobates fuscus, assembly GCF_036172605.1. Lineage (NCBI taxonomy): Eukaryota > Metazoa > Chordata > Amphibia > Anura > Pelobatidae > Pelobates > Pelobates fuscus. Next base: position 158,514,613 of record NC_086321.1, read on the forward strand.
TTATAAGAAAAGCTCAAACTAAAAATGGTATAGAAGGTACTGGGGGCTGTTAAGGGAAAAGTCCGTTCCCACACCGGGTGTAAAAACCCACTAAGAGTAGCAATAAAGTGCTAATGTATCTACACACACCCATAAAAATGGTATACTAACCAGGAGCAGGAGAACTGAAAACCCTAACGTTTCGGCCCTTAAGCCTTCCTCTGGGGGACCTCTTTTTTGTACTATTGGTGTATTATATTATGCTACTTGTCATATTACTTTAATGCATTAATGTAGGTGTGCCTTGGGTTTATTGTTCTCTTTTTTATTTATAAAACTGACCATTTTTATTGAAAGCCGCACTTTTTTTGTAAAATAAAAAAAAGAGCACATTATTTACATATAAAGCTTTTCCATGTAGACATTGCAGTTTGTGTGTTTTTCTTTACAGTATTCTAAAGCACCTTTTAGGTATTCTACACACGTGTATTTGTTAAATTATTGAGCACACTATCATATTTTCGTTACAGTGCTTATTTGTACTTATATTAGTTCAAAGTGATTAACATAGAGTTGTTAGGTAATGGTGCTTGCACATATCAGCCAGTCAGATGAGGTGTCTGTGGTGTTTGTTCTGCTCATGTACAAATACTTTAGACACTAGTGGCAAATAGTCTTGTATTTCAATTATTTCATTCAAATGTGTGTTATATTCAGTATGAAGACTGAATACCATTTGTTACCTCAGTGTGAAACGGCTAAATTAATGAAAGTTGTGTAGGAGCTACTCTATGGAGAGTGGCAAGCCAAGCTTTCTTTGTTTAGTCTAGGGAAGCAAAGCCTAAGTGTTGCGTAATAAATATGAACTGGTGTTTTCAAGGTCAGTTTGGCTCTCTGGGGAACTTTTTAGCTTATAGAATGCATAAACAAATAGCTACTTACATTTATACTTTCTCTAAATAGTAAACTGGCCCCATGGCCAACAAAACCTACTTGATTTGTCCATCACTTGATGTTTGTGCAACATCATAGCCTTATACTACATAGTTTGTGTTTGAAATAAATTCTGTTTATGAGATATATCAGTTTATCTTCAAAAGTTAAGGCAGCTGGGGGCGGGGCCTGACTGCAGAGCCAAGAAGACGTGTCTGGCTGCGGCTCCAGCAAAACGAGAACTTTTCCTTGATAATTGTTACCGATAAACCAGCAGAACCGGCTCACTCTGTGGCCCAATCGACTGAGGAGCGAGAGACCTCCGTGATGATACCGCACACGTGGGGATACTCACCGACCTCACCAACTCTGCTTCTGTGGCCTACCAGCATGGACGGCGTAGGGGAGACGGCCGCTCCCCGTCCGCTGAAACTAGCTATACGCACCGAAGCAAGTTCCTGTTCCCCCCCCTATGGACCGGCGGGGGTTATCCTGGTCCCCACCAGCCCCAAGCAACTGGCAACCCTGCATCACACCGCCCACCAGGATGCTGGCCCGAAACCTACTAGGCCTAGCAAAATGGAGGAGGTGTCCAGGCCGTCCAAGCTCACGCCAAAGCAGCCGAGCAGAGACCATGTGGACACAGCACTATGTCGGCTAGACAAGATATTTCTGCGCTTCTGGAGGGCACTACATAGGCATCTGGCACAACTGCCGCCGCCACCTACCTATAAGCTAAAGGTGAGGGGAACTGAGGTGCGCACTCCACGCACCCAGGCATCTACCACTGGGACTTGTGGCCCACCCGGGCCGGCGGTCAACCGGAGACTCCCTCCCACGCAACGCCCACAAGGTACGAGGAACGCATGCCGCAGGCGGCGATACCACAGCGCGGCCCTCCGTAACGCCCGAAGAAGGGAAGACTCGGCCTCACTGAGCTCCCGAGTCTGTGGGAAGAAGTTGCCGACCGGCTACAAGGCCCGGCCCTGGAACAAGGCCTCAACTCGCCCGCGCTGCCCAGCTGAACAAGCGGACACCAAGAGGCACACAGCCACATGGTCCAACATGGAAGGTGCGGCAACCAGCTGCAAAAGTGACCAGGCACTAACATCACAGCTACCGACTACGGGAATAGGATGACCCTGCGCCTACACAGGTGTCCTGAGACCAACTCAGAAGGCATTTGCGGTTACACAACCGCATACCATGGACATACGGTTTAAGTGCATGCTCTTAGCTAATTGACGTAATTGTTCTGCCCTCTTCTATTTCCAATCCTGCACACTAGCCTATATAACTACGTGCCAACATCTTATATGACATGCCCAGCTATTGGCATAACGGGAGGCATTCATGGTGGGAAGGGAGCTAGGTGGCCTAATCAGCATGACTACGTAATCTACCATTTAAAGTATTAAGAGATCTGAATATGCTTGTGCCAACCACTTGTTTTTTGTGATAATGGTCATGCCTAGCTAGAATAGTTACTCACGTTTAAAGATATTATACACAGCTTTTGACTAGCTACTTTCACTTTTACTGCGCTATACTGGTTATTAACTGGAACTCTCAATTAATATAAAAATAAGCTATCACTCAAAGGAGTTGTGACAAGGTGTTAGCATGTTCCCATCCTGTGTACATACTGTATGTCCCTTCTTTATTCTGTACCCCTTTTAATGCTTGCCTCAATAAAAGAAAGATTGACAAAAAAAAAAAGTTGTAAATCAGCTCTTTCATTTTTTTGTAATAGGTATATCTAGAATCCCCCGTTTTAAAAAAAAATAAAAAATTATTATGCTTTTTTGCAAAGTTATACTTAAGAAAAAGTAGGGACTACTCATTCTTATGTTTAACCTGCAAGTTGACAAAAATTGACATAGGGTGGAGCTTTAGTCAAACCCCATGGCCTTTGTCAACTTTGTTACCTCCTTCTAGCGTTGTGTCACTTCTGGAAGAGGCACTTCACAGATCTTCAGTGTTTACTCTAACGCAATTGTGAGAGTCAACACCGGTCCATTAGTGTACTGCACATGCACATGATTTCACAAGCACGTCCAGGGAAGGGTGGAGCATGGGATTTGCAGGTGCCGCGTTTTTAGACACTTTAAGGTGGTGGCGCTGTTAAAGACGAGCCAGCAAGACCAGAACATAGATTAAAAAAAAGTGAAAAAGTCTGAGGGGAGAGGTCAGGGGGCGTTAGGGTAAGTGATCTTTTGGCTTGGGGCAAAGGGACTTGCTAAGTGACAGAATTGCATTAAGACATTCCTTACTTTTTTGTGTCATTTTACCCCACACCCTCTAGCATGTAAGCTCATTGAGCAGGGCCCTCAGCCCCTCTGTTCCTGTGTGTCCAACTTGTCTGGTTATAACTACATGTCTGTTCGTCCACCCATTGTAAAGCGCTACGGAATTTGATGGCGCTATATAAATACCATAATAATAATAATAAGACCTAGTGGTGACTAGTGATAGAGTTAATTGAGTTGATTCTGATTGCTTTATAATATATAATAATAATAATAATAATAATATAATGTGAAATATTTGTAAATTCCATATGGGAGCTTATTGAGGTTGTGTGTGCCATATTTGAATTAAAAAAAGGCAAAATAGTATGTGGTTAACATGATAATATTAAAACCACATCTGTTTAACTGTCTCCTACTTTATAACAATGGCTCTTAATGAGGAACTGCCACGGCCCATTTTACAACAACCAAATAGCTAAATGAAACTTAGCCATTGTTCGAAGTATTTTTTTAATTTTATTTCTATCTTTATATTTTCACGTACATACTTTGATGGCCAAGGCTGGACAAAGTATGTCAATTAGTGCCATATGGCACTGTTGGAGGAAATTCCAAGCTTGTATGCTTGTATGTGGAATTTCTCTGTCAGATGCTAGTGTTTGCATGCGAGAACCAGAGGTACCATGGGATGGCAGAGATGCAGCAATGCAGAAGGGCAGCCATGGTAAATACATTTTTTACTTACCTCTGCTGCATTTTTCTTCCCATTAAATGCTCAAATAAGAAGCGATGGTTTATCTTTAAAGGTGCATGAAGGCATGTCTTATAAAGTCATTAAAGTTTCATTAACGCAAAGTTATTATTTCTTTTAGGATCTATTTAGGAGACAATCAAAAATTGGGAAATAGATGGAGCATCTATCAGTGGAAACTGTACCGTGATTAGATACACAGTCCAGTAGGATAATAAAGTCATATTAATAACAAGCTCACCTGTTTAGTTTTAGCGATATTCACTCCTTGTGACTAAAACAATGTGTTATTCAGGTATATATTATCAGGGTTATTTACTAAAGTGAGAATTCAAAGTGAATTTAAAGTGAATTGTATTTAAGGCCAGAGTAGCTGATTGGAAATCATAGCTGACATAGGTCTTTTTTCCAGTTTGGCTTTTTTTTCCTTAAATTTGAAATTCACTTTGAAATCACCTTGAATTCTCACTTTAGAGAATAATAACCCTGTATGTCAATCTCTCAATCCTATCTGTCATCTTATTTACTACTTTCATCTCCTCACTTTTACTAATCACAACCTCTGAAACCTTGCTCCTCAGGACTTCCTTGCCCACTCCTCTACTTCCCTCATTAGTAGTAGGCAGAGTTTGACTCGTGGCATACAGCCTGGCACAGAGATGTAGGGACTGTAGCAGAAAATAGTAAGTACCACACTGCCACATCATAATAGGACTCTTTTGAACTGTTATGGAAATAAAAGCAGCTAGAGTATTTGCAAAGTGCACAAAGTCAAGTTGTTAGGAGTTGCAGTTCAGTTGTCATTGTTTTTACAGAAAGCTGGGAAGCCCTCATTGAATTTTGAAAGGCGTTATACATAGTGTAATAGAAGCTGGGCATATGTATCTTCATTAGTAATTGTTTTTATTAATTAAAGACGCTCTGTCACTATGCAAGCTTTGGCTTTGGTGGAGAAGATCAACATGGAGGCAGGCACCCACGTATAAAGAAAAAATATTATATATATATATATATATAGGCAAGTGGCAATGGTGGGAGTATAATCAATAAGATATAATAAAAAAAAAATAAAAAAAAACAACTTAACATGCTAATTTAAAACTCCTATATAATTTCCTGCAGTACTACTCTCAGGACAATGCAGCTGTACAGCAGACAAGAAAACAGCAGTTGTGGTAAGGGAAAATGTATTACTTTAAAAAATCTAAAGAAAAATAAGTAAAATAAAAGGGCTGATGATAAATATGTGCATCTAATATATATACAATATCAAATATACTCAGGGCTATTCCCTAAACTGTGAATTGAATTAAACTGTGTAGTGAATTAAATACAGATTGTAGAATAGCCAAGCTGTTACCAGACCTGTATCGAAGAATTTTTCCAGATCAGCTGTTTTTGGGACAGAGAGAGGCAGGAAGTCAGAAGGATGAGGAACATGCAGGATTGAAAATAATATTAGAAATTAACATACATTTTAATAAGAACAGTACTTATTATATATAATATACTCTGCTACTTTAAATTTCAAAATATTACCTAAGTTTAAAGGGACACTATAGTCACCAAAACAACTGTAGCTTAATGAAGCAGTTTTGGTATATAGATCATGCCCCTACAGTCTCACTGCTCAATTCTCTGTCATTTAGGAGTTAAATCTCTTTGCTTATGCAGCCCTAGCCACACCTCCCTGCATGTGACATACACAGCCTTCCTAAACACTTCCTGTAAAGAGTTATCTAATGTTTACACTTCCTTAATTGCAAATGCTGTATCAGTCAGAATTTCTAACCTCCTGCTCTGTTAATAGCTCGCTAGACCCAGCAGAAATTTCCTGGATGTAATTAAAGTTCAATGTATAGAGCAGAAAATAAAAACGTTTAAAGTAGCATCTGATTGAAAGTGAAACCAGGTTGTTTTTTTTAATGCAGGCTGTGTCAGTCACAGCCATGGGACAGGGCTACATAACCAGAAACAAAAGCGATTTTACTCATAAATGACAGAGAATGGAGCAGTGAGACTGCAGGAGGACAATCTATACTCAAAAGCTGTTTCATTAAGCAAAAGTTGTTTTGTTGACTATGTGTCCCTTTATTGGCACCAAGGGCAGAGATGTGTTTTGGTAACCCTTTCCTCTGACACTGTAAAAAAGTTTCTGTCTCACTCTACAGGCCAACACCTATCTGTTAATTAAATTACACATACTTTCTCGCATTCATATACACATACACACATATTCACACATGCTTACATTCCTATATATTATTATACAGAGACAGACACATATATTCACACAGACACATATACACACATTCTTATATGCATACAGATAGATACATGCACACCTTCATAAACACACACACCTTCATATACACACACAGATTCATTTTAGTGAATAACGCTGTTAGTCTTTATTCAATTTTTTTTTTTTTTTACCTTGAAAGGGAGAGCTGGGGTGGAACCACATAACTGACATCCAGTGGTTTGTTCCTGGGATCTTACTGATTTCCCAAGCCCTAGCAGCTCTGTACTGATGCCGGGGCTAAGAGTATATAACAGCCACAGAGTAGGCACCTCCCATGTGACACCCCCTGCAGCAATGTGCCAGTCAGCAGGTACATGTACTTTGTTCACACCCTGGCTCCATACCCCTGCTTTGTATTCTTCAGGTCAAAGATATTTCCCTTTAATGCCTCTATTGAAAGTATAATCTTACGACTGCCTGTGCATATATTAAAATGTAATGTGCCCACCTATATATGGGTATTGGATGGTAACAATATGTTGTTCTCCTTTCCCTATGCTAATGTCTAGGATCTGTGTTTACGGTGTTGATCGTGTTTCGGAATGTCAGGTGGTGGACATTTCGCTTCACAGCTCTTTGAATGGACATGCTAGCATACAAGGCAAAGAGCATTTTCCTTCTGGCTGCTAATATGAAGAGTGTGGGATTTTGGTAATTGTGTTAACCCGCAGTACCATGTATGGCATTTTAAATTATACTCTATTTTAAAGTCTCAATGCATTCTGTACACCTTTTATCAATATTTAATTCCCAGCCAATATTACATATGAAAATAATGTGAATTCCATTTATTTAGTGACACTGCTTCCTACGATACGAGATTCTGATTTCCTTCTTTATAATGTACTGTGGTACACTTTAATTGTTCATAGAATGAAGCATCTTATTATTTTTCAGTTGCTATACCTTTATTTTCATAGCAGATCCCTTTATTTTTGGTTTTATCCTATTCCAGTACATATTTAGTAAATAGGTGAGCCCTGTGATTAAATCTAATCATGCACTTATACTTCTGTTGTTATTAATGAGATCTCAGCATGGTTCTAATTGGTGCAATAATGACAATTTGTCCTGTCAGCATTTACCATGTAAACACTGCTTTTCCGAATGCAGCGTTTACATTGGTTCCTAAGGGCACCTCTAGTGACTGTCACTTAGACAGCAACCAGATGTGCTTCCTGTTGCATAGTCCTGCAGTCTGCACAGGGCTGATGGACTGTGCCTTCACGCTCAGAATGAAGACCCTGAATGCTCCACATACAGATGTGTTTGGATAATGCATTTCTAACATGAGATGCTGATCGGTGCAGCACTGCAATTATTATTATTATTATTTTATTATATATATATATATATATATATATATATTTAGCGCCATCAGATTCCGTAGCGCTGTACAATGGGTGGACTAACAGACATGTAATTGTAACCAGACAACTGGACGTACAGGAACAGAGAGGTGGAAGGCCCTGCTCAATGAGCTTACCATGCATGCTCATTAGGCCACCAATGCCTCTGTATGGAGAAAAATTTGATTGGCTGAGATGATTAGTAATGATGATCTCAGCTACAGCAGAGTGGTGCCTGTGGTGAGACTGGAGCAGTGCGGGATTAAAGGTCTTCATCTTTCATCTGCCATTACTTTTGCTAAATATAATTGAAAGTGAAAAGTAATATTATATCACACATATTTGGATCCCTATTTATACAGGGATGTATATGATTCAATAACTGCTACATTTCGGATGTGACAAAATTGAGGATGGGCATCTGAATCTCTCCAGCTGTTTGATTAATGGATCACTTCTGCCACCACAACCTCAGACTAATTTAAGTTTTTATGAGGATATGGGTGTCCGAGCCATCTTATCTTAAATGGTTAAACTGTTTGCAACAATTTAATTACTTTCTGCATTGTAATATGAGTAAGACTTGGCCAGGCAACTGGTAATAGTATGTAGTGGTTATGGTGCACAGATTGTTTCTTTATCTCTTTGGGACAATGGCAGCACGTGGTTAGAAACTTGCACTTTATGGATAACAAAAAGTACCCTAGAGAGCTTTATGCTGCTATGATTATCAGGAGTAATGCAGAAATGATAAATCGTCATTAAAAGTAAACGTAAAACAAAGCTAAGTTTAAACCACTACACAGCTTTAAGTTAATTTTTATAAACCAACAAATTCAGAACTAGATCTTTACCTGTGAGGTAACTGCCTTCCAACCTTTGGCACTCCAGATGTTGTGGACCAAATCTCACCTGTTGCATTGCCAGCATTATGGCTTCAAAGGCATTATGGGATATATAGTCCACAATATTTGGAGTGCCAAAGGTTTCCTACCTCTATTGTAGACCAATGACATATCAGGCATGTATTATTATGAATGAATATGCCTTACCCACAATCCTTAAAGAGTTAATGGAGTTGATGGAATCTCCTTGCTCAGGATTAGCGAGTTTGAATAAGTGATTGCATCTAAGAGCAGTTTCATTGCCATTGGGTAACTGGGACTCTGTTAATTGTGTCTTGCAGTTTTATATTAATTGATAAGCAGCAATATTAATGAAATGGTGCTCATTAGAATCAAAAGTCTTCTGAGCATACAGTTAAAACACAGAATGTTCTGTGCCCCGTGACAAGCTGAATTGTATAATGTTGCTAACGGAATATGATGCAGAGTATAGACTCAGAATTGTAACCATTTTGAACTCTAAATGAAGCAGTCCCTTTTCACATGCTTGCTTAGGCACACATTTTTCGATTTCTGCTGAACCTGAAACTCGAGAGACCAGTAGGTTTGTGAAATGTAAACATTTTGCATTGAGTTGTACATCGGATTTCCTGTTAACCCTCCTATTCTCTATGGGGATTCACGGGATGCACAGTAATTGTAGATGACAGTACAACCCAACTGAGCATTCATCAATATTCATGACCTGCTGAGAACATGTTGTTCCTGTGTGTAGCTGTATGGACAGGACAGTATTCTCTATGGTCTCAATAACCACATGGTATAACCATTTTCTTCTCTGTAAATAGATGTTCAAAAAAAAAAACCACCCTGCTATGTGTTATAGTAGCTATGCGTCTGTTTACTACTAATAATCCTGTTTGGTATCTGTTATATCTTTTTTGTCGAAGTCACAAAACATTTTGAATTCTTTTACTTTTGATCTTCTTGGATGGACAACGGGAATTTGCAAGGAGTGTTTATGTTGTGTTCCTGGATACATCCTTATGCTTTTATTTAGTATAGCAAACATATGTTTAAAGGCATAGTGTCTTGTGACAAGTGCTTGATGCTTTTATTAATAAAATGTTATACTGGCAGTGGTGTCTTGTTTTATGCTATTAAAGCAAAATTGTCGATTGTGGAATTTTTTGCACTTATCACAAGACAGCCCCCTGGGTGACATGTCCTTCCTCAGTGGTTTAGCATTGCCTTTTTTGGGGGGGGAGGAGCTTGGCTTTGTCTTTTGCTCCTGACAGCTTAATTTGCCAGGAGCCTGCACGCGCACACATATTCTTGCTCATATCAAAGATACTGTACATCACCTGCAAATAACTTTTTTTTCTGTTATGTGGATATGAACGCTGCTTCAAGACCCATTGCTAATTTGTGACAAAATTCTGCACTTTCACTTAAAGGCGATAAAGTGGTCCTTACTTGGCTTGCTTATATCCTTTTATTTTACTGACATTTCAATCAAATTCCAAAATGGTCTCCATGGTTGCATCTTGTTCTAAATAGTCTAATTTTTAAGAAACATTTACCATTGACAATGAGCGCAGCACACAGCAATGGCAATTACTGACTACAGGGTTCAGCATTAATTGATTATGTCATATTTGGCATTTCTAGGTATTTCCCCAATAAGAGGGAGTCACGCAGAATTAAAAAATATCTGAATGTGATGTTCCTGTATGCCTGCCCTAATCCTATCCTGCAGGGATTGGCATGGGCTCTCCATTCAACCTTTGCCAATCACTGTGATATAGTTAAGAAATAAAAAAAAAATCATATTGTGACAGACAGTCACGATGTGAATAAGCAGTAGAAAGGGAGATTTAACCTCTCATGCTACTATCACACAGTGGAGCATAATGGTTGGTCAGAGCAGTGGCAACCTTACCACCAATAAGTGACAAGAGAGCTAACAATATATAGTCACCTACAGCAAATTGATTGTAAGGTTATTTGAGTAAGCCCTTCCTCATGTCTATATATACCCACAATACTATTGTAAACAGGGCCGGTGAAAGGATATTTGCCGCCCTAGGCAAAATAAAAATTTGCCGCTCCCCATATGCGCTGCCCACCATGTGACATCACAATGCCCCACCCATATGATCTGCCTTATGAACTTACGCCAGTTCTGCACACAGTGTGTGTTTACATTAAAAAGCTTGCAGAGGGGGGCGTGGCTGACTAAGCTGCAGGCAAGACATGCTTGAAAGGAGCTCTGCCAGAGAAACTATAAAAAAGCTGATTAATCACCCTCGAAATTGCTCCAAAAGCAAAGGAAAACGGAAACCCCCACCCAGTCGACACAATGGGGCGTAAAAAATAAATAAAATAAAAATGCAGGAGACCCTTAAAATGCCTGATATCAGGCTATCATTTGAAAGGCCTACCCCGCGGGCCGCTCCTAAAATGGCGCCGGCAGAGCTGAGCGATAGCGAAGCCTCTGAGGAAACACATGAGACGGAGCAACATACCGGGACTGGCCCTGCAAGCGGTATCAACAGCGAGTCCGGATCCGACGAGGGCTCCTCACCGGCTACCAAAAGGGACATAAAGGACCTGTTGCTAGAAATGAGGCAAGTGTGGAAGGCGGACCTACGGGCAACACAAGCCGAGCTGGGAACCCTGCGCACACGGCTTGCGGACAGGGAAGCCAGAGATGGAGCCAGAGACCAAAAGCTACAAACAGCACAGGAAGAGATTCAGGAACTCACCCACCAGGTCCAGACACTTGCCAGAAGTGTGACGGTGATGGAGTCCAGACACAGAAGGAAGAACATACGCCTTTGAGGAGTGCCGGAAAGAATCCAGGGAGAAGACCTGCTGCCCTTCATACACCGCTTACTGCATCACATAGGGGCCACGAGGAGTGCTGGAATGGAAATAGTGACCGCAGCGTTTTGGATCCGAAAGGCGGCAGCTGCTCCAGAGGAAGCATCACAAGACATTATTGCAGTCACCAAGGACATCACAGCCAGGTCCACTATAATGTCCCGTCCCAGAGAGATGAAAAATATCAGATTTGAGGGCTCAATAATAGCCATATATGGGGATCTCCCGTTTGCCGTATTAATGGCAAAGAGGCACCTCACACCAGTGGCAAAAAAATTGAGGGAGGCAGACATTAAATATAGATGGGGGGCTGAGGGATACTTAGTGGCCCAGAGGGAAGGGGAAACATATACGCTAACCCCCCAGGAAGACCAAGCGGCATTCCTCAGAGGCCTGCAAGCAACTGGGAGAGACCCAGAGAGGGTACATAGAGCCAGATCTGGCGCACACCGCTAACCCCCCACACACTGCACACCTAAGGCCGTCACAAGTCCCCTACTATGACCATGTAGGTCACGGGGAGACTGTTCAACGCACGACATTGCAAAGCTGGCCCAGACAGGGAACGTCACAATCTCTCTTCTGACCAGAAGACAAACACATAACACACTCCCCTACAGCCCCCCCCCCCCAAAAAAAACAGAGAATGCTCAGAGGTGAGGTAAATGGTTACAATATAATCACTAATTTACCACCGCTGCACGGGGGGGGGGGGGGGGGGGGGCATTAGCACCAAGTTAACCTATGACTGGAAGGGAGACCCCAAGCCCAGGGCAGCCCACATATATACTGGCCCACGAGAGGGTCCCCACATGAAGCATCCCCAAACGATGTACCATAAAGATGTAAGCCTACACAGATGGACTGGAATAAGAAATTGTTGACCATTGTCCTTAACATAATATTTCTACCATAAGTTGATATAGTGTGTTTTGTGTGAGAAACCTCAATAAAATACAAATTTGAAATAAAAGCCTGCAGAGACAGCTAGAAGAGAGTCAAATTTTGCAGTTCGTCACTGATTTACTGTATAAATCCCAAATTTATTTCTCTATCCTTGATTTACTGTCTGTTGAAGCAGCAACTATCTTGTAGGTTTCTGCTATCTTTTTAATTACTTTTTAACCTCACTGGGTTTAAATACTACTGAACATTACTGAGAATCATTTTAATATTTGAAGATGTGATATGTAATGTTATTTCTAGTCTGGCGTCTGTCAATCCCTATATCTCACTTGAGGTTTGACCACTTTAAGCAGTTCTTATTTCACTATCATATCAATAAATGTCATAATTTTTATTGTGAAAAAAAGGCATTGCACGCAGGTGGGATCCAACATAATAATGTGGAAGCTTTTTACTGTTATGATTAACCCTGTATAAAGTTATGGTTAACCACATATAATTCTACATTTACTCACATCTAATTAGCTACAAATGTATGGACACATCAAAAACTTGCCATAAATACCAACAAACATTGCAACACACCCACACACATAAAGATACACACAAGCACACATACACACACTAAAATACTAGCATGCATTTATATACAATATATAGACACAAATAACTACAATACACATGACTTCCTAAGACTAGTACCCTAAAGTTAAACCCCAAAATACAGCAACATCCATTCATTTAGATCAGTCCTACTGCCTGGATCAAAGAGGGCAAGGCTCTCCCTTCACCTCAATTTTAAACCTCCATAGTTTAACAATTTTACCCCAGTTCTCCAATTTCAGAGGCTATTGCTTCCAACCCCAAAGTCAATAGTAACACATTTAACTATAAAGTCCCCATTTCGAGTCCAACAGTCATGATCCCCCTTCCCAATTGATCCAGGGGGTATGCTCATCAGTACACATTCATAGACACACACTATGCTATACTGATACCATGGTGACTAATGTTGGGGGAGCAGTACAGCCTTCCCTCCTGTTCCTCCTTCCTCCTTTTTCCATTAACAGTCTGTAAGTGCCAGGATACAACTAAACATCTCAGCACTCCTGAGCCTGGTTCAGTCTTAATATGTGGCAGGGTGAGCTTTTGACAGCAACTATGCCAGCTGCAAAGCTGTCTCTGTGTGCCAGGCAGCTTGTACTCTGCCCGTGTTGAGCAAGTTGATTTCCTGTAGAGATTAATTAGTTATTTTTTTATGGAATCCTCAAGTACATTGTCTGAACAAGGTCTTCCTCCAAAATTAATGATACATGGACCCCCAGAAGCAGCAGCAGAAAACAACAACAAATTAACAAATATAAAAACAATATATTAAAATCCATTAAATCGAAATGAGTTGGATTTTAATATATTGTTTTTGTATTTTTTAATTTGTTGCTGTTTTCTGCTGCGCCTTCTGGGGGACCATTATAATCCTTTGGTTCATGAGGTCCACTTTCTGCAGTTTGGGGGCTAGCCATACAGGCACCTTCAGTGGCCCGCCCACCCATCTCCTTCTCATACCATCCAATATTTGGAGATATGTGAGAGGGTACTACTTGCATCATAAACACTACAGTGAGCTGTAGTAGTTATGGTGCTTGGAGCGTTCTTTTAGGACCCTCTTCAGGCCATGTGCATTTTGGTTCCTAGGAGATCAAGTAACTGATTTTTATATATAATTTAAGCAAAACACCAGCACTGGGATAAAGAGGTGTCAGTGTAAGATACTCTCAAACATGGCTGCTGTTACTCTTGTGGCCCTGCTTCTATTCCATATGTGCCATTGACAAATCATTATTGGAGACTCCTAATTTTTTAAGAATTTAAGCACAACCTGAACTAAAGTGGAAGCGGTGGTAAAATAATGTGGATTGATGAAAGTTAAAATATAATCTGTAGCCCTATCTCTGAAGTTGCCAGTCAATCGCAGCTAGAGGATCTTGGGTAATGCTGGTCGTGGTCAAAGATTGTATCTTGAAAATGGCACTACAAAAGTCAATTCTAGAAACATTTGGCAATTTTATTTTACAAGAGGAATGTGAAGCAGCAATGGCTTTATATTTGTTTATGGAAATAATGAGAAAAATATGAAGAACTGACTATTATTATTATAAACATTTATGGTTTGGCTTTTGTTATGATTTATAAATCCACTGCACAAGACTAACTTCATGACATTTATTAAAGGCAAGGGAATCTTTGTTCTGCATTGGACTATTTTCTTTCATAAGCTGTGTTCATCTGTGAACAGGAATATGATGTATACCTCGCACTTTCACTGCTTTAGCATTTCAATTTTAAAAATGGCAAAAGATATATTTGAAACAGACCAACAATGGTAAGAGAATATAATTCCCCAGACATATTGCAGGTGCCAAACACACAATGCAGGAATTCAGATTTTTCTTTTTTTTGCTGTAAAATGGGTCATTGAACATGAAAAAAAATGTTTTAATAGAATTTTAGGTATTTTTAATGACGGACGGGGGCAGATCCCCACAGACCTTAATAATGTAAACTGGAAAGTTTCTTCCTTCTTGCACAATGCGAATGTTTAAAAATAGCAGGCCTTGGCTCAGATGACTAATGTGCGCTGCTTGTTTTGCAAAGCTTTTCTCATTTCACTTTGGAAGGATTGTTTTGATGAATAAGCCTTTAGATTTAAACCAAATGGTTCTTTCTTTTTTTCTCAACTGAAAATAAAAAGGTGAAGTTCCATTGAATGAGGCCTCACTAATTCATATAACAGCAATTATTTATGATTTGTTACATATGGGATAATAAACCTTCAAGAATAAAATTCCTCACAACACTTTGTTATTGCAAACTTTAATAAAAAAGGGAGTGAAGAGTAGGCCTCCCCATTTTCCTGATTTTAGGGCGTGTTCCATTGTCCCGACCTAGTTTCCAGGTGCCCGTTTTTGGAACACCAGGTAAAATGTCGCCAATAAACTTAGTGCGAGCGTATCATTAGACAAGCTCGCGCTTTGTTTAGGGCTCTAGAACTCTGCAGAGGGCGCTGAAACAGTACTATCTGCCCTCAGTGGACTGGCCTGAATAATGCACAGAACAACCTGCATGCATTCACGCCAGGCTGAACTGCTGGTAATTAAGGCAGACACACCCCTTTCTAGCTGAGTCCACCTATTTGGGTGGATATAATGCTAGAATCATGTCACAAACCCGCCCCCTGAAACTGTTGGGAAGCGTAGAATAGCCTGATTCTATCAGTATTACAAGATAAAACGTACACATATAATGTTGAATGGCAAAAAAAAAAGTATTCTGTATTGTGTTAGTATCTGTAGCATGTTGCACTCCATTACAATGAATGTGCATGTGCAGATGGCTTGCACACCTCCAATTGTACCTTCTTAAACCAGAGTACCCTGTGTGCTATCACAGTATGTTCTGATGGTGATACTGGCATAACAATAGAGGAAGTAGAGGAAGCATATGTAACTTGGCCTTTGGTTTTCAGTTCTTCAATTTCACCAGCATCAATTACTGGTTTCTAACACTGAAGAAAGGGAGCTTTACACTTGACAGCATAGTTATCTCTCCTACTTCAGTGGTTGACCACAGGGACTACACTTTTGATAATCTTCTTTCATTTCCTCCCTTCTTACCACTGCAGCAGTAGGAGGAAAGGGAAAGTGAGAGTTGTAGATTGGTTGTGGCACTATTAGTTATATATGCGTATGAAGCCAGGAGACCCCTGGTTTTTCCCACGACATTTGGTCAAACTGTTTTCAAACAATTTGACGCTTACATAGGTTCCCTATCTCTGGCCCCTTCACACATATAGCTAAAGCATAAGTTCCTCTTCTGTAGCAGATAAATCAATTATGTTCCTATTGTTACGAAAGAGAGATCATCAGCTGATGCTGACCAACGAATTCTGTCCAAACACGGGTGGAATTGATTTCACTAATTCAGACTTGGGAAATTCGCCTTTATTGATATCGGTATGCACATCATGCACAATGTATATTGTTGTATAATTTGGACAAGGGAAAAGTGCAGCGAGCAGACCAGTAGAGAGCTGCATACAGATTGCCTCTTCATCGTAATATTATAGGGAAGAGGGGATATAGGGAAATTATAGTTTATGATACATTCGTTATTTTTTGCTGTCACTGGCACATCTCTACTGCATGGCCCTTGTAATTCTGTCCCTTATAGATATGTTTAAACCAAAAGTGAATTACCTACCACCGTCCAAGGGCCCAATTCCTAAAAGGTACAAACTATAATATATGGAAACTACATAAGGGCACAATTGTGTATATATATCAATGTGTATATAAAATGAACATAATCACACAGACTGTGAAATACAACATATATACACATATATATACCCCAGTAATACAAATCCTCGATTAAGGTTTTTTGAAATCATATTATTTGTTTAATGTATATATAAGAAACCAAAATAGGGAAAACAAATAATCACTAATGTAGTGGTTCTGGTGAGTATAGTATTACCCTGCAGGCATTTTCATGTAAACACTGTCTTTTCAGAGGAAAACTGCCTAGGTACACAAGTCATTCAGATGCCACTAAAGGTGCTTCCTGGGTCAATGCTGCAGAACGTGCAGCACTGACATTCAGCATCTCCATGCTCTGCGCAGTACATTACCCATAGTGATACATTGAGTCAATGCTACTCTATGAGGAGATGCTGATTGGTCAGCACAGCATTTGACTCTACCCCTATAGGAAAGCATTTAATTGGCTGAGATGTCCAATTCTGATGATCTCAGCCAAGGAGGCTTGGGCCGGCTGGGACCAGCGCTGGCAGACCCACGTGGCGCTTGAATAAAGGAAATATTTGACTCTATTTAAAGGGGACAAGTAGGGTCCGGGAACCAAAATATTAATTTGAACACAATAGGATCAGGAATACACGTTTGTATCCCTGACTCTGTAGTGTTCCTTTAATCAGCATTAAGATGCATTCTGGCCACTGGGCCAAATATCTTCGAGTTGCTCACTTTATCATGAAGTTTCCAAGAGATAAACATAGTTTCAATGGCTTGCAAACAAAGTTTTATCGGGACGAGTTGGTCAAATTCTTTCAAAATCACACATTTGGGAGACATGTTCTCAACAGAAAACACATATAGATTGGCATTGGTAAAATGTAAATAAAGTGTACCCTGCTAATAAAAACTTAATTTAAAATGCACATATGAATAGGCTGCATTTTGCTGATATAATGGCTTTTCTGTATCTGCGTGACCCTTTAAACAATGTTATAAATACAGAGGTTCTTAGCTACTTGTCATGTATACCCATACTCCTCGCAGCTGCTCTGTAACACATGGCTCCTGCTTTCAAAGACAAACAGCTGCATCCTGGCAGTGTCTGCTCTTTTTATAGACATATGGTAATAAAGCAGATGAAGTATCTCATTCAAGGTTGTATTTTTAAGTAAAGAATTGTCACTGCGTTTCAGATGTGACTTTTCAAAATAGTTATTTTTTTTAAAATGTGAATTTACTTTAACTTTTTGAGCAGCAAGAAATAGGAAGTTGAAGATATTTCACATCTGGCAACTGAAAGGGGGGAAAAGAAAACTGCTGGTTGAGATCCATTTCTTTCCAGCCCAAGTTTAAGGGAAGCGGAGGAAATCAGAGTACGTCTATAAATATATGACATTTTTTGTTTAGAATATTGGGAAATTCCTTTTTAGACAGAAAAGCATTCCATTAAACACAAATTGCTGTAGTTGATGTTAAAGTATAAAATATCAGTTGAAAGGCTAATCTCTTCCTTTCAAAAATATATATAGCACACAAAGCCCAACTTATCTCCCCGAGCAGAACATTCCAAAGCAAGGTTGTCTTCTCCTGTGACGCCCACATGATGGCCTCATTCGCAACACATCAGCATGAATTCTAGTACAAACAGAATGTATTTTTCAGATATTTTGGGTGATAAAATTGCATTACAAAATATAAATATTTACTGAGTAATAATATATATATATATATATATATATATATACACCAATTTTGAATGATAGCACTGCAGGGACTGTAGTTTAGAAGTAAAATTATTTTTTATTTAAAATTTACAAAATAAAATTATTGACGTTTCAGTTCACAAAACAAACTTTCATCAGTTTATCCTGATGAAAGTTCGTTTTGTGAACAGAAACATGTATATGTTTTTCAAAACTGGTTTACATATCAGGGGATATAATAACAATCATCTGTCCCTTAGGAGGTCTTCAAGTTAGGTTAATACGACCTCACCTGAACAACAACACATGACATTACACCATGTTATGATTAATTTAACAAAAAAAAGCCAAAATGGAGAGGCCATGTGTGATTCAATAGCTTGTAAAACCACCTTTAGCAGCAATTTTCTCACATCGTTGTGGAGGAATTCTGGTCACTCTTCTTAACACTGTTGCTTCAGTACATTGAGGTTTTCTGACATTTGTTATTGTCCTGTTGCATGACACAATTTCGGCCAAGCTTTAGCTGTTGGACTGATGGCCTCACATTTGACTCTAAAATACTTTGGTATACAGAGGAGTTCATAGTCGACTCAATAACTGCAATGAGTCCCAGGTCCTGTGCTGCAAAACAAGCTCAAGTTATCGAGCATCCACCACTGTGCTTGATAGTTTGTATAAGGTGTTTGTGCTGATATGCTGTTTTTGTTTTTTTCAATTTTTTTTTTTTTAGTGCATATAAATGTTACAAGCAGATACTCCCCCCAGACACTCTGTATTACTGCAGATACTCCCCCCAGACACCCTGTGTTACTGCAGATACTCCCTCCAGACACTCTGTGTTATTGAAAATACTCCCTCCAGACACTCTGTATTACTGCAGATACTCCCCCCAGACACTGACACAGAGCAGAATAGGGACTGTTCCTCCTACATAGGGTCACTTGGCAGATATGGATTGACACCTATCCTAAGGATCCCTGATACACACTGACACAGAGCAGAATAGGGACTGTTCCCCCTACATAGGGTCACTTGGCAGATGTGGATTGACGCCTATCCTAAGGATCCCTGATACACACTGACACAGAGCAGAATAGGGACTGTTCCCCCTACATAGGGTAACTTGGCAGATATGGATTGACACCTATCCTAAGGATCCCTGATACACACTGACACAGAGCAGAATATGGACTGTTCCCCCTACATAGGGTCACTTGGCAGATATAGATTGACACCTATCCTAAGGATCCCTGATACACACTGACAGAGCAGAATAGGGACTGTTCCCCCTACATAGGGTCACTTGGCAGATATGAATTGACACCTATCCTAAGGATCCCTGATACACACTGACACAGAGCAGAATAGGGACTGTTCCCCCTACATAGGGTCACTTAGCAGATATGGATTGACACCTGTCCTCAGGGACCCTGATACCCACTGGGGGGGGACCTACTGTCCTCCCCCCCGCCCCCACCCGTGCGCGGTGGGTGGGGGCCATAAAAATAATGAGGGGGGGACCTACTGTCCTCCCCACTGGCCCCCACCCCTGCGCGGTGGGCGGGGCCATGAAAATAATGAGGGGGGGACCTACTGTCCTCCCCCCGCCCCCCACCTCTGCGCGGTGGGTGGTGGCCATAAAAATAATGAGGGGGGACCTACTGTCCTCCCCCCCGGCCCCCACTCCTGCGTGGTGGGTGGGGGCCATAAATCACAATGGGGGAGGACCTACTGTCCTCCCCCGCCCCCGACCCCTGCGCGGTGGGTGGGCGCCATAAAAATAATGAGGGGGACCTACTGTCCTCCCTCCCTAGCCCCCACCCCTGTGCGGTGGGTGGAGGCCATAAGAATAATGAGGGGGGGGCCTGCTGTCCTCCCCCCTGGTCCTCACCCCTGCGCGGTGGGTGGGGGCCATAAAAATAATGAGGGGGGGACCTACTGTCCTCCCCCCTGGCCCCCACCCCTGAGTGGTGGGTGGGGGCTTTAAAAAGAACAATAAGGGGGGGGGGACCTACTGTCCCCCCCCCAGCCCCCACCCCTGAGTGGTGGGTGGGGGCCCTAAATAACCCCCCCCAATCAAAGGTGACTAGGGGTCCCCAAGCCCCTAGTCACCCCCCCCACCCCAAAAGAAGTTACCCCCTACCTACCCCCCTCAGCCTAAAAAATAGTGAGGGGGGAATAAAATAACTAACCTGTAAAGAAAAATTCAACTTACCATTTGACGTCTTCTTTTTTTCTAAAATCTTCTTTTTTCGGCCCCAAAAAAGGCCAAATAAAAAGCCATAAGAACCGACGTAATAAAAAAAAGAAAAAAAAAGAAAACGAGCGCAAAAAAAAAATCCATCTTCACCCATGGAGGGCTCCGGCAGACTGAGCTCTGCAGGGCGGGGGAAGGCTTATAAAGCCTTGCCACGCCCTGCAATTAGGCTAAGAACACTCTGATTGGCTGGTTTAAGCCAATCAGAGTGCTCTTTGTCATTTTACACAGCGTGGGAAAATTCTAAAGAACTTTCCCACGCTGTGTAAAATGACACAGAGCACTCTGATTGGTGGGCTTGGAATCTAACCAATCAGAGTGCTCTGTGTCATTTTACACAGCGTGGGAAAGTTCTTTGGAATTTTCCCACGCTGTGTAAAATGACAAAGAGCACTCTGATTGGTGGGCTTGGAATCTAACCAATCAGAGTGCTCTGTATCATTTTACACAGCGTGGGAAAGTTCTTTGGAATTTTCCCACGCTGTGTAAAATGACAAAGAGCACTCTGATTGGTGGGCTTGGAATCTAACCAATCAGAGTGCTCTGTGCCATTTTACACAGCGTGGGAAAGTTCTTTGGAATTTTCCCACGCTGTGTAAAATGACAAAGAGCACTCTGATTGGTGGGCTTGGAATCTAACCAATCAGAGTGCTCTGTATCATTTTACACAGCGTGGGAAAGTTCTTTGGAATTTTCCCACGCTGTGTAAAATGACAAAGAGCACTCTGATTGGTGGGCTTGGAATCTAACCAATCAGAGTGCTCTGTGCCATTTTACACAGCGTGGGAAAGTTCTTTAGAATTTTTAAATTGCGTCGGTTCTTATGGCTTTTTATTTAGCCTATTTTGGGGCTGAAAAAAGAAGATTTAAGAAAAAAGAAGACGTCAAATGGTAAGTTGAATTTTTCGTTACAGGTTAGTTATTTTATTCCCCCCTCACTATTTTTTAGGGTGAGGGGGGTAGGTAGGGGGTAACTTCTTTTGGGGTGGGGGTGGGTGGCTAGGGGCTTGGGGACCCCCAGTCACCTTTGATTAGGGGGGGGGGGTTATTTAGGGCCCTCACCCACCACTCAGGGGTGGGGGCTGGGGGGGGACAGTAGGTCCCCCCATTATTGTTTTTTTATGTATTAAAACCAGACTCTGCATCACCTGTGTAATTTTCCATGGGAGTTTTGCCATGGATCCCCCTCCGGCATGCCACAGTCCAGGTGTTAGTCCCCTTGAAACTACTTTTCCATCACTATTGTGGCCAGAAAGAGTCCCTGTGGGTTTTAAAATTCGCCTGCCCATTGAAGTCTATGGTGGTTCGCCCGGTTCGCTGGTTCGCGAACGTTTGCGGAAGTTCGCTTTTGCCGTTTGCGAACCGAAAATTTTATGTTCGCGACATCACTAGTCTAGAATGTTTTCCACTTTTGAATAATCTCTCACTGTAAATGTATTTTAAATTGTTTGGAAATGGCCTTATAACCCTTCCCAGTTTGATGGGCAGCAACAATTGCTTCTCTAAGATCATTGCTAATGTCTTTCTCCTGGGCATTGAGTTAGCACACACCTGAATGCTTTAGAGCAGCAAAAGGTGGTCTCACTCAGGGGCGTATTAGCCGCGAGGCAAACAAGGCATTTGCCTTGGGCGGCATTTTCCAGGGGGCGGCAAAAAAAGCCGCCCCCCAAATGCCCAAGGCAAATGTCTTGTTAGCCTTGCGGCTAACAGACATGCCGGATGGGCTGCTGGGCGATCGGGCGGCACTGCCTGCCTGGCGGGCGGGCGGGCGGGCGGCTGGCCAGGGAGCACTTCCCCTGAGCTGTCTGCTCAGCTCCCTCGCCAGCCGCAGAGTGAGGCTGGGAGGCGGAGCCGGAATATGACGTCATATTCCGGCTCCCAGCCTCACTCTGAGGCGCGCGAGGGAGCTGAGCAGACAGCTCAGGGGAAGTGCTCCCTGGCCAGCCGGCCGCCCGATCACCCAGCAGCCACTGGACCACCAGGGAGGAAGAGACCCCCCCCTCCCCAGCATTCCCAAAGGTAAGGAGGCTGGGGGGGGGGGGGGGTGTTAAATAAATAAAAAAAATGTGTTAAAAATAAATGTAAAAAAAAATGTGTTAAAAATAAATAAAAAAAAAAATGTGTTAAAAATAAATTTAAAAAAATGTGTTAAAAATGTGTTAAAAATACATTTAAAAAAATGTGTTATAAATAAAAAAAACGTGTTAAAAAAAAAATGTGTTAAAAATAAATTTAAAAAAAATGTGTTAATGTGGGTGAGTGTGTGTCTGTGTCTGTTAGTGTGTGTGTGTCTGTTAGTGTGTGTGTGTCAGTGTGTGTGTCTTAGTGTTTGTGTCTGTTAGTGTTTGCGTCTGTTAGTGTGTGTGTCAGTGTGTGTGTCTGCTAGTGTTTGTGTCTGTTAGTGTGTGTGCCAGTGTGTGTGTCTGTTAGTGTTTGTGTCTGTTAGTGTGTGTGTGTCTGTTAGTGTGTGTTTGCCTGTGAGTGTGTGTGTATGTTAGTGAGTGTGTGTCTGCTAGTGAGTGTGTTTGTCTGTTACTGAGTGTGAGTGAGTCTGTTAGTGTGTGTGTGTTTCTGTTAGCTAGTGTATGCGTATCTGTCAGTGAATGTGTGTGTATTTAGAATGCGGGGCGGGGGGAAAGGTTGGGTGGGGGTGGCGCGGGGGGAGGGGGGGCGCCTGAGTTTTGTCCTGCCTAGGGCAGCACAAAACCAGGATACACCACTGGTCTCACTTGCTGTTGATCAATTAAACAAGGGTATTTGATTAGCAGCACTTGTCTGCTACTTAGCCTCTTAATTCCTACGGAAGCAGCAAGGGTCTACTTTTTCACATGTGGCTTCTACATTTTGACTTTATTTTTGTTAAATAAATCATGACACAGTGTAATATGTCATGTGTTGTTGTTCATCTGAGCTTGTATTTACCTAAATGTAAGACCTGCTAAGGAGCAGATGATTGTTATAATGGGTTGATATGTACAACCATAGAATTTAAAGTCGGTATATATACAAAGTCATCACATGCTTCAATCAGAACCTTATCCCAGAGTGAGACATCTAGAACTAACACAGATGCAAGTGGACAAGTAGAACATTCTGTATCCACTTCTGCATTTTTGTTTGATTTTTTTTAAAACACTGTCTGGGTTGAAATCCCTATTGATGCACATTTATCCTTAAACAGAGGATACCGATTACGACAAAGGTTGTGTTCAATTATCACAAACAAAAGAAATGTAGAAGTGACACTGTTTTTGTACTAACAAAACATAAATATTCATGTAAAGGTTTTAGAGATTTTCACATACAGGATTTGGGTTTGATAGTTCTTAAAGGGACACTCCAGTGTGAAGATATTCTTACATGAAATACAGTGCGAGGACAGTTTTCACTCTCTGGGCTGATCCACTCAGACTAGTATCATCAAACATGAAAATCTCTGTCCAATCCAAAGCTTCTCCTATAAAAGCACTGAATCCAAAACTTTTATAAAAAAAAGCCAGCAGGGACAGACAATTAACCCGTAGTGCAATTTAACAATTTGTAGTTGTTTAGTTGCTTAGAGTGTCCATTTAATACAGAAACAAATTTAATTGTATGAAAAACAACTGTTTACTTTATGAAACCTACAACACACAACTGCATCAGATCTTGTTATTTCTTTCGTTATAGTTTTTCATCTATAATAGTCGTATATGCATTTCACATTTTGTCATGAGTAAATAAAGGCCTGCCAGAGCACATTTCTTGTACTTGAGCACAGAAAAAAGCATCAGTGCAGCACACTAGAATCACCTGGAGCTCCTAATGGATGTTGATGTAAAAAGACAAGGTGTGCTGGCATATCAAATATCTAGATGTTGGGAAACTACCATACCAGCTGTCGAGGATCAAGTAAGGCTGTCCTGATTTTGTGGTAGTATTGCATAGACATGGTTTGCCTCCATCAATGTGGCACAAGTACAACTTGTGCTATGCAGTGTAAATTCAGGCAATTTAAGGAGAACTGTAATTTCTCTGGAATTGACACCATTGAATAAAACATTGAGTTTCACCTATATCTTGTGTCAACATTTTTTCATGCGATGCTCCATCTTCTTTTAGATTGATGTGAAGAAGCATGTCTTTGCAATCAAGTTCAGACAAGCAATGGCAAAGCTAGACATTCTTTCGCCAGGGACATAGACTAATTTGAGTACCCATTATTGCTCCCAACAAGAGTATGCAACCAGGCATGGTTCAATAAGTAAGATCCTGACTGCTGGCTTTCTCAACAGCCACCAAGGCTTCTAAAGAGTTTTTGTTGTGTGGTCTTTGTGTGCTGTGTTTCTGGTGACACTGAGTGACGATGCTCTTTCTACAGAGGGTGACTGTTAAACACA
This sequence comes from Pelobates fuscus, assembly GCF_036172605.1. Taxonomy (NCBI): domain Eukaryota; kingdom Metazoa; phylum Chordata; class Amphibia; order Anura; family Pelobatidae; genus Pelobates; species Pelobates fuscus. The sequence goes on from NC_086321.1 coordinate 158,539,477, forward strand.
TTCTCCCCACACACCAGTAATGCTAAATATATATTCACCTCAACCTATGCCCTGATTGCCTCACAGAGCACTGGAATCATAAGGAACCACAGACCACCAGGTAAGGATATCTAAAGGGCTGTGCAGGGAGTTTTCCCTGCTGGCTGGTAGAGGGCAATTGAGCCAGAGCTCCAGGTACTCATAGGGACCACCGGCGGCCTCCTTGTTCACCTTATGGATATCCAGCTCTGATGGCAGCACTGCTCTTCATCTGGCACCAAAGGCACAATGCACCTAAAGCCTCCTCTACTCTGATGGTTGTCCCCTCTACTCTGATGGTTGCTCCCTCTACATCTGGCACCAAAGGCACAATGCACCCACAACCTCTCCTAGTTTTGCTGCAGCAGACAAGGAAAAGTCAGAAGAAACATTACAAATGAAGAGAATAAATAGAAGTTTTGTTTTATTTCTCCTCTTCTCTTTATGCTTTTTGTATACTAGCTTCCAGGTGCAAAGGATAGAGGTTATAACGCAGACTGACATGTAGCTAATTGGAAGCACCCAGCTGTGGGAGAGGGTGCATCAGGCTGGCTTGAATGCATAAAAAAGCTGAATTGTGGGTTCTTCTCCATACAGAAGATGGAAAACGCCACATCACAAAGACCAAGATAACTTACTTTTATTTCAATAAAAAATGAATGTGGTTAGGACATACAGGGAGAGCAAAAGAACTGAAGCATTTCATGTCTATATTCACTTCATCAGAGACTGTAGATTAAGGTATATTTAGCTGTGCATTATAGAGTGTCTCCTCTTTCAAGGATTTTTGGTGTCTCCAGCGTATTGTATTTTTCTCAATAATAAAGATTTGAGCTGGTGTGAATGCATGCCTGGCTGCCAGCCTCCATGGCCGGCACTACTTAGGGCAGACGATGCACAAAACACTGCTCTTCGCATAGTCTTAGTGCTGACAGCAGTCAGAACAGTGCAAGCATGTCTATTGATGCACTTTCGTTTCACTTGCTAGGGACATTTGCCTGGGGTTTCCAGATGTGGTACACCAGAAAAAACAACCCAGGGCAGTTTAATGGAAGCCCATATGTGAGATTGGACTGTTGGGAGACATGTATGCCCCTCCTCCATCCCCCAACAAAATTTAACTGGCTTCTGAATGAGCCATTTTGTGTAATATGTTTCTGTGTATTTGAGTACCCTCACAGTTTTTATTTGTGTAATTTAAATACCAAACAAGATTATCTTTCATAAACTCTACTTTAGGAATACGCACATTGGTTTTCACCTCAAACGACCGGATTTATGTCTGTATTATGTCTTTCATGTATACATTCTGATGTATATATTTTTTAACTAAATGATGACTGTGATTAAAGAGGAACTGTCAGTTTGTGATAGTGACAGTTTCTGTTTCCCTCAAAACAGTAAATGCCATTGAAACAAATTCAGCAGAGGCAAATCTACCACCCTCTTACGCCAGCACCATTTTTAGATTCTGGCGTCAGCATCTTTCCCATAATGCTTTTGGTGCATTCCTGCAATCTTAGCCATCATTACAAAGTGCTGTAGAGATGCATATACAGCCTGGCATTCCTTCCTTGGCTCTGTATGCATGGATGGACATGTACACACTGAACAATGTAGGTCACAGTAATTTGAAACCTATTTCTAAGTCTTGACATATGAGTTTGATAATAGCTATGGATTTGTTAAAAACAAAAAACAAGTAATCTCTGTTAATGAAAAATAAATGTTTTCTGAAGAGATAGTGACTAGTACTAACCAACAAATCTTATATCAATGGCAGACTGGATCAAATATTTTTTTAAATAAATAATCAGAATGAACTATTACATTTGATATCAGTACATTTATTTAATTCTAGCACAAAATAAATATTCACCTCCAAAAATTTGTCGCTTACAAATATTTAGCAGTAAATTAGGGGATGTGTTTGAGACAGTGGGCATGTTAATGGCACACCCCACGCAACAATGTCTGTTGTGCATTATCAGCATTAAAATCTGCATCAGCTTAATGATATGAGCAACGAACTAGCTTGTGCAATTCTACATCCTGCAACCAAGCAGTTCTACATGATTAGAGAACAAAAGAGGCACTTGTGTATGCTAACGGGTTTCTAGGCCAGTCATGTACTGTAATGCCTGCACTGTGCTTTTGGAACATATTTTCTGGTGACCCTGAGAAACCAGGTGTTAGAGGTATAATGGTACATCAACATTTCAAGTGTGGAAAGGGTGACACTAATTTTATGGTTGTGAGTGGCGTGTGGTCATGGGTGGGGCTGTTCTAAGAAAATGTTGGTGTTTTACAAATAACAAATTATCTGGTTAAAGTTAGTTTAGAACAAGAACAATGTATCTAATTCACACAGACTGATTTCTAGACATTGTAATTTAACGACATATCACTGTGAGTATTATTGCTGTGGAACTCTTATGCACCCAGACACCAACATTATGGCGCTCCTAGAAAGGAGGGACCGTAGGATAAAAAAAGAGTGACTGGAGGGTTTGGGCCCAAAATAGGGAGATCTCTCTGCAAAAAATGGACACTTGGGAGATACGGAAACAACTCTGGATGGTGGGACATTAATCAAAAATCGTGACTGTCCTGCCATATGCGGGCAGGATCATTAACTTATTCATGACAAGGGTTGGGAAAAGTGAATTATGACAGTAATGGCATGCCATATGTTATAAAACAGTTTGAAGGCAAATCCCTGTGGTATCAAACTGGCAAAATATTAAGGCTCAATGCATTGTTTTGGATGGTGACGTTGACTTACTTATACTTTATATTACACTCTAGCAAATAATGTGTTTGAACTAGTCCTATCAAAATAACAAAAAATAAAAACTTTTGCCCCTTTACTATGTTTAGGATGCATGGTTTATAGGTAAAAAAAAGTTATGAAAACAAGTTCAGCAAATAGTATTGAAAAGTAAATTGTGGAATTTTAGTCCTAAATTACTATTAAACATACAAAAAAATTCTCCAACTCCCTTTTCACTTCTCTTCAAATCATTTTAAATCTTGTTGTTTTGTGGGGATTTTTTTGTATTTGGGGGATGGCAGAAGTCTGAGAATCATTCTTCGTTTTCGACATGCAACTGAAATGTAAATTCAACACTGAGAGAAGTAGAAAAGGCTGACAATGTAAAGGTATGTGTGGACATTTGAGTGCATAAGACTATACAAAGGTAAAATTAGTAAAATCAGACTGATAATTCAAGATGTTATCTACACAATACAGAATGCATTCAGTGCTCCACATAATTATATAAACAATATATATCTTAAAGGTGGCATAAAACATCTATCTCAGATGCACAATTTGAGCGTTCAGCCTTGTAATCAGAGCAGCAAAGGTCCCCGGTTCCTAAAATTTACTGCCCAGGGGTCATGTTTGGCTGTGTATCTTATTCCGGGACTTCCCAGGAGATCGAGACTGAACTCTCCAAGTGTAAAGGACAAAAAGGACCATGCTACATTAGGAAAGTTAAATTAACAGTTTAGAAAGGTCCATCAAATCAAACTGAGTAGGAGACAGGGCCTGAGAATGAGAAACACTTTACATCTCTTTTTTTCTGTGCAATTGAGTTAGAGGGAGGAGTTAGCCATTGTTGAGCGGCGAGCCTCTGTGGATATGGACAGAAAGTATGGCTATATTGCGAAGATGCGGCCATATCACAATTACCTCACCTTAGAGCCAAAGTAGCAGAGGGCATAGAGGGCCTGTAAGAAACTGAAACCCATTTGCAGTGGAACAGAATACCATTGCAAGCATTACCACTTGGAGGACCTGAGGTCAAGTACAGGTTCTTAGTAACACAATGGCTTGGCAGGGGTCTTTAACCCCTTAAGGACCAAACTTCTGGAATAAAAGGGAATCATGCCATGTCACACATGGCATGTGTCCTTAAGGGGTTAATAGAGTATGAGAAGTCCAAGAGTCAAATCCAAGAAACGGGCAAGCAGAGGCATAGTCAGACAGTCCAAATATTAGGGCAGGCAGCAAGTCGTAGGTGAACAAGTCCAAAGTTGAGAAACCAGGAAATACAAGAACATAAGGAACAGGGCCGTATATGAGAAAATGATAGCAGGGGTTGAGAAGGAGCTGCAGAATAACCAAGCATTGTACAGCGCATGCTCTGGGATTTTATCAGTACAATCCGAACATGGAGACAGCCCCTTCCTGTGGGATCAGCAATTTCCAAGTCAATAAAGGACACAAGGTGTATTGGTTATATATTGCTGCAAATTTGTAGCATTTTGCCTTGCATGCAGCCTCAATTCCACATCAGTACACTATGCTGCGATCGTGCGAGGCTCCATAATGATGTCTGGTGCTGCAAATATCAAAAGTTTAAACAACAAAGACAGTTTTGCACAGCCTTTTTTATTCATAGCAAAGATGGAGGTACAGCTGCTGGATAAAGATGTGTGGATTTCTACATTTTATTTTATTTTTCTCACCTCACAAATACATACCGTATATACTCGAGTATAAGCCGACCCGAATATAAGCCGAGGCCCCTAATTTTATCCCAAAAAACTGGGAAAACTTATTGACTCGAGTATAAGACTAGGGTGGGAAATGCAGCAGCTACTGGTACATTTCTAAATAAAATTAGATCCTAAAAAAAATATATTAATTGAATATTTATTTACAGTGTGTGTATAATGAATGCAGTGTGTGCGTATGTGTGTGTGTATGAGTGCAGCGTGTGTATGAGTGCAGTGTGTGTGTGCATGAATGCAGTGTGTGTGTGCATGAATGCAGTGTGTGTGTGCATGAATGCAGTGTGTGCAGGGCCGGTGCAAGGATATTTGCCGCCGTAGGCAAAAAAATTTTTTGCCGCCCCCTCCCCCCCCATATGTCCTGACTTCCCCTCCTCCTCCCTCAGTGGTCCTTACCTCCCCCCCCCCAGTGGTCCTGACTCACCCCTCCCCCAGTGGTCCTGACTCACCCCTCCCCTAGTGGTCCTTACCCTCCCCTCCCCTAGTGGTCCTTACTTCCCCCTCCCCTCCCATAGTGGTCCTTATCCCACCCCCTCCCTCTCATAGTGGTCCTTATCCCCCTTCTCCCTCCCATAGTGTTCCTTATCCCCCCCCATCCCTCCCATAGTGGTCCATATACCCCCCCCTCCCTCCCATAATGGTCCTTATACCCCCCCTCCCTCCCATAGTGGTCCTTATCCCACCCCCTCCCATAGTGGTCCTTATACCCCCCCTCCCTCCCATAGTGGTCCTTATACCCCCCTCCCTCCAATAGTGGTCCTTATCCCCCCCCCTCCCTCCCATAGTGGTCCTTATCCCCCCCTCCCTCCCATAGTGTTCCTTATCCCCCCCCATCCCTCCCATAGTGGTCCATATACCCCCCCCTCCCTCCCATAATGGTCCTTATACCCCCCCTCCCTCCCATAGTGGTCCTTATCCCACCCCCTCCCATAGTGGTCCTTATACCCCCCCTCCCTCCCATAGTGGTCCTTATACCCCCCTCCCTCCAATAGTGGTCCTTATCCCCCCCCCTCCCTCCCATAGTGGTCCTTATCCCCCCCTCCCTCCCATAGTGGTCCTTATACCCCCCCTCCCTCCCATAGTGGTCCTTATACCCCCCTCCCTCCAATAGTGGTCCTTATCCCCCCCCTCCCTCCCATAGTGGTCCTTATACCCCCCTCCCTCCCATAGTGGTCCTTATACCCCCCTCCCTCCAATAGTGGTCCTTATCCCCCCCCTCCCTCCCATAGTGGTCCTTATACCCCCCTCCCTCCCATAGTGGTCCTTATACCCCCCTCCCTCCCATAGTGGTCCTTACCCCCCCCCCTCCCTCCCATAGTGGTCCTTACCCCCCCCCCCTCCCTCCCATAGTGGTCCTTATACCCCCCCTCCCTCCCATAGTGGTCCTTACCCCCCCCCTCCCTCCCATAGTGGTCCTTATACCCCCCCCTCCCTCCCATAGTGGTCCTTATACCCCTCCCATAGTGGTCCTTATACCCCTTTTTTTTTATTATTATTAATTTTTTTTTAATTATTTTATTTCTTATTATATTTATATTTTTTTTTTCGTCCCCCCTCCCTGCTTGATACATGGCAGGGAGGGGGGCTCTCCTTCCCTGGTGGTTCAGTGGCAGTTCAGTGGGGGGGAGAGGGGGGCTGGCAGAGCTGTAACTTACCTGTTCTGCAGCTCCTGTCAGCTCTCTCCTCCTCCGCGCCGTCCGTGCAGCTCCTTCTATCAGCTCACACTGTAAGTCTCGCGAGAGCCGCGGCTCTCGCGAGACTTACACTGGGAGCTGACCGAGGTGCTGAACGGATGGCGCGGAGGAGGAGAGAGCTGACAGGAGCTGCAGAACAGGTAAGTTACAGCTCTGCCAGCCCCCCTCTCCCCCGGTCTGTATTATGGCAATGCAAATTGCCATAATACAGACTCTGACTCGAGTATAAGCCGAGTTGGGGTTTTTCAGCCCAAAAAATGGGCTGAAAAACTCGGCTTATACTCGAGTATATACGGTACTTGTTATATGTAGAGATAAGTAAATAAGATATTAAAAACTGGCAAGTGAAAACTATTTAATCTTCTATAACCAGCAGTGAGAAACACTCCTTCTTGCAGGCTGATCTGCCCTCCATGAAATAATCAATCCTGATGATCTCTGATCCAATCAGATGCTTCCCTTAGAGAAGCGGTGTGGCCTGTGGTGAATGTGCAACAATCATTACAATCATAGAGATAAGTCAGCCATTTGCAGCATCATCATGCAGTTTGTGTTGACACTGCATGTGAAATCCTTTGAAAATCATCTGTCTGACAGTCTAGAGAGGCGTGTTTTCAGCCTAATGTAAACACTGCCATTTCTCAAAAGGACACTAAGCATCAAAACTTGTTTTCTCAGAAAATGGTAAAACATTGCTATTTCTATTTTTTTTTTTTTTACTAGTATTTCTGAGAAATACATAGCACTTCTCGTTAACAGCCATACTCACAAGCCAATAAATAGTAGCACGTTGCTTTGATGCTCCTTACATCTTCGAATTGTCTTACACAAGTGTTTGTATTCCCTTTCGTGTCTCACTCAGATCTTCATCCTATATGGAATGTCTTGCCTGAGGGGTAACAAACTGTAGCAATAAGGTAGATGTCTTTAAATTCCAAGTCTATTACTATGTACTTATCATAAAAATAACACCCCAGTTGACTTTGCAGCTTAGTTTGGAAGATGGAGTTCACTGTGATTATAAAAGCATTATCGTTTGTCTTAAAACAATATTTGGATAAAGATAGAAATGTGAACATAAATGGCTTGATTTAAAGTCCACAAAGTGTGTTCTGTTCTGACACAGGTAAAAAACCCATGATGCAGTTAACAAGGAATGATTTATGAAATTAGTCCTTTTAACCTAAACTGAGGGGGGATTCTTTCTCTTCTTTCCCCCCTGTTAGCAATGACGCCTTTTAAATGCATGTTTAAAACAAGACCATGTGTACATGTGGACACCAAGTTTATAATTTACTGTTTCCTGTCTCACACACTCCGCTTCATGCTGTGTGCAGTGCTTGGCTAATGAAACCAAATCCTACTGAGATTTTTTTTTTTGGGGGGGGGGAGGGGGGGTTCTTAGCACAATTCTACCTCAAAGCAACCATTCTGGGCTAAGTTTGCTACAGTTTTCAATTTCAGTTGTATGCAGAGTTGCAGAATTAATTTGACTTGGCCCATCTCCAGAATTTATAAATTGGCATTTGCTGCTGAATTCATGCTGTTTTAGTCTAGTGCAATGCAATCCTAGAGGAATACGCCAATCAGATTGTATTAACCAACTTGCAATTTGATGTATGTTGATATATTAAAATAATTAAAAAAATCTATCTATCCACCCACAAATCTTGTATTTTCACTATTTAAATGCCTTGCTGCAAAACTCTGTTCAGCAATGTGGAAATCATTATTAGGTCCTCTGAATATTCCTGTATTTCTGCATATTAATGCATTATAGAATTGGTTGAATATAGGTAAGTCAGTCTGAGACCAATGTACAAAGACCATTTTTAAAATCATTAACAGGAATCTGAAGGAAACTGTCACATAATGGCAGTTGTATAAGTTCGGTATAAAAAAAAAAAAAAACAACAACTCTGCATGTAATTCCTTCAGAATTTATACCATCTTGCAACATTTTAAAAGGAAACCGACTTCTGAAGTTACTTGCAAATATCATAGTATGTGCATGTAAAGGATGTGATTGTCAATACAAGGACTCTTGGCAGTACCTCACATTTCCAAATGCAATCCACAGGAAAGTATTTCAATTTAGTGCAAATGCATAAGCATGTGACATCACGTACAGTATAGCATGCTCATGACATCACAATCGGCAGATGCATTTGTACAAGACATCATATTCACTGCATAAGCAGGCATGTGACATCAAGGGAGTTCATGACCAGTGTCATTTTCTTTGTCAAATGTATTTTATTAGAGAGTTTTTTTTTTTCATATATTCTAATAAACAGTGAACAATAGTGGTTTTATGAGAGAGCACTAATTTGTTAAAATTATTCTGCTATTACTTTGTTGCTGCCATGGTGATTAGCATCGGGGGAAAGAGCAAACAAATGAACAAACAAAATAACAACAATATAGTGGGTAGTTTATGTTTTGTGTTTTAGTGTTTCACTTTGTGGCTTATTTCTTCAATGTACTATCGGCAAAATTTATTTAGAAACTGTGTGTGTGACCTACAAACTGGGGTACCCTTTAAATCATTGTTCACCAAGTGTAGCTGAGAGATCATTACCATCCTTTAACATCTCTATCAGTTGTGCTATTGGATTAACATAGGTATATTTCACTTAATAAAAAAATAAATAATACAATCATTAGATGCAGAGAAGGCATTTGACCGTCTCCATTGGGGGTATATGATTGTGATCTTACCAAAATATCACTTACCATGCAAATTTCTGTCTTTATACTCTGTGCCATCAGCTAGGGTGTTGAATGCAGGTTTTATATCCCACCATTTTCATCTTACTAATGGCACGAGGCCGGGTTGCCCCTTGTCACCCTTGATCTTTATCTTAGCATCTTAGCAGTAGAACCTTTGATTTATCAGATTAAACATGTTCGGGACATAGAGGGAGTACCTACACCAATAGGCAACTAAAAAAAATCACTGTATTTGTGAATGATATCCTTTTATTTCTCACTCGCCCGCAATCCTCCCTCAAGCCCCTTGAAGCATATGGCAAAGTGTCTTTCTATAAAAATAACACGGCTAAGACTCCGGTGCTTCCTGTGAATCTTCCCCATCACTAACTGAATTAATTAAAGGTCCTTTATGATTTTGAATGGAGGAAAGACACCATAGCTTACTTAGGGACACATTTGTCAACTTCAAAACATATTATTCTGAAGCAAAATAATACCAAATTACAGACTAAAATAACTTAAACACTGGAGGGTTGGTGTGGGTCCAATACCTCGTGGCTAAACCGCATCAATGCATTGAAAATTCTTGTTCTGCCGCTTCTGTTGTTTATATTTTGAACCCTCCCGATTAAAATCCCTAAAGCGCTCATAATGAAATTTCAGCAGACGCTAAATGCACATATATGGAAACGCAAACTTCCGAGTACCTGTTTTGCTATGAAGGAAGGAGGTGTGGGTATTCTGAATATTGCTAAATATTATGTGGCCTCTGTCCTAGCTCAGATGGCCAGGTTAAGTGCTGCATCCTCCCCCTTCCCCCCACCACCAGTGATACGTATTAGAACAAGCAATAAGTGTCCCACATTCAATAACAGACTTACTCTGGGTCCCGACACAACAGTATACACGTAACGTTAAAATGTAACGGTCATTATTACTATGGCATAAATGGGTTCCAAACCTGGTATCATTACCGATAGGCATGTGTGCCACTTTGCAGAGTTTGCATTATCGCACACGTGATCTGTATCTAGGGAATTGGAGTCAGAGAGGTATAAAAAGAGTAATACAGATACTGGAGAAAGGCGGGATTCATCAATTTTAAGACCTGCAAACTACTTATGCATTGCCAAGAAAAGAATTGTTTACATACATTTGTAAAAAACACATCTTATAGAAAGATAAACTAGCAGGAGTGGAGTTAAATAAGCTGCAGGACATTGACAAATTATGTCTAGGAGTGGCAGTCTTAACAAGGCCCTTGTCCATATGTTGCAAAATGTTATTAACTGTTAGCCGACCTCTTAAATTGGGTTACATAGAAAAGTGGGGAAAAGAACTTGATTGTAAGTTAGAAACAAGCAGATGGTATGTGGCAATGGTAGGGGTGCAAAGGGCCACCCATTGTTTAGACCATATTGAAGCAGCCTACAAGCTGTGGATGAGGAGGTATCTTACGCCTCAACGCCTAGCCATTATCTATCCTGGAGTTCCCCCCGCTTACTGGTGATGTGGCAGGGAGATAGGCTCTTTAATTCACATTTTTTGGCAATGTCCAGTTTTAACAAACCTTTGGCAGCAGGTACAGGTGCTTATCATACGCACTACGACTTTGTCACTTCCTCTTTGCCCAGAGATTTATTTGCTACATATGATTCCCAAAACTTACATGCTGCAACGTTAGCTGTGCACATCTCATCGGCAGCAAAGACATGCATATCGAGACTCTGGAAGTCTCCGAATAGACCTGATATTATGTTAGTTATAGAGAAAATAAACCATACCAAAAAAGAGGAAATGGCACATAAAATCATGGGTACGATGGGTAACTTTACCTGAGCATGGGGAAAGTGGCAAGATTAATATAATAGAGGAGGGGCATTGATAGGATATAGGCCCACATTCCTTATTGGTCCCCTCTTCCCCTCTGCTGTCTTACCTCTCGTTGTAATAAAGCACTTTATGATTAGGGGGTATGTTTTTGCGTATCTGTGTATTAATTCAATTTAAGGAAAAAATTGACTAATGAGTGGCAGATGTAAAACAAACTGCCTCCCAAAGAGACCTGGTATCTATATAGAAAAAGCTACTCTGCAATTATAAATGTAAAAGTGGAATGCAGAGAACAAAAACAAAAACTCATGAGGGAGAAGCTCAAAAAAATATATAACTCAACAAACATAAATAAATTAAAATAGGACTTAGTAAATGGTATGCTGACTAGTCCAAATTAGATGATCACTGAAGTAACTTGAAAAAATATATGCAAAATTGCCAAATATAGTTACAAATTCTATGACCAAGCGGATTAGATACAATAACTGTAAAGAGCAAAAAAAGGGAGCCCTTAGGTGCAAGGTCTATAAATAGAAAAATAGGTGCACCAAATACAAAGTAGCTAAATGAATGTGTAGCATAAGCAATGAACCAGCAATCCACCAGTAGTATAAATGTATCAAGTTACCTACAGTACTATAGGAGATTTGGGGGAAGGAGTCCCTAACATAGCAATGGTGGTAAACTGGTATCTAATCCCTCTATGTAGTAAAAATAGGACAGTCAAGGAACCAAAATAATCCTAATTTAAAATCAATTTAATATTATCTAGACATCTCACAAAATATTTTCTTTAGGCTTTATATGTGTTTATTTTTTATTTTTATTTTTTTGTTCTGCAATATAAAATCTATAATAAGTGTATATGCATTAACATTGCATGTAAGGTACTGGCTATTATGGCCTCCTGGGGTCTTATTGTGATTTCTACAGAAACTCTTTGTTGTAATAATTGTTATTTTCTTATATAATGTCAAGCAAAGCTTGTTTCAATGCCAGCTTATCTAGCAATGTATTTGGCGAACTTGCAATAAAAGAAACAAAAAAAACGAATTCTTCTCATAGCCACTCATAGACTCTAGTTTTTGTTAAGATAGGCCTTTTCCTCTGAGGACTGCTAACTTTAGGTCATGACATTTGTATCCACTTGATTGTAGAATTCATATTATCATTACGTACTGATGCACATAAAGCGAAATGCAAATAGTCTCTTGTAAAAATTAGCAGATGTGTTTATTCATTCATGTTGAAGGTCAAAAGTCTGAGAACACCTGTATCTCTAACATCAAATTATAAAATCCTGGATATTCATTTGAACACAGGTCACACTTTGCTGCCATTACAGCCTCCACTCTTATGAGAAGACTTCCCTACTGTGACAAAGTTACTTGTGATAATCCACTGGTACATTAGTGAGATCAGTCCATTGTCATATGTCAATTAGGTGTGACTTTACATTTGGTATTATAATCCATCAAAATGTATGTGAACTTCTAGAATAATTATCTGTATTGACTTCTTTTTGACAAATGACATTATGATTTCATTAAATGACAACAACATCAAAATGTCAAACCCTTGTCAAAAAGGTGTTCAGGATGTAATCTGAACCAGATGTTCCTTTCAGTGAAATGGCCATGAAGAGTGAATATATAAAATTTTAACATACAAGATCCAGCGCAGTCACTCAATCACTAAACAGCAATTTCAAAGCTCACAGAATATAAATAAAAAACAAAACAAAACAAAAAACACCTCAAATGGGTGCAATGTTAGATCATTTACTATAACTAATCCCCCATTATTTTTGCTTAGGTGAGGTGTTTTAAATAAAACAATTACATTCTTTGAGAGTGAGATGGGAGATAAAAAAATGTTAATAGGTATTTATCTCAATCTATACATTTACTAGAAAAACTGCAAAATGTATTGATAGAATTTGATGCTCTATAACAACAGCAAAAGTGGGACATGACCGTGTTCTAAGAAAAAAACCAAAAAACTATGTCTAATACCAGTCCTTAAAGCAGTTTGTGAATAATGTATCCTTATTTGAGTCAACTACACTCAATCAGGTATTTTTTATGATGTTTGACAAATTTAGAACACCTGGGTTTCATCAAAAAGACAGCTCCAGACTGTGTTACCCTGGACATCGAAAACATGTATAGACCTTTTTTAATATGATCATATTTTAGTGGAAATGTACTGAATGTTTTAACATTTTCTGAAAGATAGGATTTATTCTGTACAGGTTTTTTTTTTTTTTTTTTGTACAAATACTCTGGAGTTTCATTATTGTATTGTCAGGTTTTTCTTTTCATATCTGCTTCTTAGATACCCTTCATTTGGTATGCAGACTGCACTCAAGTGATGTAGTGCTGTGTACCATGTGATTATTTAGCCATGCCAACCATCATTGTCAAATGACCTAAGCATGCCTTACAGTACATTTTTTAAACTAGTAATTGTATTCAATGCCATGTATTCTATTTTGTTGTACATGACAAACAAATTGCACATTGTAGTGTCAACAAAAGTCTTTCATTCCACTTACTATACAGAGAATTTGAAATGAGCACCGAGACCAGTAATGACCTGAGCTATAGGGTAAGCATAGAAGGTTATTATTGTAAACCTTTTCTATTCTTCTAGATTTTACAATGTTCCAGCACTGAATATAAATGTAGCTTTTGAGGCAGTTAAATGTTCTGTAGATTACTTTTTCAATATTATAATTTTAAGGCCTTTAATTACTATGACAAGCAATTACCTTTGTTGAATAGTTTGTATGATTAAGGGCAAAGAAATTGTGTCCTAAAATTGCCGTGCTCCGTTTTGTCATTGAAGAATTGTCAAACGCATGGTAAACATGAAATATTACTGCAATAATTACTTTTAATATAGTTTTCTCTGTGACTTGAATACGTTAGTTGAATCCATTGTTTTGATTTAATACATGTAGTGGATTATCTAATATAATACTTTTTATAAGAATGAATTATGTATTGAGACTTTATTTCTTTTTCCTTTTCCACAATATAATACTAGGGTATATTTATTATGGAGTGCATCCACCATGAATTATTACTCTCTAATTTCTTCAGTTTGGCCTAGTGAAGTGGAATACCAATAAGAAGTGTGATGGCTAGACAAGAGGATATTGTGTTTGATTTTAATGCAAAGCACAAGCACAGATGTTGCTCTCCAATTGACTGAAAACCACAAGAGTTATATTAATAGATAGCATTGATTCTATGGATAAAAACATATCAATGTAGTGGAGATTACTACTGCTGCCCCTTTGTGATGTTCCGAAAGCTTCCACACTATTAGAACAAACACAAGGATGCAGAGATGTGAGTCTGGACAATTATACATTTGTATCAGACAGGCCTAATTACATATTTGTCATTTTTATTTTTTCCTCCAGATATGAGGTATTTGACATTACGTGTACATATCTGGGTCAGTTCTAAAGGCAGTTCTTTAGAATTTAAGATAATTTTCCAAATGGCCTCAAAATGTGGCAATACTCACACAATTCAAACCATGCAATATGTGGTTAAATAAAAAAAAAAATACATATTAAAAACAATGCCATCATCCTTTATTTTATTAAAATTAATCTGTCATGCTCAAATCGTCTAGATGAGAAGACTACCTTTGGTTTAAGAAACACTATGTTGTTAAAGGACCACTATAGGCACCCAGACCTCTTCAGCTTAATGAGGTGGTCTGGGTGCCTGGTCCAGCTTGGATTATAATAGGGTTAATCCAGCCTCTAGTGGCTGTCTCATTGACAGCCGCTTGAGGGCTTCCACGCTTCTCACTGTGAAAATCACAATGAGAAGACGCCAGCGTCCATAGGAAAGCATTGATAATACTTGACGCGCATGTGCATTCAGCCGAAGAAGAGAGGAGGCGGAGAGGAGGAGGAGAGCTCCCCGCCCGGCACTGGAGAAAGAGGTAAGTTTAACCCCTTCCTCTCCATCCAGCCTGGCAGGAGGGGGACCCTGAGGGTGGGGGCACCCTCAGGGAACTATAGTGCCAGGAAAACGAGTATGTTTTCCTGGCACTATAGTGGTCCTTTAATAATAAATAAATAATAATTGTATTGTTTTAATCTTATAGTGTGCTTCTCTTAATGTAGATGACAGGTGCCCCCAATGTTTAAAAATAAATAAATAATAACACATAGAAAAGTGCCATAAAATGTACTTTTATGCCAGAACTCTTATGGAGCTGCTTCACCTTTAGTGAAGTCTTCAGTGTTAATGACTTTTGCAAAATACAAAGCTTTACAAAGAGACTGATTTGGGATATAGGGCACATTGAGACATAATTGCTACATTCCACCAATCAAATTGCTTCTCCAAACCATTTATGCTTTGCATGATGGCACAGAACATGGAAGCTCGTCTAGCAATGAGAAAGCTCCTCTAACAACTGTCAGTCTGACATGTTTCTAAAGGCGTGATTTTCCTTAGAAATGGCAATGTTTTTTCATTAAAATTAAGTGGTTTTGGAACTTTCAGTGACCTTTTCATGTATACTTGTAATGTACACATTGTCCAAGTAAAATAGAAAATGTATACATTAAAAAATACTTACCGAAAGATCACAACTTTGTCTTTCAACATGGAACTGGAGATGGGAATGTTTGCCACCAAACTGCCAATTATAGGATACAACTGTGTTACATTTAGGCAGAACACACAGCCATTCCACAACTTTATATTTCAAGGCTTTAGAATAAAGATGGTAAAATCAAAAAGAAAAAACAAACAAAACAAAAAAATGGAAATAAATAACATCAAAACACAGTATACAAATGTATTGCATATACAGTAAAACAGTGTAATGTCTTTGTTCTAAAGCTAAAGATAGGACATAACGAATTATAAGATACCTAGAAGAATAAAAACAGTGGCTAGATAGGAATGGGTGTTATTGAAGTAGAATTCAGCAGTAAAACAGAAAAGTGAGAGATGTTAAAGTGTCATTTGAAATGGCACTCAAAATAGGATTAGAAAAATACCCACATTTTGGCACTCAGCAAAAGAATATTGGAGACATTCATTTAATACAAAGAGAATTTGTAAAGGCTTACTGCCGCTTGGAATGAGTTGTTTTGTGCTGGCGGCAGTCCAGCATCTCCTACTTGTGGTTTGCCAGTTCTGGCACTAGCACTGTAAAAACACTGGGATAATGGAGTGTGGCCAGTGGCAAAATGCCACAACATCCTCTTCAGTCTGCTGCTCCACCCTTCTCCTTTTGTAGAATTGAACTGTTCAGAATCCTCCCTTTTCCAGTCCCATTCCTCTAGAGTAATGAGATAATTGCTATCATGTTTCTATATTTCTCTGTGATATAAGTAACATTCATGGGATGATTGTATAATAGATGCCTTCACAATGTCTTATTTTAGACTTGCTGCAGTATTATTTATTTTCATTCTATTACTTGTTCCATTTTATGTATACAACTCGCATTAAATCTGCCCTCCGCAACACATCCAGCCTCTATATATATGAATACATGACGTGAACATGCAAGCATGAAGTATAACAAATACACTGTATTAACAAGGACATTGTTTGGTCATGGAAACCCTTTAGTCCTTCAGACAAAATGCAGTTTCAAACTGGATTCAATAATGAGACTGGATTCAATAATATTTCAATCTAAGCCTCTGCGCATGATCCTGAGACTGGTTTTAGGTAAGGTACAGCATGAGTATTAATCCTCTTGGATGTTCCTTTATTTTGTAGTGTTACAACAGGGAATAATAATAAATTATTAAAATGCTTCTTATTTATTTTTATTTTTTATAGATTTTACAGTGATGTTTACAATTTGATTTATAAAACAACACTTTGACAATACAACATATTTCCTATTGTAACATAGGTTAATTAAGCACAAATAAAATGGCTGCATAAATATTTATTCTTGCTCATATTTTAAGCTTCAGAACAAGCTTTTCTTTGCAACCTGTTACCTTCAAAATCCATGTATGATTAGTTAGTCCACTTTTGTGCAAGTGTCATGTCACATTAAGTGCCCCTGTTTCTGGAAGGATTCAGGTTTTTTTTACAGAGACTATCAAAACAAACAATCATAAAGATCAGTGGGCTATATAAACAAGCCCACGACAAAGTTCTTGAAAAACATTAATAGGATTCAGGTATAAAAAAATGATCCTAGACTTTATGCCATAATATTTTATTTTGTTAATGATGGATTTGATGGTGGTGCTCCATGAATGTTTCATTTTGACTTTGTCTGGAGAAGGCAATCCACCACATCAGGTTGGAACAGGTACAGAAGGCTTTACCTCCAATCCACGAGATTGGAGGTAAATATATGGTTTCAATTTTTTGAGGCACAGAGCTAATAATGCTCATCAACCTTGAACTCTGTTTCCAAGGTGAAGCGTTTTGGTGGTAGCATAGTTTTGTAGATGTTTTTTATTGATTGTATCCAGGAAACTGGTCAGAATTGAGGGCAAGGTGTATAGACCGACATACAGGCTAATTACGCAAGGAAAAATATTAATCTTTCAGGAAATCAGGGACTGCGTAATGGTTCACCTTCCATCAGGATAACAACTCTTTAAACATAAGTAAAGCTACATTAGTTTAGAATGACAAATCCAAAGCACCGCCCTTAGTTTAGCTTATGATCTCTGGAAAGACTTGAACATTGCTGTTCATTAACCCATCCAACCAGACAGAGCTTTGGCAATTTTGCAGAGAATATTACATTTTATATAGGGGTGAATTCCTACTCTCCAATGGATAGTGGAAACTGTGCGCTTTGCCATATATCAAGTCCTCCTTGGGCACAGAAACTTGAGAAATCATGTTACCACAACTATTCCAGAGTCCCCAGCTTGGATGTTAAATCCAAGTTAAAAAAAATGTTATGTTGTATGTTAACTTGGATTTTTTACATATATATTTGTATAATAGATGCCTTCACAATGTCTTATTTTAGACTTGCTGCAGTATTATTCGTTTTCATTCTATTACTTGTTCCTACAACGCGCATTAAGTCTGTTCCTACACCGCGCATTAGATATATATATATATGTATATATATGTAAAAAAATCCAAGTTACCATAATATGATATTAACGTAATTGAAATCTAAGGTTTTCGATTATTCACATTGGCCAGAGCCACAGCACCCCTAACAGGTTATAATTCTATTTTATGCATGATTTTTAGTTTTCTGAGCACTTACCTTCACTGCTTTATTTTCTAGCTGACACCATCAGACCAAGTTCTCAGTTACAAACTATACTTACTTGTCATTAGATCCAAATAATTTCTGCTCCTATATATGAATAGTAAGCCATACAATATATATATTGTCAGACATTTGAATTACTCATAATTAAAAAAGAAAAGAAAACTAAGTTGACTTACAATGAGTTTTTGAAGGCTTATTGTACCATTTTTGTCCATGCATATTTGACTTCATTATTAAAGCATTAAACTGACTGACAGCTAAAATATAACTTTCCATTTTCATTAAAAAAAAAACACTTTGTTTTGTAATGATATGTTTGTCGCAAGGTCACTGTGATTGCTGTATTTAACCTTCTATACGCTCCTTTGAACAGAAAAATAAATACTTCTACATTTTTTGTGCCCCCTGGGACAAATCTATGCTGTTGCTCCAAGTTCAAGTTTTATATAGCTAAAAAAATCTGTTGTTTGTATTGGATAATAGAGGCGGTTGGGCATGTTAAAGGTTCTTCATAAATGACTGTGCTCTGGCAATATTTTTCTCCTAGTATTTCATCATATGCTAGTTTTTCATATAAGCTACTCTGATACAAATAAGGCAATTATTCTGTGTGCATGTGATTTCTTGTCATGAGATTATTAAACATTAACTGTCCTTTATACCTTTCTTTGTGCCAAAGAATATTATGTTATTAAAATGCATGCATATAGAGTTCATAAACCATCTACCTGGCTTTCTGACAAGGACTGAATACATTTATAACATTGCAGACTTAGACATCATACCTTTCATATGTGACTACCATATTACCTATTTTCTAACTCATGTTCGATAAGCATTGTAACGTACAAACAAATCTTGTGGTATCACACCCACACCAAAAATAAAGAATTTTAATAAAAAAAAGAAAAAAGAAAATGCAAAGGCTTACACAAATAATAGAATATCAATGCTGCAAGAGAATGTCCAGACAGCCATGCTACATTAGAGTCAGCAAAGGCCTCAAAATAGTATGACATGCTGGACTATTGTAATTCATTTCTATTGTATTGCAACAACCCTGTTGTATTACACATTCTATCTGCTTTTCCACATTTTTGATCATTTTGTTTCTGACAGAGCACAATCTATTTAAAATATTTGAAAGGTTATTAAGGGATAATATTCAAGAATTCCTTGAGAAAAACATGGTTATCAGCAAAAATCAGCACGGTTTTATGAAGCACAGGTCATGTCAAACTAACTTGACTGCATTCTACGAAGAAGTAAGTAGAAGTATAGATCTGGGTGTTGCAGTGGATGTGATCTATTTGGATTTTGCCAAGGCATTTGATACAGTTCCACACAGAAGATTAGTGTTCAAACTCAAGGAAATCGGTCTACATGAAAATGCTTGTTCTTGGGTAGAACATTGGCTTAAAAACAGAGTACAAAGAGTTGTCGTTAATGGTAAATTTTCAAGCTGGACAGAGGTGGCAAGTGGTGTCCCTCAGGGGTCTGTTCTGGGACCCCTTCTATTTAACATGTTTATAAATAATCTTGAAGACAGCATTGAAAGTCATGTTTCAGTGTTTGCAGATTACACAAAACTTTGTAAAATAATACACTGTGAGCAAGATATTACTTTGCTGCAGAGGGATTTAGATAGACTGGAGGACTGGACACTCAAATGGCAGATGGAATTTAATGTTGAAAAATGCACTTCGGCGTAAAGAATACACAAGCAACGTATACCCTTAATGGAAGCGAATTAGGGATAACAACACGCGAAAAGGACTTGAGAATTGTTATAGACAACAAACTATGCAACAATGTGCAATGTCAATCAGCAGTAGCCAAGGCCAGTAGGGTATTGCCATGCATGAAAAAGGGCATTCATTCTCGGGCCGAGAATATCATTTTGCCTCTTTATAAATCACTGGTAAGACCACACATTGAATATGCTGTGCAATTTTGGGCACCTGTTCTAAAGAAGGATATTATGGCACTAGAAAAAGTGCAGAGGCGGGCTACAAAATGAATAAAAGGAATGGAACATATCAGCTATGAAGAAAGGTTAACAAATTTAAACCTATTTAGTTTAGAAAAACGTCGCCTGAGAGGGGATATGATAACATTATACAATATATTCGGGGCCAATATAAACCATTGTGTGGAAATCTATTCAGAAACCGGACTTTACATAGGACACAAGGCCATGCGTTTAGACAGGAAGAAAGAAGATTTCGTCTAAGGCAAAGGAAAGGTTTTTTTACTGTAAGAACAATCAGGATGTGGAATTCTCTGCCTGAAAAAGTGTTTTTTATCAGAGTCCATACAGAGGTTCAAACAGCTACTAGATGCATACTTGCAAAAACAGAATATTCAAGGATATAATCTTTCAATGTAGGGTAATAACTGCTTGATCCAAGGATGAATCTGACTGCCATTCTGGGGTCAAGAAGGAATTTTTTTCCTAGCTTGTTGCAAAATTGTGCTTCAAACTGGGGTTTTTTTGCCTTCTTTTGGATCAACAGCAAAAAACAAATGTGAGGAAGGCTGAACTTGATGGACGCAAGTCTCTTTTCAGCTATGTAACTATGTAACTATGTAACTATGTAATATTTCAAAACCCTACATTTCTTCTTTAAATGCTAATGTAACCCTGAAGGGTTGCCCCCCTTGCCCTGACAGCACTGCCTGTCCAGGAAGGCAGAAAGTGTGCATTGGAGGTTGTTGACATTTTCAGCCTATCATTTACTGCCCATTGCTAGTCATAGTACATAAACCCTGTTGTGCTGTTTGGCAGGGGCAGAGGAAAGAGGGAGACTGTGCTGACAGGTGCCAGGAAAGCAACTTTGGGGTTGAACCCTTTCAAAAAAGGTTTAACACCTAAAATAAATCCATGCACTCCAGAGATGAAGTTGTCATGGGGCAGAACTGTTCCATTAATATACCAAAAACTAAATTGTAACAAATATATAACAAAAGCTGTATAGAAAACAAATCATTGTAACACATTGAGTAATCTGTAAACCACTAAGGAGATAAACAGGCTAGTGTACCCATGAAATGCCAAATAAAAACCTAACAGGGAACCAGAAAATAAGGAAGTTACAAGAATTAATCCCAACAGGAACATGTCTATATTCATTTCCATATTAGTGAAGAATGGAAACTTTTTGTTAAAGCCTGCTTGTGTTTAATTAAAAACTTTCAATTTCTACCTACCCTAAGCACTTTAAGTAACACTATAGCATTAAGAATATAAACCTGCATACCTAACGCTACAGTGTCCCTGTCCTTAGTTTTGTTGGTCCTCTCCTCACTCGGTAAATAAAGGGTTAAAATGATTTTTTCATTTATTGTGAGCCTTTGCGATGTCTAGGTGTCACTGCAATTGTGGGACTTAATGCGCATGCACCACACTTGCCGTAGATGCGTTAAATCTTCCCCACAGAAAAAGCCTTGAATCAAGGCTTTCCTATGGGGAATTTGAAGATGTTAGATGCCCAAAGCTTGAGAACTTCCAATGTCGTTTAACGTCTAATATGGCTTAAAACTCTGTTAGGGAGGAGCGGGAAGTGCCCCTAGTGGCTGGCTGTTTCAGTTTCCCTCAAATTGCAATGATTTACATTGCAGGGTTAAACAGACAGGGGCATTGCACCCTGACCACTTACATGAGATGATGCGGTCTGGATGCCTATAGGGTCCCTTTATATTTATCACCAGAATCCCATTTTTATGAATAGTTGAATACTCATGAAGCTAAGATATTTGTGATCTTGATGTGTCTGGGCAGAATGCTTTACGTACTTCACCCAGGTATTATGTTGTCTATACTTTTGATTTTAATGTTTATAATGATTAAATTGTTATGTTATGATTTTAATGTTTTCTCTTACATATTCTAAACCACAGGGTCAATATAATAGCTGCATGACATTATTGGCTGGGCATGTAATTAAATTACTTTATTTTCATTATCCACCATAATTGTAACTGTATATAACTTGTGATATTATTTTGATGTTTTGCCTTTTTATACCAAGGGTACCCAAAAGTCAGAGCAAGACATGTTTTTACACAATTAAATCTTGTCCTGTAATTGGTTTGACTTATATTTTCTACCTTTTAGACTTGGTTGGTTGTTTTTTTCCCCCCAAGAACATAATTGCTTTTTTTTTTTTTACATGATCTGAATTAGGAATTATTTAAGGGTTAAATATATATAATATAATAAATATATTATTATTATTATTATTAAATGGAAACAACCCAGTGATGAGTGTATTAAAATTACATAAAAATATATGGAAATTTAAATTGCGCTCTGTAGTTAAAAAGGTACATTTATTCACATTAAAAAAAACAAAAATGAAAATACACCAATCATAGGATAATGCTGTTTTAAAATTGTTTAACAGCAAAGTACAACTGTGCACTTACTTACTGATATATAAGAGCTATTACAAAACCGCAAAATGCTTTTTATTGCCCCCTCTGTCCCTCTGAAAAATACAGCTACCGTTCCTCTTCAGTCTGCAGCTCAGGTTCCAGATATAATGCACTCCGGCCAACAGTAAAACACAAAAAAAAAAAAGGTTTATGATTAACATGGAATGCTGCTGGGGTCTCAAAGAGTAGTTATGCCAAACAGTTTCATTTTCCAACTTTCTCTAACACAGCTCCTCCTTCATTGGCCTATTGATAGCCAACATAACGGCGTGACATGTGACTTAATGATTATAGGAGTTTTAGTCTGTTTATAGCTGGTTTTCTGATTTTTGACTACCTGTCTGTTAAGAATAATAGCCTAAAACAAGAGCAACATTGACTAACCAGTTTGCATTTTACAGAGTTTTGTAGGAAGCAGAAGGATGCTATATTGTTTACTATTCCTTTAATAATATTAATAATTTAATTTTTAATGGCATAATACATGTCTGTTAATCCATCAATTGTACAGTGCTATGGAATTTGCTGGCGCTTTAAAAATAATAATAATAGATGATGGTGAGAGCTATGTTCATAGTTCACATAGAGCTCACGTAGGGTTTACAGTCTGTCCTGATAAAAGGGCACATTTTGCTGCACCTTATCTATTTTTACATTACTTTAGAGTAGAGCCAGCAGGCTATCATTCCAGCTTTACAGTTCTTGGCAATTTCACTTGCATAAGTCAGCTTGAGTTTCCAGGCCAAAGTCAGTGTTATCTTAGTTAGGCCAATCTATGGTTGTGTCTGTGTTGTGAGTGAAGGCAGAGTAATGAATGAACTGGCTGAGCAGCTGAAAGATAGCTGGACCTGTTTCTTCCTGCCAGCCAGGTTAGAAAACACTCAGCTCAATAGATCCCTTTCAATTTGTAGTTTTGTGCCTTTTTAGTCACCCGCGATGCTTTACCGCAGTTAAAATTGGAATGGTTACATTTTAATTCTAGGCCACTTTTTAGATTTTCTCATGACACTACACATAGCACTATATTTCACAACATCAACATAAATTCAATAAAAAAAATAACATATAGTATAATGATACAAACAAGCATCTCTTACTTCACAATAATACATTTACCAGCCAGATGCTTTGCCCACTTACAATGTAAGCAGGCATCCAGAGTTCTTATAAATACCTACAGGCAAGTCATTTACCATACAAGATGTTTAGGAGAGGGATGTCAACCTTTGTCCTGGAAGGACAAGTGCAAAGTATGGACTTTCGTGTTTGTATCCTGGAAGACCATCAGTATGACCTGCACGGCATGGTGTGGCATTCAAAGAGTTGTGTACTTTTATTATTTCTGTAAATGACTATAGAGAATAAATAAAACTGTAAATCTATGTAAAGGCACATAATGTACACAGTTATTATTTGGTATTCCCAACAGTAATCTATAGGATATTTTTAAAAGGCATGAACAATCCAAATATATGTAAGGTGTTTAAAATGAATCATAATGTCATCATCTAAATAACTGTAAGACACTTACAATTAAACATTTTACAGGTACTTATTTACTTCCTAACTTTTGACTCGCCTTATATACATAGGCTTTTAATAGTGGTGTGCACCGTTAAAACAAAACACCATTTATAATAAAATAAAAATAATATATAATAAATATAATATATAATACATTTTTGCACTGGTAAACAGGTAGGTGAATACAGAAAAAGTCACGATGTGTTTCTTCATAACCATAAGATAACAGTCCTTGCAAATGCCTAAATACTAGACAAAACAAAAATGCTATTTTGTCCTGCATTTTTACATTTTAAAGGGTACATTTTTATATTGCTAGAAAGAACTTGTAAGTAAAGGGGTTAATGCAGTGCTCCTTGTAGATCTAATTCTGGCTAGTAAATTTTACTATTTCTGGCAAACCAAATGAGTCAACATATAATTAGCTTCCATAAATCACTCTAGATTTCAGCGGTGATAAAATGAGATATAATTGTATTAAGAAATCACTTGCCAACTTTTTGATCAGTTGACTAATGAGTAGCCTTGCTTACGCATTAATCTAGTTCTTTTTTATTTATTTTTTTATTTTAAATCTACTACAGTAATGTACCATACCCTTCTGTAAAAAAGGTAAAACATGTACACCCTCCAATATTAAATATTCCAAAATTAAAAGCTGATTTTGTTTTGATTTAATAAAGTGGGCTATTAACATGGAGAGCCAACTACTGCTACCAGACTGCCCCAGTACTGTTCCCAAACATGTCTGACTTACAATTCGCAGAGAAGGGGACACAGAAGCTTCCATTACCTGTGCCAAAGATGCATTGGTGAAGTGTGAAAAATAAATTTACATATCGAAATCCACACCTCCTTATCCTATAGATTGAATATTTTATATTACATTTTTCCAACTATGGAAGAGGTCCTAAATATTGTCATATATTATTTACAGTCCCTCGGTGCCATTTAGTTTTGCTCTAACTCCTTGAAATCCATATACATGTGGATGCTTATTGGGCAGATCTTGTCTGTAACAGCTGTTTCAGTAATTTATCAGGTGACACCAAAGGAAAAAATATATATATATATGAGAACACTGTAAGCAGTTCTATGTGAACTCTGTTTAGAGCGTAGAATTTGTTGGCAGTGTAGCAAATAATTAATTGGCTGTTTTTTTTTTAATGGAATTATATTCTAACAGATGCAGTCTTGCACTTTTATGTGGACTGACTGTAACAATTCTGCACTACCATGTGACCTTGCGCATTTTCAAACATTTGTTTTGCACGTGGTATTGTAATGAATAGACATCATTACATGGTTAAACACTTCTGAGCACAGACATTACTCTTAATTTGTATCTACAAACTTTTCTCTGTATGGATATTTTTAGAAGAAATTGTTTGATGATATGCGTACATTCCTTACCATAAATTTTATTGTTTTTTTTAACATATTCATGTTGATCTACTACATCATCATTTTATACAATAACTGTTATTTTGCAAAACATTTTTAGCACTAAGGGCCCACCTATAATTAGTGGTATGTTCAAAGCACTAGTTTTTCATACTGCAGTTTGTATTGTTAGCACACACATGTGAGACATATTGTTTTTCATATTACTTGAAATGGGAATTGTCACTTGCCCGCAATTTTAGTTTTATGTGTATCCCCTTTGCTTTGCAAATATTTATTTTCTAAATATAAACAAGAAAATGAAATATAGAAATCAACGTTCTTTATCCTCCATCTTAGCTCTATCAGCCATTTTTAAAGGGACACTATAGTCACCTGAACAACTTTAGCTTAATGAAGCAGTTTTGGTGTATAGAACATGCCCCTGCAGCCCCACTGCTCAATCCTCTGCCATTTAGGAGTTAAACCCCTTTGTTTATGAACCCTAGTCACACCTCCCTGCATGTGACTTGCACAGCCTTCCATAAACACTTCCTGTAAAGAGAGCCCTATTTAGGCTTTATTTATTGCAAGTTCTGTTTAATTAAGATTTTCTTATCCCCTGCTATGTTAATAGCTTGCTAGACCCTGCAAGAGCCTCCTGTATGTGATTAAAGTTCAATTTAGAGATTGAGATACAATTATTTAAGGTAAATTGCATCTGTTTGAAAGTGAAACCAGTTTTTTTTTTCCATGCAGGCTCTGTCAATCATAGCCAGGGGAGGTGTGGCTAGGGCTGCATAAACAGAAACAAAGGGATTTAACTCCTAAATGACAGTGAATTGAGCAGTGAAATTGCAGGGGAATGATCTATACACTAAATCTGCTTTATTTAGCTAAAGTAATTTAGGTGACTATAGTGTTTCTTTAAAAGCTCTGTCATTTACACCTGCTAGTCAGCCTAAGGATAGCATACAGAAAGCATATATTTTCAATATTTTTCCTGACTTTTCTTGTGCCTTGGCAACCCCAAATGTAAGTAGTCAAATCATTCGCCGTTTGACATTTTTTTTGGAATCCACATGGCACCTTTCTTTGCAGTGGGGCTGAGATCCGATGCTCCTGATAGGAACTTACATTAGCTCTTCTGAGCTAAGTTAAGGAGCACTGGCGGGTATAGCTCAGTGTTAGGAGCTTACAGCTGCAGAGAGGTAGAAAGAGGCCCCCATCGGATCCCAAGTAAGAAGTCAAACTGTTTACTAATGGTTTGTCTAATTACATTGGAAGATGGCACCGAGGCACTTTGGCTCCACAGCCTCTAAAGAGCACTGTACTATTTATGATACTTAGAGTATTCCTTTAACTCAAAAGTAGTATTTTTAAAAAGTTAAAATCTGACTAAAATAGTAAACTGCATAGGCTTTTAATATATTCCAAGTTGTGTTGCTATGGATTGACTTTAAAGGAAAAGATACAATTCTAAAATTTAACCTGGCTGCTGTGTCTAGTAAATTGAAAAATGTTGTGGCCCAGGATTGATAAAGATATTTAATATAACTATGCTACCGTTTAGGACATCTCAGTGGGTACACGCTTAGCTGGTATCTATATACCTACTGAGCACTCATTCACCTGTACCCAATAGCTTTAATTCTGTTCTGCTGCCTTTGATATCCGTTATGTTATTTCATTTTTATTTTATGTTTCTGTTCGCTTCAGTTGCAGTCTAGCCTACGATGTAATTACCGTCCGTGCATTGTACGATCGCATATAAAACCAGATGTAAAATGGTAAAACATGGCAATGTGTACATTCATAGGAAAATTATATTATAGCAATATTCTAGGACTCCCACCCCAAATAGTTTTTACAGATGCTCAGTAAAAGCACATGATATTTATAAATGTATTTCAAGTGTTACTGTTTTTTAAAGTGCCAATACAACTGTTATGTGGATTTGGCTTCATGACTTTTATCGTAACGCCCTGTTTTGCTTAATATTAAAGCACCTGGGTTAAAAAGTAATGTTATAGAGCTGGAGGGTATGTGATATTTGTGAGAGAAGGATCACAGAGAGTTTTAGAATATTGGAAGATGGCAGACCTATTAATGTGTTAAAGGCCATAGCAAAAGTATATTAGTTAAACATTTGCTTTCTGTATTCAAACTCCATATTGGCATGTATTTCGAGAAATGCTAAAACAGTTGTGGATATAGATTTATATGTACCAGATTTCCCAAATGGCAGAATAGGCACCTGCCTACCACCATATTTCAAATGTGTGACATGTGCCTATATTGTTAATTTAAAATCTTTTTTCCTATGTACCCGGTGACCGAGTTCCTCCACTATTTTTGCTATCTCGCTGCCACAGGTGAACTCTGGAGAACTTAATACCCAGTTGCCTAAGCGACCTCCTAGTACCACGCGACCAGGCTGCAACTCTCTTCTTCCAGGCAGATATTATCACCTCTACCCACAGTGTCTCCAGCTACTGCCTTTACAAATGCACTTGTGGATCTCAGGCCAAGCTCTTATTAACTTGTCTCAGGAATAGCTAGCACAAAATATCTCCCCGGCCTACAGAAAGGAGCCTTGCTATTCAGGTAGTGCATATAGCTATTTCAAGATCATCACAACCAACAGATGGTGCTGTACAGGTTCTGCAGCCAAATCCACCTAGTTGGTTGAGAGCATCAACAGGACAGGAGAACACACAAAACATTTAACAACAAACAATTACTTTGTACACAGTCTGCACCTATAATGGGCACAGGGTGACTTAAACATAAGAATAATTCAGGGAGCTGTCTTCTGCTCCCAGTGACTAATGTCATATAACCTTTCACTGCAGCTAAAGCTACACCCGTTGTTTCTGCCACCAGTAGGAACGTAAGCACTCAAACCAGCCATGTGACATATATGGGGTTTGGTTAACATGTGGGTCACGGCTTTTAATAATCCAAGTCTCATATTAAAGTTGAGTGGTCAGAAAATATTTTACCAGGAAGGATACATTGAGATATCTCTGGTTTTCAAGAATCTCCTGGGAGTTTACACAGCCCAGGACCAGGAGTTGTAGACTTGTGCAAATAATGCATTTCAGCAGATGTTTTGTTATCTTTCTTAGTGAAAATTGTATGTAAATCTATTGTCACCCTAAATAAATGATTTTGAGGTTTTAGTATGTTGAGACAAATTATCATACAGAACAATATATCAATGTATCCTTTAATTCAGGGATTTAAAAGACTAGGACATCTTGATATTTTTGCAAGGTACTAAATATATTATACATGTGGAAAACTGAAAATGTACAATTTCAGTTAGAATTAAATATTTTTCTTTTGACTAACATTGTTTTTAGTATAGCATTTCAGGAACATGATGGCTAGAGGTGAAAGTACATGTTTAATATTGAAGGCTAGTCCACAGATAAAAAAATAATCTTCTTGATGTTTTAAAAGACAGACCATGTTTTTACATACTTCTTCACCACAAGAATGACATCATCCCTGTGAATGACAGGATTTATATGGAAACCACTGAGCAACTGAACTGTATAATCTTTCAGGACAAGAGTTCTGTGCCTTCTCAGTGCTATTTCCTATGCAGATGCATTATAATATAGATCTATAACACAGGAGGTATGGATACGGAATAACGGAGTGAGAGTGACAGAATGGTACATTGATGTTAACTGCCAGACTCACGT
This sequence comes from Pelobates fuscus, assembly GCF_036172605.1. Lineage (NCBI taxonomy): Eukaryota > Metazoa > Chordata > Amphibia > Anura > Pelobatidae > Pelobates > Pelobates fuscus. Next base: position 158,568,581 of record NC_086321.1, read on the forward strand.
CAGAGTTCGGTCCATGTGCTTTTGAAGCTCTCTGAGTCTGAACTAATAGCCACGAGTTTACTCAGAGGAGAGTGAGCAAATGTAATGGTGCGCCCATATTGCACTGATTGGAGGCAGCTTGTGGCATTCCCAAATGCAAGACACCAGGGAACCAGTACTGCATTTGGGATAGGCCCACTAAATCCAGGCCAGTTGGAGATTTGATAATGAATTGTAACCCATGCCTATCTGCACTGCTATCTTACATGCATCTGTCAGTCTCCACTCGCTGACTGCCTTTTGCCAAACTGCAAAATTGAGCGAGTCAAGGAGAGCAATAGAAACAAAAGGAGCTAGTTTAGTCCACACACTTATCAGACATTAGTCTGTGTGTTCCAGTATACATGTTTCATGTAGTATAAAAAAATACAAAACAGTAATAAATGTGTTGTAGGAAAATAATACTATTTCAGGCTTCTGGATTGTGAATTACATCACAGGCATGCCACCCACCCGCCTCAATTCCATCCTGATTCTCATACCCAATGTTGCGAGTTATGATGTTTTTGATCGTGGTCTAGGACTGCAAACAAATGTCCCAGTAAAATGACAGCTATATTATACACTTAGATGCTCAAAACAGAGGAGTGTTTTTTGTTCCACTTTATTTTGAATTATTACTTTTTGTAAAATATACTTTGAGCCTGATTAATGAGCTGTAAAATATCCTTTTTTTTATTCATCTATTTGTCTGGGCAGTTTTTGCACTGATTATGTAATTAAATTGTCGATTTGCCAGAGTGATTACAGTGACAATTAATGTAATGATTAGCTAATGACTCTGCTAAACCTAAATACAGCAAACGTCCCTAATGGCTGAATTACACCAGACTCTAATTGCAGATTAAAATTGTACCCTTTGGGTATTCTTTTGTAGGGGAACAGAAGGACTTCTGTGACATTACTCATTAAAGAGATTCTACATAATACATTTTATTGTGGTTTCAGTAACTTTATATAGTGTGAGTGGGTCAACTCTCAGAGATCAGATGTTTTTAATGTTTGTCTGAGTCTGTTTAGAAGAAAAAAAAAAGACTGATATTAACTGTTTCCATGCTAGAAGTTAAAAATAAACTGCTTGGACGAGGAATAAGAATATGCTAACAAGTCGAATTAGGTACATTTTTCACTAATGAAAGAAAAAGAATGGTTTGTTTCAAAATCTTTACCAGATGTTAACCACTACATTCATATACATTTATATGTGTCATAAATAGTATAGTTCGTCAGAATGTTAATATTGCACGTGTATGATACATATTTGATACACATTTGATATCAAAGGGAAATGTTATAAGGACACTATAATCACCAGAACAACTACAACTTACTGTAGTTGTTCAGGTGAGTATAGTCAGTACCTTTTTAGAGAAAAGGCAGTGTTTACATTGCTGCCTAGGGACACATCCAGTGGCAGTCACTCAGACAAGCACTAGAGGTGCTTCCTGTGTCATTGAATCAATGCATCTCTATAGGGAAAGTTCAGCATATCAATGCAGAGTGTGCAGACGCTGAACGTCAGTGCCCTATGAGGAGATGCTGATTGGCCAGCACAATGTTTGGTTTAACCCCCTCGCCTCTTCCACTGAGATCATCAGAATTGACAATCTCAGCCAACCAATGCGGCCCCATGTAAAATCATTGGAGTGGCCTAGATAATCAATTCTAATGATGTCAGCCAAGGAGGCAGATCGGGGGCATGGGCCAGCACTGGCGGACCTGCATGGCACTGGCAATAAGGTGATTTTTTTTATCCTATTGAGGAGGGGAAGGGGGGACAGGGACCTAAATAGTGTTTTTTAAACTTTAGTATTCCCGACCCTATAGTGTTCCTTCAAGTAATTTCAAATGTTGGGACCCCTAACCATTGTGGATGCCATTCTTTTCTGTGGCATATTTCATTTTCGTCCCCATCTGTTAACTAGTTATGGTTTATTTGACCTCTTTGAGTATACTATTGTGATAAAATTTTACTATCAAGGAAGCTGTGTGACAATATATTGCTGTGGAGCACATAGAAGCTAAGTTACACAGGTTTCAGGTTTAAACAAAATATCATATTTTTAACTGGTCTGTACTGAAATTAAGGCCCATCCACGGGGAAGGGGGAACAGAGGGACAACCTTTCATGTATCTAATTGTTGGGATTACTTTTTTCCTTCATAATAAAAATTTTACATTATGTGAGATTACTTTAAATGTACAAAGCTACAGATATTTTTCTAGACTTTGAGAGGCCTCAGATAAAGCTTAAATATAAGGCCTCATAATTCCCCTATGTCCTCAGCAGGCTATCAGATCTAACCTGCCCTATTCTCTGTGCATCCACTTTTTGCTTCTCTCCTCATCCCTTCCTTTAGCACTTCTCCAATCTTTTCCTGCCTCTCTCCTCCACATTACTCTATTATTAATTACTATATCCTACCTCTTTAACCATGTCAAGCAGAATTGGACTTCTGGGTGCTTCCTTCTATGAACAAAGGGCACCGATACAAAAACATTTTGCCCTCACAATAGTAAAGAAATTGAAAAATTTATTATATTTTAGCACAAACTTGTATCCATGTATTTCCTAGCTGTTTTCATTGATTCAAGTCATACAAAAATATTACAGATGACCATGCAAACAATTACTAGCATACATACACACAATCATACAAACAGACATCCATGCACACAATCACACAAGCAGCACACAGACACAACGATATGCAGGTACAGGCACACAATCAAACAGACACAGATATACAGGCATAGACACACAGTCATAGAGGCACATATTTTTACCGACATGGAAGTACAGGAGCAGGCACACAGTCATACGGTTGCAAACATACAGACACAGGTACAACTTATGCCAACACACAATTAAGGATATCTACAGTGTACAGTGTTTCAAGGTGGAACATTGCATACCCAGACTTCTCGACAATGACCATTTCAAAAAGCAGAAGTGTTCATGGTAATTGCAGTAATCCATGTTGATCACAGACTTGTTAATGCAGTTTTCTATAACTACATGGTTCCACTACATGGAAATTACCCAATGGACCATGTGATGTTTTTTATAGATTTATTTGGCATATAAAATACAATGAGATTGCCACAAACCAGAAACAAGATGGACAATAATAAAATCATACAGTTACATTAAAATTAAACTATAATAACGTAAGAAAGCAGAAGGATGTGTTTTCACTGTAAAGATTCAATGCTTATTGTCACAAAACAAAATGAAAAAAATTAAGCCATTTGGTTATATTTCTCCCAATGATGTTTGAAACCAGATCCAGATATTCCATAGTGTGAACAACTCATTACTTTGATCATTATTTTTTAATAAATATACATTTATATATTTCATTTTCTATTCTCTATTGTGTTATAGAAACATGTTTTTATTTATTGTTTAGCTGTAGTTTTATGTTTGTTTGGCTGTAGAGTTTTCATAAATAGGTTAAAGTAGGAATGCACTGTATCCATTATTAGGCAAAAAGTCAAATAATCAACAGGGAGCTCCAAGGGGTAAACAATTCACATTAAATGGGTGTGACTGCAGATTTCCAGGAACCACAGGGGCCAGCCACGATATCCAAATCCAAACTAAAAGAAAAAAAAAAACAACACAGAACACTTGATAAGTCAGTTTGTGTTTTCACGTGAGGTGGCTGTAAGCTGACCTTGACTTTCTGCATCATGAATACAAATGTTATATATATTTATAATCAATATAAGATATAATAATTACTGGGTCTCCTAGTGTGATTGTTTGTGCATTCCCATTTTTCAATATTACCGGTATGTGCCAAACTACAAATAAGGTTATTCACTAAAATGGAAATTGTCATATATGGGAATCTCAAAATTAAAGTTTTTAATCTGTATGGCTATTTAGACTTGAAATCTGAAACTCCCAGTATAATTCTGGATATCTCTTCAAAAACCCCTGCTCCGAAAATAACCTTGGAAATACAATATATGAGGAACACTATTTACGCACACCCTCCCCTGTCTGTTCTGTTTTACTGTCTGTTTTTTTTTTAATATTGGAACAATAAAGTTTTTTGATGTGTTAACCCCTTAAGGACACATGACATGTGTGACATGTCATGATTCCCTTTTATTCCAGAAGTTTGGTCCTTAAGGGGTTAAAAGGAAATCATTACCCAGGGATTCATTTTCCTGTTAAGAATAACAATCTTAGTTACAAGCTATTCCTTGATAATTAAAGAGCCTTCAATAGAATACTAAACTAGAGGAACTTTATGATCTTGGAATGCCTTTGCAATACTAACTGGACTTTTATTTTAATTGCTTGTTTTGATAGTTATATACTTCAGACTTAACCTTGCCTTGATTTTTATTAATTGTATTAAGAATGTATGTAACCATATATATGAGTTCCAGGTATATTGTGATATATAAGAATCCCAGCCCAGGTATATTGTGATAAATAAGAGTCTCAGGTATATTGTAAGCGCACTATTAAAGGAAGCAGGCCCGGACTGGCCATCGGGCACACCGGGCAAATGCCCGGTGGGCCGCGGTGGCCAGGGGCCGAGGCCGGCAGGGGAAGTCCCAGGATCTCCCCTGCCGGTCTATGCAGGGCCGGCACTATCCGAGTGCCGGCCCCGCTGTATTCCATAAAGGGCCGGTGAGGGAGATCAAAGATCTCCCTTACCGGCCCACTTAAAAAGAGCTGCGGCTGGGGAGGGAGAGGACCCGGCGGAGCTCTATCTTGCAGCTCCGCTGGGTTCCTCTCGCGAGATCCGGACCGTTGCCATGGCAATGACCGGATCTCGCGAGAGTGAACTCTAGCCCCGGGCTAGAGTTCACTCACCCACTGGACCACCAGGGAAAGCGTGCGACTGCAAGTGCCTCTCCCCCCACCTCCCAAGTACCAGCGTGCAGGTCCCCCCCTCCCAGACTAAAGGTAAGATGGGAGGGGGGATATAATGAATGCTTAGATTTTTTTTTATTTGTTTATTTACCCCAACACACAATCCCTAACATTTACACACAGCACTCTCACACACACACACCCACAGCACTCTCACACACACACACCCACAGCACTCTCACACACATCACCCACAGCACTCTCACACACATCACCCACAGCACTCTCACACACATCACCCACAGCACTCTCACACACATCACACACATCACCCACAGCACTCTCACACACATCACCCACAGCACTCTCACACACATCACCCACAGCACTCTCACACACATCACCCACAGCACTCTCACACACATCACCCACAGCACTCTCACACACATCACCCACAGCACTCTCACACACATCACACACATCACCCACAGCACTCTCACACACATCACCCACAGCACTCTCACACACATCACCCACAGCACTCTCACACACATCACCCACAGCACTCTCACACACATCACCCACAGCACTCTCACACACATCACCCACAGCACTCTCACACACATCACACACATCACCCACAGCACTCTCACACACATCACCCACAGCACTCTCACACACATCACCCTCAGCACTCACACACACACACATCACCCTCAGCACTCTCACACACACATCACCCTCAGCACTCTCACACACACACACATCACCCTCAGCACTCTCACACACACACACATCACCCTCAGCACTCTCACACACACACACACACACACATCACCCTCAGCACTCTCACACACATCACCCTCAGCACTCTCACACACATCACCCTCAGCACTCTCACACACATCACCCTCAGCACTCTCACACACATCACCCTCAGCACTCTCACACACATCACCCTCAGCACTCTCACACACATCACCCTCAGCACTCTCACACACATCACCCTCAGCACTCACACAAAACACATCACCCTCAGCACTCACACAAAACACATCACCCTCAGCACTCACACACTTCATATACAGCACTCTCACACACATCATATACAGCACCCTCACACACATCATATACAGCACCCTCACACACATCATATACAGCACCCTCACACACATCATATACAGCACCCTCACACACATCATATACAGCACCCTCACACACATCATATACAGCACCCTCACACACATCATATACAGCACCCTCACACCCACATCACACACAGCATCCATCATACACACATACTGCACCCCTCACATACACACAGAACCTCCCCAACACACTGCACCACACACATACACAATACTTCCAAACACATACATATACATATACACATATATATATATATATATGTGTGTGTGTATATATACACCACACACACACACTCACTACATTCCTGACATACACACACTAGATTCCTTGTAAGCAAACACATACTTCACCCCTAAACACACTCTCTATAAACACTACATCACCTATACACACACTATAGTCTGTATGCACACACTTGCTACATCCCCTATACACACATTCTCTACAGCCCCTAGCCACATATGCATTACATTACACCACAAACACAACACGACTAAAACCGACCTTATTACACAATACCACACCACAATCATCTCACTCTATACACACACACACACACACACACACACAATCCCACAAGCAGGCTCCAAACACATGCACAATACTCTTTCCTTGCATTTTTGTCTCCTGGTATCCATGTATAGAGACACCAGAGAAAAGTTGCAAGGAAACACAGTGCAAGCATGTTATTAAATTTGCTTGCGCTGTGCAGAACAAATACAGGGCTTTTTTCTCATGCTAGAGCTCTTTAACAGAGCTCTGCGCATGGTCTGCCCTGGCCTGCACTTTGAGAGGGGGCGTGTTTGTCGTGATGACAAAACACACCCTCTCTGCCCCGCCCCCTTCTTAGTGGGCCGCTGTGATAAAAAAATGCCCGGGCCGAATTTTTATCCCAGTCCGGCCCTGAAAGGAAGTATGGACTGCAGTTGACTCCTTTTCTGATACATTATAGAAATAATGGTATGAGAATGAGGCTATTTGTGTGTATTTGTGCCCAAATCAGAGTGCTTTAGCTGAGGATATAAGTGGACATGGAGTTGCAACGTGGCCAAAAAAACAACAACCAGGGGTTTCAACCTAAGTTAACGTTTTATGGCTCTTCCCACATATAGTGATTTAAGCCCCTCCTAAACAGCTCTATGTCATGCACTTAGTACAACCCTAAACCCTAACATGTTCTATAGATCACATTGTATCAAGAAATCTTTGTTTGAATTCAGATTACGGTATCTATACTTATATAAGAAATTTCACACCTGCTGTATTAACCACAAGCTATGCTTTTTTAAAGGGACACTATAGTCACCTGAACAACTTTAGCTTAATGAAGCAGTTTTGGTGTATAGAACATGCCCCTGCAGCCTCACTGCTCAATCCACTGCCATTTAGGAGTTAAATCCCTTGGTTTATGAACCCTAGTCACACCTCCCTGCATGTGACTTGCACAGCCTTCCATAAACACTTCCTGTACAGAGAGCCCTATTTAGGCTTTCTTTATTGCAAGTTCTGTTTAATTAAGATTTTCTTATCCCCTGCTATGTTAATAGCTTGCTAGAACCTGCAAGAGCCTCCTATATGTGATTAAAGTTCTATTTAAAGATTGAGATACAATTATTTAAGGTAAATTACATCTGTTTTAAAGTGAAACCAGTTTTTTTTTTCATGCAGGCTCTGTCAATCATAGCCAGGGGAGGTGTGGCTAGGGCTGCATAAACAGAAACAAAGTGATTTAACTCCTAAATGACAGTGAATTGAGCAGTAAAATTGCAGGGGAATGATCTATACACTAAAACTGCTTTATTTAGCTAAAGTAATTTAGGTGACTATAGTGTTCCTTTAACTATTCACCACACTGCATTAAAACAATGCCTTCACAGAAATACCTCTCACTGTGCTGTATAACTCCATATACGGTGCATTTATGCGGCACTGCCACAAGTGATTGGAAGTGGTACTTCTCTCTTAGTATTACACAGGACTCGGGGCTAGCAATGAAATGGAATGGTGCCAACATTTAGACCAGGGGCTTTTCTGGACCTCCAGGGGCTCCAGACTCTGTCATCCTGCCCTTATAATGTCCCTGCATTTATGTCCAGACATGTCACCAGTAGCATGAATTGTATCACTAAAACATGGACCTTCTTAAAGGGACACTATAGTCACCAGAGCAACAGCTTAATGTAGTTGTTATAGTGAGTATAATCATTATATGCAGGCATTTTCATGCAAATATGGAAAAAACAAAGTTTGGGATACGACTGGACAAAATCTAAAATAAGGAACATAAAAGCATATATAGTGTAATACAGTAATGTATAAGTAATAGTGGGCCAAAATTATGTACACTCACAAGATAGAAACGTATAATGCGTTCAAAGGTGTCTCCCCCGATGTCGATGGGTGGCTTAGTTATCCCACTTCCGCTCCAATTGATAAAATGTGAAGCAAGGACTCCAGGCGGTGACATTTAGAAAAAAGTATTCAAAATTTATTGTAAAAGGTGGACAATAACCACCAGCATATGGTATATAAAAATGAGGAATACAGGTCGTACGCATTTCGTTCCAGCAAGGGAACTTCCTCAGGGACCAAGTGACAATTATATTCCAACAATAAAAACACAAATGGGAAAGCATTAGATTGGCTAAAAATGGTCAATTCTGATTATTAAACCAAGGGGCGGGGCCAGTGCAGGCGGACCCGCGTGGCGCTGGAAATAAGGGGAGTTTTTCATGCTTTTAACGGGGGCAATGGGGGGCAAGCCACCTTAATGGTGGGTTTTGCACTATAGGGTCAGGAATACATGTTTGTGTTCCTAAACAAGGGCCGTCTTTAACGCTGGGAGGCCCAAGACAGCTGCTCCGTTTGCCCTCTGCCCGCAAACTATGGGGGCCCATCGGGTGGCCTATGCACTTAGGGCCACCCGGTGGGCCTGTGTCAGCAGGGACCCGGTCGGGCACTGTGGCGCTTTAACAGCGCGACCGGGCCTTTGCTTTCCGGCAGCCGACTGGGAGGAAGTGACCGCCGCGCGTCACTTCCTCCCACAGAAACAGGAGCCGCACGGGAGGAAGAAGCTGTTCCGGAGGGGGCCAGGCCGGGAGAGCTTAACTCCCAGCCAGCCCAGCCAGCCCAGCCAGCCCAGCCAGCCCAGCCAGCCCAGCCAGCCCAGCCAGCCCACTGGACCCCAGGGAAGCCACCCTCCAGGAAAAGGTAAGAAACTGGATGGTGTTTATCAAATTTTGCATGAGTGTCTGAGTGTGTGTGTGTGTGTGTGCCAGTATGTCTGTCAGTGTATCTGTATGTCTGTGTGTGTGAATCTGTCAGTGTCTGTGTGCTTCAGTATGTATGTATGTATGTGTGCATGTCTGTCAGTGTGTCAGTATGTCTGTGTGTGTGTGTCTGTCAGTGTGTCAGTATGTCTGTGTGTGTGTGTGTGTATGTCTGTCAGTGTGTCAGTCTGTGTGTGTGTGTGTGTGAGAGTCTGTGTATGTCTGTGTGTGTGTGTGTGTGTGTGTGTGAGAGAGTCTGTCAGTGTGTCAGTGTGCCTGTGTGTGTGTGTCAGTATAAAGGTATGTGTGTATGTGTTAGTGTGCTAGTATGTCTGTCAGTGTATCTGTATGTCTGTGTGTGTGAGTCTGTCAGTGTCTGTGTGCTTCAGTATGTATGTATGTGTGCATGTCTGTCAGTGTATGTGTGTATGTCTGTCAGTGTGTCAGTATGTCTGTGTGTGTGTGTGTGAGTCTGTCAATGTGTTAGTATGTCTGTGTGTGTGTGTGTGAGAGTCTGTCAGTATGTCTGTGTGTGTGTGTGTGAGAGAGAGCCTTCAGTGTGCCAGTATGTCTGTGTGTGTGTGAGTCTGTCAGTGTGTCAGTATGTCTGTATGTGTGTTTCAGTATGTCTGTCTGTCTGTGTGTATGTGTGCCAGAATGTCTGTATGTCTATGTGTGAGTCTGTCAGTGTCCGTGTGGTTCTGTATGTCTGTATTTGTCAATATGTCTGTCAGTGTATGTGTGTTTCAGTATGTCCATCTGTCTGTGTGTATGTGTGCCAGTATGTCTGTCAGTGTATCTGTCCGTCTGTGTGTGTGAGTCCCTCAGTGTCTGTGTGGTTCAGTATGTCTTTGTGTATGTGTGTTTCAGTATGGCTGTCTGTCCATTTGTGTTTGTGTGTGTATCTGTATGTGTTAGTGTTTGTATCTGTATATCTGCATGTGTGTCAGGTTGTGTATCTGTGTGTCTGTATGTGTGTCAGTGTGTGTGTCGGTGTATCTATATGAAGTCAGCGTGTGTACCTTTGTATCTGCATGTATGCCAGTGTTTGTATCTGTGTGTGTCTGTGTGTCAGTGTATCTATATGTAGTCTGTGTGTATCTGTATGTTCTTGTGTGTATCTATATGCGGTTAGTGTGTATCTGCGTGTGTGTGTCAGGTAGTGTATTTGTGCGTATCTATATGTAGTCAGGGGGGCCCAAGTAAATGCTTGCCCAGGGTCTAATCAAAATTAAAGACGGCCCTGTCCTGAACCTATAGTGTTCCTTTAAAGAAAGCTACAGAGTGTGGTAATTTAGGACAGGGATTTAGGACAGTATCGGACGTGGACACACAAATAATATTTTTCCATGTCAGAGGTGCCATGTCTCCTTCTGAAATAACACAATTATAACTTCTAACATAAGACTGCAAATTTGCAACAAAAAAATTGTCTTTTCCATAGAAAGAATCAAACATGTTGTATTCTCTACTTTAAGAATCACAAGTCTGATTTTATCGTGTGATGCAGGAAAATGACAAGGTATAACTTTTAAATACAAATGAGGAGTCTTGCAATTTCTATGAATTTCAGCCTCATTATATATTTATAGCGTTTAGTAGACTTGAAATCTTGAGGAAAGAGCAACTCAATTGATAATAAACAGGACATATCACACTTATGTCTTAAACAGAGAAGAACACGTCCAAACCACTGGCTTCTCAAAGTCACAGTGTCTGGGTTATATAATCTATACTTTAGATTTTTACTTTCAGTTTTTTTTCCTAAAACATAAAATAAATGAAGAATAAGAGCGCACATTTCAAGGGCTGCTAGGCATTATCTTTTTTTTATAGCGAGCTTGCCGTTTTCTTTTTACAGGAAGAAACTACAGGGAATGTTTAATTAACTTACATAAAAAAGGAAAATGTATGTTTTACAGATAAGGGTTCAATCTCTGCTTAACAGAAAAATACATGTAATGGCCCTACTAGCATATTTTTATTTTACCTGTGATTCGCTCGGCTTGCGTCTCCTAGCAGAGCAATGAGAAATTCCATTAGTCTGTAGCAAGCTGTCTAATAAACTGGATCTGTTCACAGCCTAGCCCTCTTCAATGCTTGCGTTTAAATGAAAACCATACATCAGATCCTGTAATGAATATTCTCAATTTCATATCCTATATTTCTCAGCTAGAGGATAAATGCCCCAATTGTACTACACATTGCAAAAACTGTTAGCACTTTATAACTCAGGTAATTAATATAAATTACAAAGCTGGTTGTGGAACAATATAGAGTACAGCCTCATCAGATGAAATCTGTAAGAAATGTAACAAGTAGGGAGGCAATGCATGAAATCTTGTTTTAATGAAATTCTGGAGGGAGTGGGGGGCCCACACGATGTGGGATCATATATCCACTGACTGCTATACACTAGTTATAGTCTTGTAATGTGTTTTGTTTTAAATGACTGTGCACTTGTGGTGAGGGTTCTCAAACGGTATTGGTCTGTTTATCCTTAACCCATTGTGACCTCAAAAGAGCCCATCAACGTAATATAAATATATAGAAGCAGCATCTAGTTAACCCCTTAAGGATTTAAGCAAATGTCGCACTGAATAACCAAAGCAAAATATACCACATCTGATACTTGCTTGTTCAACTGGAATTTTCAGATTTTTTTTTATGAAATGCACACATGCCATCTATGTTTTTTAAAAACTAAAAAATTCCAAATTCTTCAACAACCCTCTAAAAAAATACGGCACATTTAAATGAAGACTCCTGGAAGTGTAACTCATAATCCCTGAAGAAGTCCTGCGGACGAAACACATTGGATTATACCACTGGGGGACTTGCTTGTTATACTTTTAACACCACCTTGTAGTGGATTATATGCTGGTTTTCCTGGACCTTTTTGTAAGTGCATTGTATAATAAATTCTTCGAAGTTTTATTTCCATCTGCACTATTATGTGGTTTCTTTACCTTACAAGTGTTAACCCCTTAAGGACGGAGGACGGTTCAGGACCGTCATCGGCATTTTTGCGTTGCCGACCGGTGACGGTCCTGAACCGTCCTAACCGTCCAATGTACTTACCCGATCGCCGTCGTTCCCCTGGCGGCGATCGTAGGTGCTCCCGGTGTGGGGAGACTGCCTGCAGCCCAGATAGTCTCCCCATAGCGGTTTAGGACCCCTGTGGCCATGTGATCGCCCAACAGGGCGACCACATGGTCACAATAGGTGTCCTAGTCTCTGCCTGCAGGGGGACTGTCTGTGCTGACAGGCAGTCTCCCTGCTAGTGTAAAATCTAAAAAAATAATTAAAGTTATAGTTAATAAAAAAAATTATATTATTATATATATGTGTATATATATGATATATAGACATATATTATACCTATATAATATATGCCTATATATCATATATATAATGTCATGCTAAGTGTATTTTTATATTAATATGTACATATATTAATATAAAAATACACTTATAATTAATTTACACACGTATATATATAATATATATAATAACTATATATATTGTATATATATATTATTATAAAATACGAATAATAAATCATTTAAATTAAATTAAAATAATTTAAAATAATAATAAAAATTTAAAAAAAATTATATATCTATACGAAATTTTATTCTAACTGTATTTTGATATTAATATATATATATTTATATCAAAATACACTTAGAATGAAATTGTATATATATCTATGTATATATAAATAAATAAAAAGAATGTGAACTATTCATATGTCCATATACCAAATTACATAAATAATTATATAAATATACACGTAGACTTCAAATATATAAATATGCATATATATTTAAATTCTACGTGCGTATTTATGTAATATTTTTACATAATTAAGTTATTTTATTGATTGCAATTTAAGGGGCCTGCCTGCCAACCCAGGCCGAAAGTCCAGAGAATTTAATTTGCTATCACTGTATTTTACCCTGTAACGTTCTACGACACCCTAAAACCTGTACATGGGGGGTACTGTTTTACTCGGGAGACTTCGCTGAACACAAATATTAGTGATTCAAAACAGTAAAACATATCACAGCGATGATACTGTCAGTGAAAGTGACTTTTTTGCATTTTTCACACACAAACAGCACTTTTACTGATGATATAATTGTTGTGATACATTTTCCAGTTTTGAAACACTAATATTTGTGTTCAGCAAAGTCTCCTGAGTAGAACAGGACCCCCCATGTACAGGTTTTATAGCGTTTTTGAAAGTTACAGGGTCAAATATATTGGTCAAATATTTTTACATTGAAAATGGCCAGGTTGGTTACGTTGCCTTTGAGAGCGTATGGTAGCCCAGGAATGAGAATTACTCCCATGATGGCATACCATTTACAAAAGAAGACAACCCAAGGTATTGCAAATGGGGTATGTCCAGTCTTTTTTAGTAACCACTTAGTCACAAACACTGGCCAAAATTAGCGTTCAATTTCGTTTTTTACTTTTTTCACAAACAAACAAATATGAACGCTAACTTTGGCCAGTGTTTGCGACTAAGTGGCTACTAAAAAAGTCTGGACATACCCCATATTGAATACCCTGGGTTGTCTACTTTTAAAAAAATATGTACATGCGGGGTGTTATTTCGCAATTTATGACAGATAATAGTGTTACAATGTCACTATTGATACATTTTAAAAATGTATGTTTTGAAACCGCAAAATCCGACTTGTACTTATAGCCCTATAACATGCAAAAAAATAGCAAAAAGCATGTAAACACTGGGTATTTTTGAACTCAGGACAACATTTTGAATCTATTTAGCAGTTTTTTTCATTCGCTTTTGTAGATGAGTAAAAGATTTTTCACATAAAATTCAAAAAACGTGTATTTTTTTCAATTTTTCATCATATTTTTTCATTTTTTTAAAATTAAATTACATGAGATTATATAAATAATGGTATGTAAAGAAAGCCCCTTTTGTCCTGAAAAAAACAATATATAATTTGTATGGGAACAGTAAATGAGAGAGCGGAAAATTACAGCTAAACACAAACACCACAAAAGTGTCAAAAAGATGCCTGGTCGCAAATGTACAACATCGCAAAAAAAGTCCGGTCCTTAAGGGGTTAAATAAGACTCTTCCTTATTTACCCTGAAGACCCCTTCTGATTAAGGATGATGGGCCTGACATTCACTGATATCTTGTGAGTTTTATATATTCATCCTGCGTGTCTTTACATTTATACTTTTATCACACTATGTGCGATTTATATCTTTTTCTGTAGATATCGTCCACCACGCTATTATAAGGTTGTATATATTTTTTATTTACACCTTAGAAGTGATCATTTCACCTGCTTTGCATTCTTACTTTTTCGTTTTTTGTACTATTGTATTGGTGTTTCAGAGGGCACACTATTTAGTAGGTTTGCTGTTTTATGTATTTTTAGTGGTTTGGTATCCTTTTCTGCTTTACATAAAAATGTTGAAGAATTTTGGAATTTTTGTCTTTTATATTTAATAATGTATTTATTTGCTCATTTTAGCACACTGTCTTTTTTTGAATTTTTTTTAACCTTTTACAAACTTATTAAGTTATATCTCAGCATGACAGGGAAAACCACCCAATTTTTGTGTTGTGTCGCTGAGCTCTGTTACCTTATGCTTACTTCCAGTGTGTTTTATTACACTATTTTGATCAGTCACTTGGGAGGGTACTGGGCGACATTATCTAGGTCTCTTTAGAGCTTGTAACCCCAGATCTCACCAATACCAAAATACCTCACTGACAAGACCCATGAAATGTTGACATTGTATTCCTAAGATCTCTGTTTCTGTGATGTTCTCCTGTCCACTGCTCACACCCTTATTGCTCACACGCAGCATTTCTCACAGGTGGCTTCTTTCCTTTGGAACAGCCTGCCTACCCCCATCAGATTCTCCCATAGTCTTCATACGCTTAAGAAGTCCCTCAAAACTCATAGTTTCAGAAATGCTTATGACCTCCCAGAGTAATTTATTTTTCATAAAACTCTCCTAAAGAGCCACACTCCACTCTTACCTCCAGTACTGCTACATTCCCACCTTGTTGTTTGCTGTTCCGCTTAATGCCCTTCCTATTGTGTCTTTATACTACACTCCTCTAGTCTGTAAGCTCATCTGTGCAGGGCCCTTAACTACCTATTGTTCCTGTATCATTTTGTAATTGTCTAATTTAATGTTAAATTTACCCCTTTCATAATATTGTAAAGTGCTGCGGAATAAGTTTACGTTATAAAATATATCAATAATAATAATAGTGAAGAGGCGATTTGAATGGATTTTTTTTCATCTGGGAACGTATTTGTGGGCGAGATTAATCTGAAAAGCGCATATAAATTTCTCCTCAATAATGGCATAAGTGGGCAGGAACATATGAGCGTTACTTCCTTGGTGATTATTTTCCCACAGAATAAACTATTAAGCAATATCTACACCTGGTTGAACTGTTCTCGCACATAATCTCTTGTACTGTAGATTTGCTGTCTTCAGGCAAAGAATGCCTGCCAACCGCATGGGATTTATTCAGCAAACAGAAAATCCATGTATATGTGCTGGTTTTGCCGGGGCAGTCCCATGTTTGAGTGTCTGTTCTAGAATATTCATTTATGCTGCAGTCTGACCGGCTGATGATTTTACAATTTGTAATATTTAATAGTATAAATCACAAATTCCAGGATTTTACCGAGTCATGATAGAAATTCAGAAATGTTATTAAAACTGAAAATCCCCTTTATTATAATAATCTGTGTGTTTGGCTGCCATGTTTATTTAGAAGTAAAATAATATTTGCAGAATATTCATATTTTTGTTTTCTATTTTGTGTCAGTTTTTTTTTTTTTTCCAACCTTGTTTATTTTCATTTTTTTTATACATGCACTCACTGTCAATACATACGTAAAGGCTATAAGTTATGTGCTGTGGGGGATAATCTACACATTGAGGTGGTTCAAAGTGGGCAGAGCTGTGGAAAGGATTGATGGTGTGATGTATATTTTTTGTAAGTGCAGCAAAATGCTCCTGGAAATGTTTCCAAAATCTGCAAACTATGCTAATTTCAATTTATTCTCCCCAGGATAGCAGAATTCAAGCTCAAACATAGAGATGAAAGAAACACTGCACTTTTTTTTTTCTTTCTTAAATTTATCTGATTTGGTTCACATATTGCAGTTTGGTTGTTAATTCAACACAATTTATTGTTTAGTGAGTCTTGTATTAAAAAATAGGTCTTGTGGCTAGACTTAATAAGAAACAGTTTGGCAATTCCTTGTTCAGTTTTCCATTATTCATATTCTGTGAAAGGATATTCTATATAAAAGGCATATAGGCATTTCTATTCAATGTTACTATATGCCTTGGAACTGCATTTTTGGAAATGTTAGAATATAATATGTTGCAGAATATATTCTAACAAGAACAACATTGAGCACCTTTAAGTTAACACCACAAACAGATTCTAATGATCATGCTTCTCTTTTTCTTTGAAAACAGATCATTCAGTTTTTCATGCTGCCCGGGGTGGAAACAACAGGGAGAAGAATGCTTAATCGGTATGTACCTTTGAATTAAATTTTTTTAAATTTTGTTTTGCAATTTTTTAATATATATATATATTTTAAATGACGTTTTTGGCAGTATAATATGCTTGTTTGCTAAACGTATAACAATTCAATAGTATAGCAGAATGGTATAGAAGAAATACATAACTAAACAAACAGTTCCTAAACAATTATTTTAGCCTACATGATGCGTAAACAGGCAGGAGACAAAGTGTTAAAAATAAAAATGGAACAAGAGAGGTGGTCCCGAAAACCTTGTAATAACCAGGTAGCTCACTCCTCTTCACTCTTCTCAGTGAAAGATAAGAGGTGGCTAAACATGAACTAATTAACAAACTGTTAGCATGTAATATACAGAACAAACTATTATTGAATGATTTTGCAAAGTACTACACATATATATCTATAGATCTATATAGCAATCTTTTCATCAGTCTCCCTTTACAGCTGCATCTACAGGCTCAGCCACATGCATTGCAATATGCAGAGACCGATAGATGCTTTGCAAACTAATGTAATGTCTGTTGAATTACAATACAGTGTTATTATCTAGCAAGGTATGTGTGCCGTGTAAAATGGTATATGCAGGCTTACGGAGCATTTATAATCCCTCTATAGTCTAGGTTTAAGGGGTGGAAATTTACAATAAATGAGACAATTACACAGTGACACAGGAACAGTAGGTAGAGGAGGGCCCTGCTCAAACGAGCTTACTGTCTGGAGGAGGTGGGGTACAAATACACAACAGGGCAGCAAGGGTGACAGCCACCAAACAAGGTGGAAATGTATCAGGACTGGAGGTGAGAGTGGAGTGTAGCTCTTTAGGAGAGCAAGAGACAGATATGGATAAGTATAGGTAAGTTACTCTGGGAGTCCATAAGCATTTCTGAACAGATGTGTTTTGATGTGTTCTGCAATAAATTGTAGTGTTAGTATATTTAATTATTCCAGTATCGCGGAGATGGCATGCAGGTACATTTCTTTTATACTCTCTGATCTCATTTCAATTTTGATGTGTGACCTTATCCTGACTTTATATTCTTCTCGAAAATATAGTTCATCCTATTTCCTTTGCATTATGTGATTTCACCCAGATGTTGGTTTCTTATTGTCTGACTGATTCTGCAGGCATTTTTTACTTTCCTTATTATGTGTTACTAATTACTTGAAAAAAATGTAAATAAGGAAGCAAAAAACAAAAACCAAATTAAAATGGAAAAGTACCGAGAGACAAGTAACACAAGACAAAAAAAATCATCAGCAGAAAGAATACGTTTGTTTCCTGGTTTAATAATAACATTCGTTTGGCACTAGTTTATCATGAATACCAATCTCACAGTGATTTTAAATAACACTTGCATAGCATTCCAAATGCCTTTTACAGTTTGCCTCTGTAAAGTTTAGAAAACCAAGAATCACAAATAAATCGGAAGGTGGAACATTTTGTTCATGGTTCGATTTTTGTACTAGATCGGCTGTTAAATTCTAGATTTGGAAACGGTCACTTCCTAGTGTCTGAATGCATTCTAGTTGCTAATTTATATGTTTTAATCATGAAGATGTAATCTAGAAAAAAAAACATTCAAGTATTAAAACCCTGATCTGTGCAGTAAGAAAGTATCATCTTTTTTCCAATGACCCTTATGTTTGTAACATTGTCTACAGGAAGAAAACAATATATCAGTATTTATTAAAACAGTTTATCTCAAACTATATAAAATGGTGTTCTATGAGAAATGTTCAATGCCAATGGCTGATTATGTTACTGTCAAGATCAGATGCCCTAACGACCAAGCAGTGGGTCAAGAATAACCCTATACACAAAAAGACATATTACTGGACCTTAGAGTGGCCAGACTTAGCGTGTATAAGTTTGAGGTATAGGGTAGAGAATCGTAAGATAAAGTCCTAGGTCAGGGTTGGAGACAGATGTATATATGGGCATAACAACTCCAAGGTTCGGGGATGCCAGAATATAGGATAAATGATTAAATAAAGTCAGTTACCAGAAATGCCAAGGATATAAGAACGCACTTTCGGGCTGCAAAAGCCACGACATGGCAAGGAAGTGATGTCAGAGAAGGCTTAAATATGCATAACTGTGTCGTGATAGTTTAGGGAACAATTAGGACAATCAGTGAAAATATATAAATATGTATTTTTGGCCCACAAGTTATTTGGGCTACTGTCACTTTAAATTTAGAACGTAAGCAGACTTAATGCGCATTTTGCTGAGGGTCATTGTTGAGAGACAAAATCAGAGGAGACCTGGCGTCAGCTGATGGAAGGGGTGCAGCGCAGTGATGGCTGAAAGGAGGCATGACCGTTACATTTTGGATTAAGTTGGCAAAAATTGATGAAACATGTTTTGGAATATTGAGAATCCTTCACTAAAATAAAGGTACCATCATGACCAGATAAATTTTTTATAAAAAAAAAAAGTTAGAGCCTTATGTTGAAGATAAAATTGGCATGTTAGGACTTTGGTGGACCAAAGTATCAGATCCAGTAGAAAACACAGAAGCCCACCTTAAGCTTAAAAAAAAAACAATCTTTATTGCAATAAGTACTATAAAATCTCCTCTAGTCGTTACAGGATAGTATTTTCTATAATATGTTCTATTAACATCATTGTTTCTTTTGTGTCTTTACTTATTGTGATTAAATTAAGAACTTCAATTCCTATTGTACAGTGAGGGAAAAACGTATTTGATCCCCTGCTGATTTTTACGATTTTTGTTATTTGTTTAAATCAAATTATAACTTTTTAGACATGTGTTTTTCTTGATTTTTTTTGTTATTCTGTCTCTCACTGTTAAAATACACCTACCATTAAAATTATAGACTGATCATTTCTTTGTCAGTGGGCAAACGTTCAAAATCAGCAGGGGAACAAATACTTGTTTCCCTCACTGTATGTTGTAACAAAGATTGTTTTCTGAGGGTAAGTGTACTATTGTGTTTACTGGAGCAACAGCTTCATTGGGAAGCCAATATTTCGTTTTAGTGAAAATTGTAAACTTTTCACAATTGCGCTACCCATAAGCACACTCAATCACTGGGCACACAGGTGCAAGTGAAAAGTTGGCCCACTAATAAAATCCATGCCCAGAAATCACCAGTGAGTTAAGGGGACGTAATAGTTCCCAGAATGACTACAGCTTAATGTAGAGTTTCTGGTGTCTATAGCTTGTCCCTGCAGGCTTTTTAATGTAAACACAACATTTTAGAGAAAAGACACTGCTGTCTAGTAACACCTCTAGTGGTAGTCACTCAGAGGTGTATTAGGATCCATGCGCAAAAGTCTTCCAATGCTTTCCTATGGGGAAGCATTTGATTCGCTGACATCATCAACATTGGTGGGGACAGCTGCAGCAAGATCGGTGCAGCGTGGGAGAAAAGATACATTTATTACAATGTCCGAGAGATCTGAGGGGAGCCGGGGAGCTAAACAATTCATTTAACACTGTAGTGTTTTTATTCCTGACATTATAGGGTTCCTGTAAGCGACCCTGACCTACGAGCCTCATCATTAATGCCTAAAGAGGATATTTAATTCTGTGTATTCAAAGCTAGATTGTTTGATATCAAATGTACATGAATGTACATGACTGCCTTCTGTAAATACAGACTTAGTATTTCTCTCTCTATGTTTACCCACACACATTTGTTATAACAAAAGTACGTCTAATTATATTTTCAAAAATAGTTAATAGTTAATTACATCTTCTGATTAGTCAATGGTTTCTTTATTTATAAAGACTGTCTTTTACTCCAAACCAGAAAGTGAAGCACACACTGTAGCCCATACTCCTCCTCCCTTTAGCAAGGGGTCCAGAAAAGGGGTGGTAGGGGATGGTGTCAAGTCAAGGTTTTTTTTTTTTAATGTATAGAGAGCTCTCAGTTATCCTCTGGCAGTCTGTCGCCATGCAAATCTCATAGCATTTACTTAGTTCTAACATACACAGGAGCACAGGAACTGAGAATAGCTGGTGAAATGCAAAATATACATTCACAAACTGCTTTACTGTACAGTAGTGAATGAACTCTTTACTGTACAGTGTTTGTGTAAACTGCTCTGAAGCCCAGCTGTATCCGTTCTCCTGATCTGTCACATAAAAATGAATGCTGTGTAGATAGTAAAGAGATTTGTATAGCATATAAGTAGCGTACTGTAGGTATTTGCCGATTGCCAAAATAGGACTGAAATTGACACTGCGCTATGCTCAAGGCAGCCATTTAATAGCAATAAAGGAAAGACAAAGATAAATAGATGTATATTTAGAGCATGTACTGATGCTAAGCTTCAATTTGCTATTGTTAAAATATAATATAGAGTTTGAAAAAGGTGTTAAGCTAGGCACAGCTCTTCTTCGCATAACTTTCCATTAAGCAGATCATTAGCTTTTTTTTTTTTTAATCTCTATGAAAAAAATAAAATACTCCTGTCCTAGCTTTAGTTTACTCTGTTTTTCTTATGATCCATCTATTTGTGTATAAATGTATTTCTATGATACTTACACACATACTAGGGATCGACTGATTTGAAAACATTACACAAATCTGGCATTAACTAAACATGCTGACAGCAATCACACTCAGGCAGCCAGTACATGCTGGGATCAGTGAGATCTCTGCATGTACAGTGCTGTTACTGATAGGAGTGAGATTGCCGTCAACAATCACACTCCTATTACTTTCAGCCTGCCAGCTCAATATATGATAGCAGATTATGCACTGTCTTACCACCCTGCAGTCAGCTTGGCCAGTGGTTGGAGTTTCCAGATGCGATAGACAGTGTGCGGTGAATAAGGTATCAGTAAAGTACAGGACCTATACCGATTATCAAAAATATACTGAATATCGGCTCTAATAATCGTCAAAACCGATAATCAGTCTATTCCTAATACATCCACAGACATATTAATACACACACATTTGATACATAAAAACGAACCATGTAATATGAGAAAATAATGCCATCTAGGGTTTCTGAAGAAATCATAATAAACCACAAAAAATTGCATACTTTTTGCTTAATAAATGATCTACTGTAATGTATCCTTTGCATTAAACAATATATTTAGTATAATTGTAAGTGATAAACAGTTACTCCAACCAAAAATAGGTTTTTTTTTTAACACTTTTTATTTTATTTAATTTTTTGGTTGTAGTTTGCCTTGCTGGCAACCCCTCAAAAAAAAGAAACATTACCTACAGACCAGTGCAATGGGCTGAGGGAAGGACCTGATCTTAATGATAGTGTGTTGTGACAGTGTAGTGTGTTGGGATAATGTAGCGGTAAAAGTGTACTGTACAATAATGTTTTGATTTTGTGCTGTTGTTCATCTGAGGTTGTATTTACCTAATTTTAAGACGTATTAAGGAACAGATGATTAATATTATGTCCTGAAATGTAAAACCATAGAATTCAAGGTGGGTGTACTTTCTTTTCCCCATGACTTCATGCACTATTACCTACATTATAATTACTCAATGATGTGTGTACATCATACCCCCAGCCATAATCGCCACAGGCTATTATGCCTATATATTTATGTATAAATATTAACAAACTGTCACTGCTCTTTCAATGCTATATTTTATATAATGCAATTTAAGAAATATATATATCTTGAAAGATTTTGTAAGGGAAGTCCTGCTCTAAGTCCCGCAATCGACTGCTGACCTTTATTGCTAATGAACTGTTCCTATCTTGGAGCGAAGTCTTGCATAACTATTTATTTTGATTTATATACTCTTGGCACCCTTTTTTTCTTTTTATTTCCCTGAATGCTGACAACATACTGAGCTTTAATAAGAGCCTGAATCCATGATATTGGCAACACTGATAAAAAGTGAACATGATGAATTGCTCTAGGTTGACCTGATGTCTAAGGAAGTGCTACACTACAATACTTTAATAAATCAACACCACTGGCACTAATTATCCCCTACACAGAAACATCACAAAAGCAAACATATGTAAATGATACATAACCTGTGTGGGTGCGGGACAAGTGACCATAAACATGTTTACATGTAAAGATGCCATGTGCCCAAACTGACAGTTGCCTTAATTACGAGGCCGAATGGGATAGTTTTATAAAAGGCTATATAAAAAGATTAAGAAAAAGATTAACTTAACAATCAAAAGCTGCAAAATGACTTCAGGATAGTACACTATTTAATTCTACATATTTTGGGGGGTTTCAGTGAAGTTATATTAACATAGAAATTTAGAAAGGAAATTACACCTATCTCATGGTGGACAACTTTACTTAAAAAACAACCAACCAAACAAAATTACACCAAAATGTAGTTTTACAATAAATTAACATATAATATCATATATAATATAAAGAAGATATCATTTGATTTTTGGGAAACAATGAGCTATTTACTGTATTGCAAATCAAACATTTTCGCATGGAAAACTGCCATTCAAATTCATGAATATGCCCTCGTTTTGAAAGTAATTTGTGTTTTGTTTTCGATGAAATTCGAGATGCCAACTGATTAGATTGGCCCTCTCTGGGTACACGCATTTGTAACAACTCTATAAAAAAAGACATTATGAAAACAAGTATCCTATTATGATTTTCCAAAGTAAATTTTGTCTCAACACAAAGAGCTTTTCAAAGCCCAGTTTTTGATTAAAACATTGGACCTTGTGAACAAACATCCTCTGTAAGATATAATGATTATACAGTATTTATTCTGTTTTAGCTCCAGCAAACAATGCTTTATTTTACTGTAGTACAAATTGTATTTCTGGCAGATTGTTAATATCAGGATGCTCTAAAGAGAGAACTGAGTCATTCAGTGAGGCAATTTCCTTTTCTGAACCACCCAGGTTTTACCAGGTCTAAAACTGATTCTATCATGTAATGAGTCTAAGTTACATGCAGTACTAGTGTGAACTGGCAATGTTGGCCTCTTGTTTAGAGTGTTGATTCTCTTTTGCCATTCAGGATAGGCAACATGATTAAATATTTTGTCCAGTAAATATATGTTGAACAGTGAGTGTCTTGAACAGTGGTTATTAGATAAGAAGATAAAGGTTTACTGCAAGCATCTTAACCTGTAGTGGTTATTGTCAGGAGTACCCTGGCCGTGTTCCCCAGTATCGCAATGGTTTTCCCTTGAACATAGGTCCATGCCAGGTGCCTGGTCTCCTGTGGTTCTGGCTTATGACTTCCAACATATACCGTCTGAAGACGCCAGATGCTGA
Source organism: Pelobates fuscus (assembly GCF_036172605.1). Classification (NCBI taxonomy): domain Eukaryota; kingdom Metazoa; phylum Chordata; class Amphibia; order Anura; family Pelobatidae; genus Pelobates; species Pelobates fuscus. The sequence goes on from NC_086321.1 coordinate 158,592,692, forward strand.
CAGCTCTCAGCCAATGAATGAGCACCTGTTTCAGGCTGACTGAAGATGCCCCAATTACCTTGCTGAAGATGGAATTATTGTTATGGTGTAATCTATATATGTTCAGCTTTCATAGTGAAACACTGCACATATGGACTTGAGGCACCATAACCACTTGAAATAACTGAAGTGGTCATTCCAGCTGAGTTGTGTGCTAAGCAATTCATTGCATGACACAATAAATAACTGTAGTCATTGTGTGTGATTTGGGCCACTACTCTATTGATTTCATTTTACACCAAAAGCAGAGATAAATCATTGTATTTAACTGGACTAGTAACTATAGTAACATGCCTAGTATATCTAACCAGAATTCACAGTATATGTTTTATAACATGCTGTAAATGTTTGCTCCCCAGCTATATGTGAAGGCAACTTTACGTGTAAGGAAAATGAAGTCTGCGTTAGGCCCAATGAATGTCGATGCCGCCATGGTTACTTTGGAGCCAATTGTGAAACAAGTAAGCATTAAATACGGCTGTTTAGTTATATGTCATGATCAGAGTGTTGACCTAGTATGGAAAACGTTAGGTAACTTGATGATATACAGATAGTTACCTATGTAATTGTAATAAAATGAAAAAGGAAATTTTATTTAGAAATAAAATGAAAAAGGTAATATAGAACACAACCTAATAATTTGATTTAGAAATAAAATGTCAACACATTTACTACAGTTTGACAAAGTCACATTATTGTGTTGTTACTCTTATTATTATTATTATTATTATTATTATTATTAATAAATGTAAACTCTGTTGTGAATGCATGCACATCAACAATTTTGAGCTCTTAGAAAACAGAAGAGCCAGCATAGAAAACAGGAGATGCCAATGAGTTACATCCTCTTTTTAATGATGGACCTACTGGGAGTCAATGTCAGGATCATGGCATGTTTTACCAAGTAGAGTTCCTACTGAATGTAACTGTATGGCCAACACAAGTCAATATATAATGCACTTTAATAATTACAAAAATATTTCTACATTAGAACCCAACCAAAACTATGTAGTTACACAAAAGAGCAAAATATGTTTATTAAATAATTATTACTTTTAAAGTCACTATAAATTGAAATATAGTGAAGCACATAAAAAGAAAAATGTGAAAATGTCCCCACCTACAACGTGAAGAAAAAAAAAAAAGGAGGTGAGTTGCTGAGTGATATTATATAGAGATAGTGTATTCCTTAATGAAAGATACAAAGGTATCTAAACTTCTCAAGCTCATGAGCTCAAAAAACTTGTCTTAATGTAACATATCACTATAATGAGGTAATGTGTATCCCATATGAGTGTCCGTACATGTTGTTTAAAGGAACACTATTGTGTTAGGAATACAAAGCTGTATTCCTAACACTATAGTGTCTCTCTGCCCCCTCCTCCCTTTAAATGCTCACCTGACTCCAGCGCTGAGGCCCAAGGTGCTGGCTCTGTCTTCACCTTCTCACACACCAGCTCCAAGCTAAGGCGCATGTGTGGTAAAAAACACTTGCATATTTGGCCTTCCCCATAGGAAAGCAATGAATCAATGGATGTCATCATCCCCCCTTGCCCAATGTTGTTTCATGGGGTTAACCTCTGTGAAACAGCAGGAAGCTCCTCTAGAGAATTCACTAGAGACAGTCTTAACCTTGCAATATAAACATTGCAGTTTCTCGGAAACTGAAATATTTTGCATTTAAGTGGCCTCAGTGCTTATAGTGTCCCTTTAATTGTACTTGTTAGCATAGGAGAGGAATGAACTGCAACAAAAAATCTGCTTCTAAAGAATAAGCCTTTATCAAGAGGAATCTATGTGTAAAAATATCACCAGATTCAATAGATTTAAAGATCCAGCCAGAAATAGTCATATATATTGTGCAGTATCAATCTTAATGAAATAAAATGGATCTTACACAACTCATGCTTGAATGCCACTCATGCTACCTCCATGGGTAGGTGAAAATTATTAAACCATTTAACTGTCTGAGAGTGACTATAGGGACTCAAAGCAGAAGCACCTGTGTATTCTGGTCTAAATGTTTAAGTATCCATAAAAAAAGTAGAAAGAGATAATCCATAAAATGTCTGTTTATATATATGTATTACCTCAATGGGAGGATAAATCCTATGCCCAACACTGACTCCATATACAGTTATATAGAGCTATTTCAATTGCTTTTGTTTGATTTGTTTATTGCAAACAGCTGAAAGTCTGTACATTTTGACAATAAACTTGATTTTCACTGAGGGTTGAATAATTTTGATTAAAACTGTAAATAAAGATAGATGAGAGTTGAAACACTAGCTGATATATATAATTGTATATTTTATACCACGAAGGATAGGTAGTGATCCTTCACTGCCTACATAAACTATGCTTCTCCTTATAGTTCACATTTTTCTTTGTGTGTGCTTCACTGTACAGTGGAACCTCAGAACTCAAACGGTCACTTCTCAAACAATTTGGAAGTCAAACACAAATTTCGAGTAAAAAATGTCTCAGTACGCGAACGATCCTCGGTACCCGAACAAATCATGCCACAAACATGTTCAATTAGAAACCCTTTAGATACATTTAAATGCCAGAAGAACAGTTACCTATCCCCATCCAAACAATAATTTATCTTCTTCTCCTTTCCACTTACGCTATCAACTCATAATTACAGGTAAAGTGAAGTTACATTTTCATTTCATTTACTGTACGTTGTGTTTATTGTTTTTTTCCTATATGATTTTATGCATGTAAGGCATTTTTAAACTGTGAAATTTGTGTTAAAATGCTGTAATTTTTTTTTTTGGGGGGGGGAAGGGTATTGAACATATTCATTCAATTTACATTAATTCTTATGGGAAATGTTGATTCGGTTCTTGAACAAATCGGAACTTGAACAGTCTTCTGGATTCACGGATTAAGTTAGAGTTCCGAGCTTCCACTCTATTTGAATTAATTGTGACTTTTAATCTATTTTCTAAATGGATTAATGTAGTGTAGGTTTTGATCTATCTTTAGGGTCATCTCAAGGAATTACATTGGTGTCATCCCTTGTTAAAGTGATAGTATCTTATTATTGTCACGTTTCTTAATTTAATACTTTTAGTTAATAATTACGATTTTTGGTTGACAACTATTGAAAGGCAGGTACAGGTGAGAGGGATACTATTATGACATTTAAGCAGTGCCTGAATTGGATGTTGTAGTAATGGTTGCATTATCATTATAATAAATTCAAACATTTTAAATACAATGAAAAAGAATTAATAAATCAATTAATTAAATAAATAATGATTGGGTATGTGCAGGTACCAAAAGTACCATATAAGATACCTGACGTCACTCACTATGTGTAGTTATAAAGACTATATACATATATATTTTTTTCTTTTTTCATATATATATCTTGCATGTATTTTGCATGTATCCAACATCTTTATTTTTCTTGATCTATTCTTCCCCCTAACTGTTTTATTCCAATGGATGGTTTAACTGTGCCATACCTATTTGTGGAAATGTTCTATGGCTATGTATTAATGGAATTTGGTTTAGAGATCAGCCCCATATCCTTTTGAGTTGTCTGTCGCACATATAAATTTAGGGTGTGAAGGTCTACATTTCGGAAACAGGATTGGCATCTAAAGACTCTGGTGCACCACTATAAACAATGCGTGGACACCATTATTAGCCATAGTTGATAAGATATAACTAGTGTGTGTTTCCATTTATTTATGTATGTGGCAACGAAGCAGTTTTATTTCAAGTATCCATTATCTCATTATGGAGGATAACATTTCATTGCAGTCAGGGAGCTTTGATGGTTGATCTGCTTTGCTTTGTTAAAAGGAAAAATACATTTTGCTTGCATACTTGAGATTTGATGGGACCAAAATACTTTTACTGCTTAACAAGAATAGAAAACAGGCAGTATTTTCACAGGCAGTACCAGGCTAGAGAGAACTAAGCATCTTGCTTGGCTTTGAGATGATCTGTAATTCAGATGAAACCTGAGATGTATATTCAGTCAAACACTGTACAATATATAATTTTGGCCTCCAGCTCAGTGTACTTGGTATGCCTGATCAGGCAGCACATTCTTCAGTGCATCTGTTACAATTTTATTTTATTTCCAGACCTTGTCATCTCTTTTTTTTACACTTTGGTAGCAAAAGCATCTTCACTCTTTCCTTACATTCCTCTGGATATAAAGGGCTAAACCGGATATAAATGAAAGCAAGTCTAAAATATGATTCATCAGACCAGACAATCTTCTTTCATTTCTCCGTGTTCCAGCTCTGACACTCATGCCTCATTTAAAGGCGCTTTCGGCAGTCCCCCCATTCACAGCAAACTGCAATGCTTTATGTGTTCTTACACCTTTCTAGCATGGTCAGCATAAACTTTTTCAAGAATTTGAGCTACAGTAGCTTTTCTAGGGGATCGGACCTTAACAGGCTAGCCTTCACTTCCCACGGGCATCATGAGCCTTGGGCACAGATGACCCCGATACTGGTTCACCAGTTGTCCTTCCTTGCACAACCGTTGGTAGTTACTAACCAATTCATAATGGGAACAACCCACAAGACTTTCTATTTTAGAGTTCTGAACCAGTCATCTAGCACCATTGTTTGGTCCTTGTCAAAGTCTCTCAGACCTTTCTGCTTGTCCATTTTTCCTGCTTACAACACATTAAATTCAAGAAGAAACTGTCTTTTCTCTTTCTGCCTAATATATCATTGTGGGTAAAATGTCACTGCTACCCATGGTAATTGCTAAGCATGTTGAGATTTACCCCAGAATTGCTTTTTATAAATGTGTACTGGGGCAAGCTGGACAGGAAATAAAAAAGTTATTTTTATTCAATTCTTAAATATGATTTGTTTGATATAACATATATCCCATGTACCCCTCGGTCACTTAGAAGTCTTAGAAACTATTTATGACCAAGTTTTCTTTCTTACCTTGTTTTTATGCTCAGAATCGTTGGTGTGTAAGTGTTAAAACAGAGCTCCACATTATCGATACTCATGGTAATATGAGTTTAAACATCACTCAAATAGTTGCCCACGTGTTTCTGAGTTAGCTCCACCCAGGCCAACAAATCTAGTGTCTGTCTTTGACCAATAAAAATATCTAAAATAATGTATATAATGCCCCCTGGCATCAGCATGCTTTGGCAGATTATTAACTGCTATATATCTGGATATCCTGCTTTAAATCTACGCTTTGCTTGGTGGGTGGGATCTCAAAACTTTTTGGCACCAGTTTCCAGAACAACTATTAAACAGGGAGGGCTTAATGAGAAAAGTAATGGAGCGTACACAACAGTGTAAGCATAAATCCAACATGGGATACTCAATTCATCTAGTTAATTAATATGATAACGCAACATCCATAAGAAACTTGGGATTAACTAACACAAGTGAATGTATGCCTTAACCTGTACCTTCATTTTATGTCATTTGTTTGACAATGTTAACACATTTCCCATGTATTTTTAATTTTAGAATGTCCCAAGCAGTTTTGGGGTCCTGACTGCAAAGAAAAGTGTGCCTGTCACCCTAACGGCCTGTGTGATGATGTTATTGGCCAGTGCACATGCAATTCCAACCGCTGGGGTCCCAACTGTGAAAATGCATGTCTCTGTAAACATGGCAAATGTGATCAAGAGACTGGAAAATGCACATGTGAATCCAATTGGTGGGGCCCTCAGTGTTCATCTGCCTGTTATTGCAGTACAAATTCCCAATGTGACCAGGCAACAGGGAGGTGCATTTGTCAGCCAGGATGGTGGGCCCGAAGCTGTAACAATCAATGTTCATGCAACAACTCCCCATGTGAACAAATGACTGGACGCTGTTTGTGTCGGGAGAGACTTTGGGGGCCGCGTTGTGAAAGAATTTGCCAGTGTTTAAAAGGGAAATGTAACCAGGCAGATGGAACCTGCACTTGTGATCCTGGGTATAGGGGCAAATACTGCAGAGAACCCTGTCCAGCAGGACTTTATGGACAGGGTTGTAGGAGACGGTAAGAATTGAGAATAACATTACATTAATAAAAATACATTTTGAAATCATATTTAAAAGGCAAGGTCCTCTGGTTACAAAGTCACTCTCCCTCCAGAATCTTTGTCTTTAACCCCTTAAGGACACATGACATGTGTGACATGTCATGATTCCCTTTTATTCCAGACGTTTGGTCCTTAAGGGGTTAAAGAAGGTATACACCTAGAGCAGACCTATTTTTTTTTCAGATTTTTTTTTTCTTCCATAACAATTTCTACATCAATGCTGAATGAAATTATAAAACATATATATTAAACTCTATTAATAACAAATCTGAAATCTATAGGAACATTCACCGGATAGAGAGAGTATTTTTACTGTCTGGATAGAACATGCAATTTAAATTGCACTATAGTGTCCATTCCTAATAGGTAAAAATGAATATACAATATATTATTATTTATATAGCGCCAACAAATTCCGTAGCGCTTTACAGTGGGTGGACGAACAGACATGACACTGCACATACAGGGAAAAAATGTTGGTTATACAGGAAGAGGCATTGGATGTAGAGAAGGTGACACTACATATACAGTAAAAGACATTGTACCAACAATCCTACTTTTGACCTTTGCAGTGCCTCTTGGTGCCTCTATAGGATGGCTGTATGCCCTTTTCCCCTCTACCATTCTAGATACACGTAGAAAGTATTCAATAAAATGCTGCACTGTAAAAAAAAAAAAGAAAACACTGTGTATGTGTCATAATAAAATGTTTTCCCCGAGTTCTTTAAAACCTCAAACACTTTCTGAAGCACTATATATGTGTGAACAGTGTGTCCTATTATTTTAATTTTACACAAATTGCAGATTTTAATAGAAATTTACACTTTTAGCAATTACTAACCCCCTGGCTGTCAATCAGACAACTGGTCCTGATGTTTCCCATTAGTTTAACTCAGTGGAGCTAACATCAAGAGGCAGCAATTGCTTACAGCACCTCACTCAGACTTCTCACTCAGTTGCACTGGGAAATATGTGATTGGACAGCCACTAAATTGTTAAAAATTAAACTAACATTTTTTTTAAAAAAAACGTGTTCCATTTCAGTGATTCTTTTACAGTCTGTAAATAACAGAACATCTGTGCAGGGATTTAGAGTATCTATTGCAGAAGGAGAAAGTGGCTCACGTCAGGAGACACAAACAACCAGCAATCATATGAGTACATGTTGAGTCAACACATTATATAAAATTAAAAACTTAGTTTTATAGACGGATGACAATTCCATTTTTCCACATGTATCATGTGTGGTTATAATAGCCATTGTATTGCTCGGTCCATTGTAATTTTAGGCATATATTAATAGATGAGCATCCACAGGTAAAAAACAAACAAAACAAAAAAAAACAGGGAAAAAGTATTCCTTTGGGAAACTATATTAATAATGTACCACAATTTAAATTAAATAAATTAACATTTTAGGTGCACATGTAAACAATGAATGGTAATTTCATTCAGGCTGGGTTTATTCAATTAACCTATGACATCTGAGAACTTAAAGGACAACTTTAATCTCAAAACTATTTTTATGTAATAATCACTTCATGAATTTTTTAAAGGAAATTGATTTTTTTCGTATTGAAGTACATTTAAAAAATGAGAAAAAAGCATCCCTACATTTAGTATATGACAGAATCATTAAAGCGGCCCTGTCATGTTTTTCTTTTGTTTTATCTTTCATTATCTTAATTTTACAATCTACCCCTTGCCTTGCATATTTATATTTATTACCTTTTCCTTATTGTGCCGGATTTCAGTATCTGAGGGCAGCCATTTTGTCCTACTCTGCCCATGATGTCTGCAGTCTGCCCTTCTGTTGGACTGAATTTAAAAAATATATATATTTGAATGGATTGTGGGTAAATGTCATTGGCAACAGAAACAGAACCTTGTCTTAGCTCCCCACAAAGTAGTCCCCATATTTCATTATGTATTTTATAAAAAAAATAAAATAGAGCACTAGAGTTAATCTTTGGTGACAAGAGCTACTTTATGCCACATATGTGCACCTGTGGTCAGACAGTGAGAACTGCCAACAAATAAACAAACGGATACAAAAAGTGTTTCCCCCCAAAAAATTGGAAAGGTCACCACTAATAGTAGAAAATAGAACAATATAATGTTTGTAGAAAATAAATGCTTTGTTGGAATAAATTAGGAAAAAAACAAAAAAAATTTGAAAACAAAGTGCTATATAAATGATAAATGTATGAAAGGACTGGTTCTGAAAACAATCAAGCCTAAAATGCTATTATGATCCTAACTCTATGATGACTGGACTAGTGAATTGCATTAGCAAATCATATTCTAATTGAGAGATGTATCTAAACCAGGGGTCCTCAAACTCCGGCCCACCAGATGTTGCTGAACTACAAGTCCCATGACTCTCTGGTTATCTATGTAATTCAAAGAATCATGGGAGTTGTAGTTCAGCAACATCTGGGGGGCCGGAGTTTGAGGACCTCTGATCTAAACAGTATCTCTTCAGTTCAGCTCATAGATGATACAAATGATCTATACTGATAGTAAAGCAGAGCAGAGCAGAGCAGAATGAAGTTCTATTTATCTGAAAAATCAAGGGGTAATCACTATAGATCTATATATGTAAAAAGAGTGCTAGCTTGTGGAATGAGTTAAAGGGACTCTATAGTCACCATATAAAAGCAAGAAAGACAGGTCCCCCAGCCTTCCTTCTTGCTTTTATATGAACTTTCATTCATTAAAAAAAAAAAAATCGGTGTTTTTATATTAAAAACTTACCTCCGTTCCAGCGCCGAGCTCCCCGCTAGGCCGCGCCCCCTTTTTCGTCAAAATGACGAAATCGCGGGGCCCAATGGGACGGCTTCGCGCTGGACCAATCGCGTTCTTCATAGGGCGGCATTGAATGCCGCCCTATGAAGAACCTGAGCGCTTTACCGCGCATGTGCGCGGAATGCGCGTTCGCGAGCTGAGCTGTCTGACTGACAGCTCAGCTCGCTTTCTAAAATTATCAATAATAATTTAGGGCCCCCACCCGCCCTGTGCGGCGGGTGGGGGCCCTAAAATTATCAATGAGGGGGGGGGACCTACTGTCCCCCCCCCGGCCCCCACCCCTGTGCGGCGGGTGGGGGCCCTAAAATTATCAATGAGGGGGGGACCTACTGTCCCCCCCCGGCCCCCACCCCTGTGCGGCGGGTGGGGGCCCTAAAATTATCAATGAGGGGGGGGACCTACTGTCCCCCCCCGGCCCCCACCCCTGTGCGGCGGGTGGGGGCCCTAGAATTATCAATGAGGGGGGGACCTACTGTCCCCCCCCGGCCCCCACCCCTGTGCGGCGGGTGGGGGCCCTAAAATTATCAATGAGGGGGGGACCTACTGTCCCCCCCCGGCCCCCACCCCTGAGCGGCGGGTGGGGGCCCTACAATTATCAATGAGGGGGGGGACCTACTGCCCCCCCCCCCGGCCCCCACCCCTGAGCGGCGGGTGGGGGCCCTAAAATTATCAATAAGGGGGGGGGACCTACTGTCCCCCCCCCCCGGCCCCCACCCCTGAGCGGCGGGTGGGGGCCCTAAAATTATCAATAAGGGGGGGGGACCTACTGTCCCCCCCCCCCGGCCCCCACCCCTGAGCGGCGGGTGGGGGCCCTAAAATTATCAATAAGGGGGGGGGAACCTATTGTCCCCCCCCCGGCCCCCACCCCTGAGCGGTGGGTGGGGGCCCTAAATACAAAGGGGGGGGGGGACCCTAGTTAACCCTCCCCCCCCCAAAAAAAAATATCTCCCTACCTACCCCCCTCACCCTAAAAATAATGAGGGGGGACCATTAACTAAAAACCTGTAAAAAAATGAGATAAAATCAACTTACCATTCGATGTTTTCTTTCTTCTAAAATCTTCTTTCTTCAGCCCCCAAAAAGGCCAAATAAAAATCCATAATAACCGACGCAATTAAAAAAAAAAAAAAAAAAACCGAGCGCAAAAAAAAATAATCCATCTTCACCCATGGAGGGCTCCGCGCAGACTGAGCTCCGCAGGGCGGGGGAAGGCTTATAAAGCCTTGCCCCGCCCTGCAATTAGGCTAAGAACACTCTGATTGGTGGGTTTAAGCCAATCAGAGTGCTCTTTGTCATTTTACAAGCGTGGGAAAGTTCTTTGGAATTTTCCCACGCTTGTAAAATGACACAGAGCACTGTGATTGGATGGATTTCAAGCCATCCAATCACAGTGCTCTGTGTCATTTTACAAGCGTGGGAAAGTTCTTTGGAATTTTCCCACGCTTGTAAAATGACAAAGAGCACTGTGATTGGATGGATTTCAAGCCATCCAATCACCGTGCTCTGTGTCATTTTACAAGCGTGGGAAAGTTCTTTGGAATTTTCCCACGCTTGTAAAATGACACAGAGCAATGTGATTGGATGGCTTGAAATCCATCCAATCACAGTGCTCTGTGTCATTTTACAAGCGTGGGAAAATTCCAAAGAACTTTCCCACGCTTGTAAAATGACAAAGAGCACTGTGATTGGATGGATTTCAAGCCATCCAATCACATTGCTCTGTGTCATTTTACAAGCGTGGGAAAATTCCAAAGAACTTTCCCACGCTTGTAAAATGACAAAGAGCACTCTGATTGGCTTAAACCCACCAATCAGAGTGTTCTTAGCCTAATTGCAGGGCGGGGCAAGGCTTTATAAGCCTTCCCCCGCCCTGCGGAGCTCAGTCTGCGCGGAGCCCTCCATGGGTGAAGATGGATTATTTTTTTTGCGCTCGGGTTTTTTTTTTTTTTTTTTTTTATTGCGTCGGTTATTATGGATTTTTATTTGGCCTTTTTTGGGGCTGAAGAAAGAAGATTTTAGAAGAAAGAAAACATCGAATGGTAAGTTGTTTTTATCTTATTTTTTTTTTTCTTTACAGGTTTTTAGTTAAAGGGTCCCCCCTCATTATTTTTAGGGTGAGGGGGTAGGTAGGGAGATAAGTTTTTTTTTTTTTGGGGGGGGGGGGGGGAGAGGGTTAACTAGGGTCCCCACCCCCTTTGTATTTAGGGCCCCCACCCACCGCTCAGGGGTGGGGGCCGGGGGGGGACAATAGGTCCCCCCCTATTGATAATTTTAGGGCCCCCACCCACCGCTCAGGGGTGGGGGCCGGGGGGGGGCAGTAGGTCCCCCCCCTTATTGTGAATTTTAGGGCCCCCACCCGCCGCACAGGGGTGGGGGCCGGGGGGGGACAGTAGGTCCCCCCCCTATTGTGAATTTTAGGGCCCCCACCCACCGCTCAGGGGTGGGGGCCGGGGGGGGGGGCAGTAGGTCCCCCCCCTTATTGTGAATTTTAGGGCCCCCACCCACCGCTCAGGGGTGGGGGCCGGGGGGGGGGCAGTAGGCCCCCCCCTTATTGTGAATTTTAGGGCCCCCACCCGCCGCACAGGGGTGGGGGTGGGGGCCGGGGGGGGGGCAGTATGTCCCCCCCTTATTTTTTATTTTAAGGCCCCCACCCACCGCACAGGGGTGGGGGCCGGGGGGGGACAATAGGTCCCCCCTTATTGATAATTTTAGTGCCCCCACCCGCCGCACAGGGGTGGGGGCCGGGGGGGCAGTATGTGCCACCCTTATTTTTAGGGCCCCCACTCACCGCTCAGGGGTGGGGGCCGGGGGGGGGGGGGGGAGGGGAGTAGGTCCGTCCCCCCCCTCCCTTCAACCACTATTGTGGCCAGACAGCATCCCTGTGGGTTCGGGCTTCAGCTGTCAGCTGAAGCCACGCCCACAGCAGTGCTGACAGGCTGTCAGCACACAAAGCGCGTTCACAGTGCTTTGTGTGCTGATAGCCCGTCTGATGCATTCACCCAGAATGCATCGGACGAGAGGCCTTTTTAGGGCCTCTGAACTCGGAAGTCCCTCTGGTGGCCGTCTGATTGACTGCAACAAGAGGTGTTCCAAGCTTCCAATGTAAACACTGCATTTTCTCAGAAAATACAGTGCTTACAAGAAAAAGGCTCCGGGTAGCTGTAGCACTCACCTAAACAACCTCATTAAGCTGAAGTTGTTCAGGTGACTATAGTGTCCCTTTAATGCTACATTTCTATAAGGATACATAATATTGCTAAATTATGCCAGTAAAAAAAAAAGTAAAGCAGGATAGTCACTTAAAACCTGTATCCCACAAAAAGGAAGATAATAGCCCATAGGATGAGTGAGTGCATGTATAGTTAATAGATCAGGAGATTTAATCAAATTTTATCCTGGTGAAAGTGGGTCTGTTATTGTTTTTTGGGACACTTGATTCACTAGGGCAGGCATAGGCAATCTTCGGCACTCCAGATGTTTTGGACTACATCTCCCATGATGCTTTGTCAGCATTATGGGTGTAAGAGCATTGTGGGGGATGTAGTCCACAACATCTGAAGTACCGAAGGTTGTCTATCCCTGCACTAGTGTGTCTTTATTTATGATTGTATGTAGGCTATGTCTGAGTGCTTTAGTTATGATTGTATGTAGGCTATGTCTGAGTGCTTTTGTTATAATTTACATTGGATGAATAAATGAGTGAGTTCATCAGACTTTCTTATAAAATATGTCTTGGGCTTGGCTTTTACCAGGATAAGATACATGCACCCACACGTCCTACGGTCCTTATAGTGGCCGGGCTAACGTCACAAGGACAGAGAATAGTCAGGGAGAAGCCGAGGTCAGAGAATCCAGAAATCAGGAATAGCAAAAATTCAAAAGCTGAGTTAAAGGAGAACAGAAGGTAGAATCATCAAACAAAGCCAAAGTCAGAATAGAGAATGTACAATAGATAACACGCTATTTAGAACAATAATGAAACACAAGAGGGCAATGACTTATGGTCTTTGATCCCTTTTTATAGTGTGCTTTTTAAATTTGTAACCACGCCCCCAAATGTTTGAATTTTAATGTTTTGGCGGGCTGTGACGTTACCTAGTCACGTCAAAAAATGGGCAGGGCTATCACAGCCAGAATGAGAATCACTGGAGAGAGGAGAGGGACTTCGGGAAAGGTACCACAAGGTACCATGACAGTATCATCTACAAGTTGAACAGAAGAGATATAGTTAAACAACAAAAAAAAAGGATATATATATATATATATATATATATATATATATATATATATACATACACCATGATAGAGTGCACTCTGAGGACTTGGTACTTAATTTTAATTCTGCTTTAATGCGCAGTAATTGATAATGAGGTACAATAAATCAAGGTTAAAAATACATACTAAGTCTTCTGAGTGCGCTCTATCATGGGATATATGTTTTTGGTAAATTTAGTTTACAAAGACGAGCACAGACCAGGAGATTACGAGTGTCGGGACCAAGGAATTTTATATATTTGAAGGTTCTATGTTTGAGGCAATCCCCCAGGGTTTGAAGCATCTTGCACTAAGCTCTGCCCAAACTAGGTAGTAGCTGACATCTGTTGTTACATAATTGGAAACTGATTCAAGTTGTTTTCTTGCACTCTTATAAATCAAGAGCAGATAAAGAGATTTGTGAAAGGTTGAGCTTGATTTACTGAATACTTATTTTCGTAATAAATTAATCATCAAAAAAACAATATAAAAGTGTATTTTATTGGCATATATACAATTTTCTCTTTCATCACAGATGTGGTCAGTGTAAAGGGCAACAGCCTTGCACCATCGCAGAAGGAAAATGCATTGCATGTGAAGCAGGTTGGAATGGAACAAAGTGTGACCAGGTCTGCTCCCATGGATTTTATGGAGAAGCGTGTGAGAAGGAATGCCCACCATGCAAAGATGGACATACCTGCAATCACATCAATGGGAAATGCTCACACTGCAATCCTGGCTGGATTGGTGACCGGTAAATACATTTAATTTGCTCTCTTAATTCCTATTGTTGTAATAATCTTCACAATATGTGATGTGCATAGGGGTGTCACAAAATTAAAAATAAAAAAATAAAAAAGTACTCATGAGCTTGTCATTCTGGTTGATGGATCTATTTATCTCATCATTGCCTATCCAACAGCTGTTTATGGATTATGTTGTTTAGCTTGCACTTTCAGTTCCAAACATAATTTTTTGGCTTTCATCCAATTTAAGTTTATTAAAGAGTTACTCCAGCTATCATCTACACAGTACACACCTCTGTAGTGGTAATGATGCCCAGAGTACCCTGGTCCTTTTCCCAGTTAATTGGGTAAAACGTTTTGCAATGGTTTGCCCTTTTACCGGGGTGCTGAGGAACACAGTTCTGCCTCCAACTAGTATGCAGTAGGAAAATTAGAAAAAAATTAAAAATGTTCCAGAACGTCCTTAGTGAAACATGGTTCCTTAGTCAAGTGTGTTAAGTGTACAAAGTAACCATGGTCTTTGTCAAGCCTTTGCCAAGCATCAGCTAACCGCTCTTAGCCAATGAATGCAACACTGTACATATGCACTAAATTGATGTTGAAAACTCCAAACTCTTGATAATAGCTTGCTAGAGACACCCCAATAATGCTGACAGAGCTTAAGATACATCTGCAGTAGAAATGGAATCATAGCAAAATGTTACACATAGACTCCAGGAAGAATGAACACTTCAAATCACTGCAGTGGTCATGGTGCTTGGAGTCACCTTTAACAGCCTTGTGTGTGCTGGTAACTCCAAAGCTGTGCATCCATGTTGCTGCACCCAGGGTTCCTCTACAGATTAGTGTTCAATGTGTCTGCAAGTTGAAGTGACCTTCGATGGTAAAGTAGAAAATAAATGCCTCATCTGACTATGTTGGCAGTTATAAGCCAAACTTTTCTTCTTGTATTGGGTATTGTGGCTCTCTGGTTATCCCCAGTTGCTTTACTATATCAATTGCAATGCATGTACCATGCATCCGTAATGCTTCCCAGTAAGCTAAAAGAAAAGAATACATCTAATAATAGAAAAATAAGAATATATATATATATATATATATATATATATTTGTTTTGTTCTGCTTAGTTTTGACAGTTCCTTTAATTGAGTGATTTTGGCACTGTATAATTTTTTTTATATAATTTACACTCAGTGAATTAATTCCAATTTTCTTGCTAGGTGCGAGTCCAAATGCCGCAATGGTACCTATGGTGAGAACTGTGCATTTATCTGCACCGACTGCTATAATGGCGAGTGCCACTTTGAAACTGGGAAGTGTCTCTGTAGTGCAGGATCCTATGGACCATAGTAAGTATCTGTGAACATTTATGAATTTGTTGTTGTTGCTGTTGTCAAAAGATAAGTATAATGTTACTAAAATTGATTTATTACCTGTTGATCTTCCTAGTATTCTACCCTTGAAACGTCTATAAGGAACTATTCCCAGTTGACGTTCTGTGATCATACACTTGTCTTCTACTTTTTATTTTTAAATTTAAGGAGAGTTGTCACTTCTCTGAAATTGAAACCACTGAATAAAAACATGGAAATCAACTATAACTTTTGATAACCTTTTTTTCATGAGATGTTTCACTTCCTTTTAAAATTGTATTTTAAATGATTTAGTAAAAGACATCACAATCCAGTTCAGAAAAGGTAAAGCTATGTCAAACATTGCAAGTGAAGAGAAAATATAGAAATTAATATTACATTTATTTATTTATAAAATATTTTACCAGGATGGATACATTGAGATTTCTCTCGTTTTCAAGTACTTTGTCCACAAAGCATTGCATTATTAAAATACAATCTTACAAAAATACAATATACAAACTATATATATTTACACACACATATATCAATTTAATACACAACAGGTAATAAATATATTTAACCATGACAGGTGCATTCTGTGCTGAGGTATAGTGCCATAGATCTCTTAAAAGATTTTAGATTGAATGAAGATTTGACTGTGTCCCTGAGGTTATTATATAATTGTGGTGCTCTGTAGGAAAAGGAGGATCGAGCCACTTTATTTTTGTATTGCGGAATGCTAAATATCATGCTAGTACCATCAGAGGTTATAGGAGGTCGGAACAGCCGGGGAGAGCATTCTACTCAGGTAGGGTGGGAGCTTCCCAGAAATGCTCTTAAGTACAAGGCTGGAAGAGCACGTTGGGATTCCAGCGATAGCCAGTTTAGCTCTTTTAACATGTCACAGTGGTGGATAAAGTAATTACATTCTAGTACAAAGTGGCAGAACGATTTATATAACGTATTAAGTTTATTAAAGTGGGTTTGTGGTGCAGGTGCGTACACTGCATCCCCATAATCAATGACCGGCATTAGCATTTGTTGCACTGTTTCCTTACTGTAGGGCTCTCCTCCTTTCTTCTATGCTTTATCTGTACTGACTGCCAGGTGCACAGGACAGCGCTTATAACAGAGATTGACAGGGAGCTAAGATGGAGGCATTCATTTGGGAATGAGGAATGGTATTTATTATAAATACCAATGGGAAATCATATTTATTAGATAGCCAGGCAACTTATAATTGGAAACTGGATACCTTTGCACCAAAAATACTATGCCTGCTTATGTGGCGAATCACTTTATCTGTCACTACTTTTTACCAGTCAGTTGCTACTTGCTGGGAACAGCTCGCTTTATGGGTTATAGTAATAACGGCCAAGAGATGGTAACATCTAACATGGTAAGCTTGGAGGGCTTTGTTACCATCTCTTGGCCGTTATTACTATAGGCAGGAGGGCACTATCAACAAATTACAGGGGGAATAGATATGTGATACTTCCGCTCTTGGCTGTTATTTGTAAACGAGTTACCATCGAATTTGTGTAACCTACTCAGTAACTACATTTACAGACAACTCCCTCCAACTTTGGAGTCCATGTGGGTCTAAGCTCCGTGCTGTCCTGTTAGGGGAAAACCTGTGTCTTTGCCTGGTAGATGCAGGACTGTGTATTAACTATCCGTTAAGACTTAGTATAAGCATTGAATGTGCAACTTTGTTCAATTAAATGTATCCTTCACCATACACACTGGAGTGAAATTGATATATAGTGTGAGATTAACACTAACTGTGGTTCCCCTGACTGTCGCCTCAGTCTCTCTACAGTCTCTCTAGCTCTCAGACTTAACTTCTATCCGTATATTTTAGAGGTATCCATATGTTCACTAATCCACTAAAGGATATATACTATATGTACACAGGTTCCTCCGATATATGAATTTGATACCTGAGACAAACTCTACAAGAATTTTAAAGATACATTACTGTGGTTGACTTGATTTTTTACACCACTTGGGTCTACACATTTAATTTAGTTTTGTATGTATTTGTTGTATTTATTATTTTTCTACTCGGCTATATATACACTAATAAAGGTTTATAACACTACAATGATATTTGAATCCTTGGAGGTTCTCCCATTGGAGTGGGGACCGCCTACTTTGAGTGAGTGGTTATTCACTTATCACAATTTTTTTCTCTCTAATATATCCAGGGTTCATGCCCTTGAGTACCTCCGTAACCTCCTGTGGGGTATCAGTGTTGACTAGTTCAACATTGTAGCCTCTCCTTTTTTTCTTTTTTAAATTTAAGGACAATAATGTTTCATGTTATTAACATGCTCTAACCCCAAATGATCCTATAACAGCACGTGTCTTGATTATTTGCATCATTAGCTTTCTAAAGCTTTGCTTTTCATAAATGATCAGGCTATACTATGGTCAGGTTTCATAAGACTACACTGTTATCATTTTTATTTTTGGCAATCCGTGTTTATTGCAGATTTTATTTTTTTAGACTAGACTGTTATAATGAATTATTCTGTCATTGGAGTTTTATTGCAGAAAGTTTAGTTAATTGAATTGTCAAACTAATATTTTTAAAGCTCAAACTCCAGCCTCCTGTTTTATGTAACCACTCTGGTGCACAAACTCCTGATTTAATACATCTCTGGAAAATCATATATATATATTAGACTATGCTGCCATCTAAATGTCCCATTCATGTTACCTATTCATCCTCCAATACAAAGCCATTTCAAATATTATCCTTATCGTGCCCCATTTCCAAATTCATACCCCAGAAGTCTTATTCACCACATTGTCCAGCTTTTGTGAAATAATACCTCACTCTCACAGCCCTCTTAGGGGTACAGTCATCACACAGTAAATTAATTGAAACCTGAATTGTAAAATTTTGACCAAAATAGCAGATTTTGACAAATTATTTAAATCAATAATTTTGTATTCAGAGTGTGGTTATTTTATCTTAAATTCTGCACATTTCACTGTTTAGTGAATAAACCCCAAATGTCATCACCTGAATAATCAGCCAGGTGTGTCTGCAGCCTGCTGAATTAAATGTATTCACATCTGGAATTAATCCATGACCTGTGATGCAAGAGGCTGAACTTTGCATTTTCTTGTTACAGTTGTATTAATACCATAAATTGTCACTTATCACAATTTTTCTTAGTTCTTTGCAGTGATGATGATGATGAAAAACACAATGCGAGCACGCTGAAATACAGTGAATGCTTTAATAACTATTAACATATGATAAGATCTTATGTAACATACTTCATTGTTCAATGCGGGAGCAGTAACGAATAGGGGTCGTACCTCTTAAGATTCCGAAAAAGCTTTAGAACACTTTCATGTGCACTTAAATGCGTTTTGTACTCGTAAAATGTAATGAAAATAGGAAAGAAAATAATAGCAGTAAAATACAGATAGAATGATAGAAGTGATACTTTGATTCTTATTAAGTTTCGAACCACATGAATAGATTGTTTATAGATCATTTTTTATTTTTCATAAATGGACAGGAAAAGAGCCCAGACGAACAGAATGTTGACTTATATTCACTTTTTTCTTAGTTTTAAACAGATTAATGGGCAGTTTTTATCGCAATTTTTATGTACTATTTCTTGAGCACCTTTTTGATAGTGTACATCATCTAGTAAGCCCAAACAGAATTTATGAAAACAAAGACACAGATGGATAAACACTCAGTAGCTTGCCATTTATTTAGTCTTTTGATCAGATCTTGTTTTAGCTCACTGACATAGTGATGATCTCAGGTAAACTCTGTTCCCCCAGCCATCCAGCCTGCTCACCCACAACAAATAAAGGTTCAACTGCAGCACTAAAATGGGTCAGGCTACAAGCCAAAAAGAAGTATGCGTGGGAATGGGACATACTACTTTATTCTAGGACGGATGGCCACATAGAATTATCTAGGGTGGGGTGGGGTGGGAGGGGCAGAAATAGGTGAAATAATAATACAAAACTATAACATATTCAAAATGGCTGCTGTGCGTGACATGGAGATAATACATTTTTCATATCTAATACTTTTTATTTAGATATGCTGCCACCTGTGGTCAATATTGCTGCTGTGCCTGACATTAATTTTATTTGTGATATCTTTTTTGTTTTATATTTAGATCTTTAAAAATTATCATATACTTTACTATTGACTGCAAAGCTTAGTATTTGGAAAGTTGACGAGGTTTGCTTTATATTCAAAATGATTTAGTCCCTCTCATTATAGTTCAGCAAACTGTAGGTCAAATCAAGGACGTTCCTAGACATGGTGCTTCCCCTTTAATTGCTCGACACTGTACAATTTGTCTCAAAATTTAAGGGAGCCCGCTTAATATATAATACAGTTCTCCTAATATTGCATAACATATGGTTGTCATTATTTTAATATTTACCGAGCACAACTGCAGGTTAAAAGAGCAAGCAATAAATTTGTTCTATATATTTTTTCAGCAGCATTTGTTTATTTTTCCATTTTTTGCAACTTCACTATTATCCTCATATAAGGCATACATAGTGCAGCTGATTTTAAATAAATGAATAAAATACTGTAGTGTGCACATACATTACACATTCTATCCATGCACACTGTGCATAAAACTAGCTTTAATGAAATTAAAATTCATTGGTACTTTAATTATTGCCATAACATTTTATTCAGATCACCTGTGATTTATTTTCAAGGAAACTAAAATCTCAAGCAACTACACAATAATACTGATTGGTAGTTCATTCTAAATAAATGTCCACAGTTCCTGAATTTGTAGAATTTGTAGATATCAGGTTTGATCCATAATTTTTTTTTTTTTTTAACAAAGTATGTTACAGAACTCATAGTATAACCTTGTAGGATATACACTTTAGAAGATCTCTACATCCAATTTATTTTAAGAAGGTTACCTTACGGGTACCTTACGGGTAATAAATTAAAGTAATATAATAGGTATAATAGGTTTAATTAAAATGTCATTGTCACACACATACTTAACTGGTGGCCTCAAATTTTTGAGCTTGTGTAATTTGATTAGAAAACTGTATTTTCTGGCATGTGTAATGAACCTTCAGTGTAATAAAGATGCCTTCAAGTTCTAGAATTGCAGAAAATGCAAAAATAGAATAAAAAAATTGAATCACACAGGAGAAACGTCAGCAAGCACCATATGGCAAGCACATAAAGCGGTGATTAGAGGACTCTTACTAAAGCGAGCAACACACTTGAAACAAACCAATCAAGCACAATGGCTGGAATGGAACAAACAATTAACAGACCTCACAAACAAAAATAAAACACAGCCAACAGAAGCAATACAAAAAAGAATAAGAGATATAGCGGACAAAATTAGACTACACACACTGCAACTAGTAGGATTCAATTTACGCAAACTCAAAGCCATATTCTGCGCACAGGGAAACAAAGCAAGTAAAACATTAGCAGCCAGATTGAAACGAGCTGAGGCAAATGCAAAAATATCACACTTATATACACATGGCAACACAAAGGTGATTTCCCCCATAGACATCAGCAACGCATTTGCAACCTACTACATAAGCTCTACAATCTGGCGCAATCCGAGCAAGCACCCACCCCAACAGACCATGATATAAAGTCCTACCTACATGACGTCTCCCTGCCCACACTTACTCAGGACCAAATCACTGCACTACAAAACCCAGTCACCCCTAGAGAAGTGGAAGAAGTCATACAAACTCTACCTAAACATAAGGCACCAGGCCCGGATGGCTTCACAAACTTGTATTATAAGAGATTCGCGACTATTCTAGCCCCACACCTAGCATCCCTCCTCAACTCCGCCACCCAAACTAAATCACTACCAGAAGATCTACTAGCCCACATCATAACCCTACCAAAACCAGTAAAACCCCTGACCCACTGCCCAAACTTCAGACCAATCTCCCTCCTCAACACAGACTATAATTATATGCTAAAATATATGCCCGCCGACTAAGCTCAATACTTCCAACCCTAATTCACAACGACCAAGTGGGATTTGTAGTGGGGAGGCAGGGAACAGACAACACTTGGAAAGTTCTAGACCTAATACACAGCATAAGGAGGAAAGGAATGGGTAGCCTTCTAGTCTCACTAGATGTGGAGAAGGCTTTTGATAGGCTCAATTGGCGATTCCTAAAAGCAGACTTGGAGAAATTCGGCTTCCCCCCCCCCACTTTACGGATACGGTAGCAGCTCTATGCAGCTGCCCCATGGCAAAAGTCCTAAACGCAGGATTCTGCTCTGACAAATTCAAAATCTTTAACGGCTCCCGCGAGGGTTGTCCACTATCTCCACTGCTCTACGTTTTGGCATTGAAGCCATTGGCTGCCAAGATCAGGACGGAATCAGCAATTCACGGGGTAACTTTGCACCAGAAAGAATGCAAATTAAGTATTTTTGCTGATGACATATTTCTCACTCTAACACAACCACACATATCCCTGCCTAATCTTATGCATCACCTCACAGCATATGGACGAGTGTCGTATTATAAATTAAATGTCACCAAGACACAGGTATTAAGCATCAACCTACCCAACACACAACGGGAAACCCTTAAAAGCTTGTTCCCTCTAGACTGTAGAGACGATTACCTCACATTCCTGGGAACCAAAATGACAAAAAATCCCACGGCGCTATTTAAAATGAACTACCATCCATTATTAGAAACCTTCAAGACCCTACTAGACTCCTGGGAGGGGAAATACTTGTCATGGGTGGGGCGGATTGCAGCCATAAAAATGTCACTGTTACCAAAACTCCAATACTTATACAGAACACTACAAATTCCACTACCAGACAAGTACATCAAAACACTCACGAAAATGCTCACAAACTTCTCATGGCAGAACAAAAAACCTAGGGTAGCGACAAGCCTGTTACAGAGACCAATAACCCAGGGTGGATTAGGTCTTCCAGACCTAATGGCATACCACAGGGCAGCAGCACTGATGATGGTGCCACAGATTAGACAGCACCCCTCAGCACCCCAATGGCTGGAAATAGAAAACAGCTGGGCCTACCCGCTGACATTACACTGTATTTTATGGACCCCTAAAATACATAGGAAGGACACCAACCACCTCTTGCCCACGACTCAACACTTCCTACGAACATAGGCGTGCGCACGGGGTGTGCCGGGTGTGCCTGGGCACACCCTAATACCCGCGGCACGCACTATGGATTGAGTCCTGCAGGAACAGCGTTCCTGCACCTTTCTTTTAGCAGGAACGCTGTTCCTGCAGGCACTCAGCGCCCCAAATGCCCCCTTCCTCCCCGTGTTCCCCCGTCATGGGGGGGAAAGAGGTGATGGATCCCCCCTCTCTCCATATCAGCTGCGGCGAGGGAGCTGTGTGTTCTCTGCTCCCTCTCGCCGCGCGGGCTGTCTGCAGATGCCGGGAGTCGGAATATGATGTCATATTCCGGCTGTCAGGATCGGGACAGGGATCCAACACGCAGAGTACAAACAGGAGAAGTTACGTATACCGGACCTTAGAATGGCCGGACTAACGTAAGGAGTAAGCAAAGAATGGTCTAGAGACAAGCCGAGGTCGAGGGAACGAGAGAGCAGGTAAACGAGAGACAAGCCGAGTCAAAAAGGAAATAGAGGTAAGCAGGGTAGAAATAATACGAGCCGGGTCAGAACCAAAGAGACAAATAGAAATAAGAGCGCTGAGTGACTAGACTAGCTAGAACCACGACAGGGCAATGAACCAATACACAAAACCTTATTTTATACCCTGGTTCTAAATAGATGATCACGCCCCCGACGAGTCCTGATTCGTGCTCAGGACTTGATTGACAGGTCGGAACGGATAGTCGTCATGACGTCGGCTACTAGAGCCGCGTCATAAAAGGAGGCGGATCAGAGGCGTCCGGCGTGTAAACGGCCGAGAGGACTGCGAGGAACGAGTGAGTCAGCCCCTCTGAGAGGGCGGAATTCTAAGTGTCTCACCTCCTCTGAGGTAGAGACAACAGGTACCCTGACACCGGCTCCCAGCTACAGCAGACAGCCCGCGCGGCGAGAGGGAGCAGAGAGCACACAGCTCCCTCGCCGCGGCTGATATGGAGACAGGCACCCGCCCCACTGCACCCCAGGGACAAGTCCACACCAGCTCTCCAGGTAAGGAGGCTGGGTGGACATTTTTTTATTAAAAAATAATAATTTGTGAGTGTGTGTCTGTGAATGTGTGTGTATGTGTCTGTATGTGTGTCTGTGAATGTGTGTGTGTCTGTGAATGTGTGTGTGTCTGTGAATGTGTGTGTGTCTGTGTGTGTATGTGTCAGTGTATGTGTGTCTGTGAATGTGTCTGTGAGTGTGCGTGTGTGTGTACGCATGTATGTATATATGTATGTGTGTATATATATATATATATATATATCTATATATATATATATATATATATACACACACACACACACGAGTGTATATTATTTTTTAGGGGGTGGGAATCTTGGGAGAGTTCCCACACTTTATTCCACAGGACTTGTACCCTCCCGATCTCCCCTGTCGGCTCACACAGAGCCGGCGCTATCTGAGTGCCGGCTCTGCTCTAAGCCTCCATGGGCCGGCAGGGAGATCAAAGATCTACCTCCTCGGCCCACAGCAGCATGGAGGGAGGCAGGAGAGGACCCAGGGAGCTCTAGACAGCAGCTCCACTAGGTTCCTCTCGCGATATCTGAGCGTTGCCGCAGCAACGCTCAGATCTTGCGAGAGTTAACTCTAGCCCCACAGGCTAGAGTTCACTCTCCACTGGACCACCAGGGATGGCACATGGCAGCAAGGATCCCCTCTCCCTACATAAGGTCAGAAGGGAGGGGGGATATTTACTAATCTGCCCCCACCTCCACAATCCCTCCAAACATACAGCACACACACACACAGCACCTACACACATACAGCACACACACAGCACCCTCACACACAGCACACTCACACATACAGCACCCTCACACACACAGTACACTAACCGCACCCTCACAAACACACACAGCACCTTTACAAACACACAACACCCTTAAACACAGCACACTAACAGCACCCTCACAAACACACACACACAAACCGCACCCTCACAAATACACGGCACTCACACAAACAGCACCCTCACAGGACAAACACACACACAAACACCCTCACACACAAACAGCACCCTCACAAACAGACACACACAAACACCCTCACCCACACATTACACTAACAGCACCCTCACCCACACATTACACGAACAGCACCCTCACACACACATCACACTAACAGCACTTGCACACACACAGCAGTGTGTGTGTGTGTGTGTGTGTATATATATATATATATATATACACACGCAAATATACATGCGGCGTGTGTTTGTGCTTTAGGGTGCACACCCTAATGCAATAGGCTGCGCACACCTATGCCTACGAACCTGGGACTCCGCCAAATGTCTAATGGTACGATGCTTACCAATGCCATTAGCAGCTCCACTGACAGCCTTAGAACACGTAGTACCAACCCTGAACACACAACCATGGCTACAAGAGGGAGTCCACGAGATAGGGCAGTTATACAATGACAAAGGATTAAAGCTATTCCTAGACCTACAATGAGAATTTAAACTCCCACACAGATTAGTTTTTGCCTACCTGCAAATGAAATCCTATCTAGCCAAAAACAAGCCCAGCAAACTGGCTGATGCAGACATAATGCCAGTGACCGAATTTGAAATGATATGCACCCATAGAAAACCACCAAAGAAAATAATCTCTATAAGCTACAAAGCGCTGACCCAGACATCAGATCAGGGTAGAGAAACACACATACAATCTTGGCACAAGGAACTAGGCAAAACCATACCAATGGAAGACTGGGCCAAGGCCTACTCCTCACACAAAGGGGTCTCGTCATGTGCTACTCACATCGAGATGCAGTGAAAGTTGCTATATCGATGGTTCCTGGTACCAGCCAGGATCCACCAGATGTGGCCGCAGTCCCCCGACACATGTTGGAGATGTGGTCAAAACAAAGGCACCATGTCGCACGTCTGGTGGACGTGTCCAGTCATCAAACCCTACTGATGGGAGGTACAAGCAATCATAAATGACATTATACAGACACAAATCTCATTAACGTTAGAATTGTGTATACTATTCATACCACCAGAGTCATTCACCAAAGATAAGTGGGCAGCAATCTACCATGTCCTTATATCTGCAGCTATGTGCATTGCCAGACTCTGGAAACAAACAACAGCCCCATCAAAGGAGGCCCTCATAAACCAAATAAAACTGAACTGGGCCTATGAAATGATATACGCGCACCAATTTGGTGTAAAGAAACACATGAATCTAGCACACATCAGGTGGAACTATTTCTTAACGCGGACCACAGCACAAGATGGGACACAAAAAAAAAAAATTAATCACAAGTTCAAAAACTGCTTTGGGCATTTTTTTATTTTTAAAATAAGTTGCACATTTTTAGGCTGTTGGTCTTTTAAGTCCCAAAAGCAACATCTCCCCATTGAGATTCCTAGCTATAAACGAAACAGATCAATGAATGCAAAATGTTCAAAGTTGCTCATCTTTCTCCTCATATACAAACTTCATTCAATTGGCTAGGCCAGCAGACACATTTTTGTAAGTGTGATAAAGCTACACATTTCTGTTAGTCCAGACATAATTTTGCATCTGTGTGTACATGTGAATATTTTGTTTATATAATACTATGATTTTTATTTAGTGCTTCATTTGTTATATTGGATAAAGGACAGTAGGTGCAATAGTTATACAGAAGTCATGCATTGGATATAATTCATATGGAGACATTTTAATAGGAGGTACCTACCGAAGAGTCTATAAACCATGTGGGAATGGAAGACACTCAGACATTATTCCATTTATTACACTGTCTATCTTGGTAAACTAATTAACTCTTTCAGAGACACCTCTGTATACACTGATCAGCTACATAATTAAAACCACCTGTGTAGGCCCCACTTGTGTTGCCAAAAGCTCTAATGCATCGAGAAATGGACTCTGCAAGACCTCTAAATGTGTCCTGTGGTATCAGGCACTAAGACATTAGTAACAGATCCTAAAATTCCTGCAAGTTGCAAGCTTGGGACCTCCATGAATCCGATGTGTTATTACAGCACATCCCATAGATGCTCAATCGGACTGAGATCTGGAGAATTGGGAGGCCAAAGCAACACCAAAAACTCTTTGTCATATTCCTCAAACCATTCGTGAATAATGTTTGCTATGTGGCAGGGTGCATTATCCAACTGAAAGAGGCCACTGACATAAGCGAACACCATTGCCATGAAAACATTGCACAAAGCATAACACTGCCGCTGACTAAGGAACTCACTAGTCATTAGTCTTCAAACAAAAACACATTGTCTTTCTTCAGTCTTTAATAAATTCTGCTACCAAGCTCATCTTCCTAACAGTTACTCCCACATCTCATGGCTTTACCGGTGATTACATTGGCTTCATGTACCCTTCTGGATCCTTTCCAAACTGTTGACACGTAGCCCTCAATAATGCCTCTGCTCACTACATTTCCTCTTTACGTAACATGTGCTAGCAGAATACTTGATTGTATAGGGAGAGGTATTGATTGTATAGGGAGAGGTATTAGCAGTAGAAAGAGGGAAGTGCTCATGCCATTGTACAGAACACTGGTGAGACCTCACTTGGAGTACTGTACACAGTACTGGAGACCGTATCTTCAGAAGGATATTGATACTTTGGAGAAAGTTCAGAGAAGGGCTACTAAACTGATTCATGGATTGCAGGATAAAACTTACCAGGAAAGGTTAAAGGATCTTAACATGTATAGCTTGGAGGAAAGACGAGACAGGGGGGATATGATAGAAACATTTAAATACATAAACGGATTCAACACAGTAAAGGAGGAGACTATTTACAATAATATCAGGAAGTATTACTTTACTCAGAGGGTATTGGTTGCATGGAATAGCCTTCTAGCTAAGGCATAAGGCTATCCTAGACTTAAGATAAGGCCCAGGACTAATGAAAGTATTTAGGAAATTGGGCAGACTAGATGGGCCGAATGATTCTTATCTGCCGTCACATTCTATGTTTCAATGTTTCAAAATATATATATTTAAAATGTATCAGTAGTGACATTGTAACACTGTTATCTGTCATAAATCTCTGAATCACACCTCACATGTACATATTTCTTTAAAGTAGACAACCCAGGGTATTCAATATGGGGCATGTCCAGTCTTTTTTAGTAGCCACTTAGTCACAAACACTGGCCAAAGTTAGCATTTATATTTGTTTGTGTGTTAAAAATGCAATAATGGGCAGTGCTGAATGGGATGTCCCCTCTCCTCCTCGTCGTGATGGAGATGAAAACAAATACAGACAAGCATTATTCTACGTGGCATTGTTATCTGTACACTACATTAAAATGTTCAAAAGTATTCATGAAGCCACTTGCTGAAAATGGCTTTATGAATTAAAAAAGGGGCATATCTCTTAAAAAGGGCATTTAAAAAAATGTAAAAATTGTGAATTTTACTCTGTTAAGAGACATTAGCTACCCTTTCTCCCCCCCCCCCCTTTTTTCGATAATTGCTACACAGTTCGATTTAGTGAGTAATTTCCCTTTTTTAACACCATTAAAGAAACACTGCAGTGTTAGGAATACAAAACATGAAAATATTATTATTATGCTTATTATTATCAAAGGGCAGTTATTCTTCATGCTGTAGAAATGTTTTTATGCAAATTAAATGTCTTTTTTAAAACTCAGAAACTGAAGAACTGGACGCCAATTTGCATGAGAAGTCTCTATAGGGTTTCAAGTGTATCCAACCTTTGAGAATACATTATTCAATATCTTCCACACCAATGATACATCAGGATGGTAAAGAGAACACGACATTCACTCTGGTTCTGAATGAATTAAAATCAAGAAGTAGACTTTTTTATGCAAGTGTGAATGCAGTTTTTTTCCAAATTTACAGTGAGGTTTTAAATGATGACCCAACTGCCTTACTGTTTACACTTTTCTCTTGGCTGTTCGGCAGAGATTTATCAAAGCAAAAACAATGGTTATCCTGGGGCAAAGTGCTAAACAATCACAGAAGCAAATGGAGCATTTAGCACCCAGAGTAACCCCTACGTTGCCTTTCTAAATTCCCATATATCTAATTGGGCTCTTTGCGTAGGGTCTAGTTAATCTTGTTTATGTTTATGCTGCGGATACAGTTTTATTTAAATAATTTGTTATTTTATGATTACTTATTCCGATATTAGAGGTCTTTGTAAAACGTGAAAAAAATAACATTTAATGTAATGGGGAAAGTTCACTGTCAGACATTGGAAAAATGAATCATTCAAATTAAATAAGGCTTCTATTTATTTTCTTCATTAGCAATATTAGGCCTGGTTTTGCCATGCTTGAACTAAATTATTATGTCGTTTGACTTTATTGTAAATTTAAAAGAAAGTGCATCTTGTAAAATAGCATAACAGTTTTCAGGTGATTTTAAATTTTTTATACAATGGTTTCAATTTCAGTGAAGTGACAATTCCCCTTTAAGAACATTTCATTCCTCTTGTTCCTCTTGTGTGAATTATGAGAATGTCATGCAGTAGTAAGGTTAGAACAGTAAAATGTTCAGATTGAGGAAAGATATACAATATTTTTCACTTAGGTCTTCAATAAACATTGTGATAAACAATATTCTGGAAGAATGTTTGAAAAATACCCTTTTGTCAGTATTGGCCCGTGCCCTGAAAAATTATTGTTTCTCTTGCGTATCAGAATGTTAGCGAGAAGAAATCACTGAGTATTCACAAACAATCCCCATCACATGACAACTGCAGTAACTGTGGTATGCCTCTCAAACATACATTTACATATTATTGCAGTGTGCGGTACAGCACATCTGGACTCTGTAATTTGTGCATTTGATATTCCCAATTTTTATTATTTTCAGAAATAAGAAACGATGTCAGCATTAGATATGGTTGTCTACTTGACCAGAATATATCATTGTCTACAATAGGGCCTGGACGTCTAGAAAACCACTGTGTTGGCTTTTAATTATTTTGTACCTAACCCGATGTGCACAAATACAAAATGCTATTCTAAATAACTTAACCCTTCTAGTGCATGATCAGTGCGTTGCATGCAAATGGCTCCTGACAAAGAGGTGTTCATTATATCGTCATACATGTGGGAACACAGCATTTAAAAAGTAGATCATGCTTCTTCTGGCATTATTACCCTTTAACAAAGAGAAAAGTATTGCTTGCTATGTATTAAATGCTATGGGAATGATCAGTTGATGTGCATGCAACGACACAGTACCCGGAAGTAATATTACTAATCAATTGCAGCATAGTTCGACTGTTGGCTGCCATTCAAAGTTCTTGAGTTTTGGTTTTTAAAGAAACACCAAAACAACCTTAGATTAATTAAGCAGTTGTGGTGTATAGATCGTGCCCCTGCAGTCTCGCTGCTCAATTCTCTGCCATTTAAGTATTCATTTACTTTGTTTACGCAGCCCTAGCCACACCTCTATGTATGTCACCTACACATCCTTCCTAAATACTTCCTGTAAAAAGTGATCTAATGTTTACACTTCCTTTATTGCAAATTCTGTTTTATTTAGAATCTCTTATCTTCTACTCTGTTAATAGCTTGACAGACCCTGCAGGGGCCTCATGTATATAATTAAAGTTTGATTTACAAAGCAGGAGATCCAAATTTGTTAAGATACATCTGATTGAATGTGAAACCATTTTTTTTCATGCAGGCTGTGTCACTCACAGACAGGGGAGGTATGGCTATGGCTGCATAAACAGGAACAAAGTGATTTAACTCCTAAATAGCAGAAAATTGAGTAATGAGAATGCAGGGGCATGATATATACACATAAACTGTTTTATTAAGCTAAAGTTGTTTTGGTGACTATAGTGTCACTTTAATGCTACAGGACATCTAGAGATGAATGAAAATGTGCATATCTACTCCAGAAAACAACCTAAATCCCCTGCTGTTGGGATTTTTGTTTTTTGCACAGCAGCCACAATGTTTGCCCTAGGGACATAGCAAGGGAAAGATTTTATCATAAAATGAGCATGGTCCGGAATATTAAGGTACTCTCGTGGATATTTTTTTCACATCTCTAGTTAGAAGGAAACTACATTTATTGTATAATGGGAATGTACTCTTTTAATCATTGTGTCATTTTAGTCCTTAATATTTGCAAATACAGATTATTTAAAACACATATATATTAAAATGTCTCTTCTTTTACTGGATATATGTACTCACTAGCTCTCCATTAGCTGCATGATTTTTGGTCAAATAGGGGGTCATTCTGACCATAGAGGACTTAAAATGCCTGCCCTGTAGAGCAAGGGTAAGCAAGGAAATCCAGTGAAAAGTGTTATACTCTAATACACTCATGAAAATAATCTGTATATATATATATAAAAGTTCACAGAAAGAGTTATATGACAGGGATATAGGTGACTTATGAGGCAAAATGGTCATAATTATAGATATAGTGTCAAGTATGAAGGCAACCTCTTGAGAACCATGGCTTAAAAGATTGCCTTTCTCTTCGAGTCAGGGAAGTCATCAAGATCCCACAGGGCCATAGGCAGATTATCCTTCCTTCATTCTTCATAAAGAAATGGTCAATGGGGCCAAGCAAACTCATTGTTCCAGGCCCTGTCAAACCCATGGGTCCTAGGCGGACATCACATCTTTTATCATCAAATTCAAACACCTCATGCAACCTTGTGTCTCAGCTCCCCACTAAGTTATCTTAGCACTTTGTATAAAAGCACTGAAATTGCTAGATCCAATTTGTGTATATTGTCTTTTCACAGTCTGTATAATTACAAATGTTTTTCATAAATGCTTTTGTACTCTGGATTAAAGAACTATAAACGAACTATTAAATAAATGCATATAGTAAAAATCCAAGTATGAAACAGAAGGACCTCAGTAAAATTTTATATAGCACATTTTTACTGACATACATTTCTTAGAATTGTGTTTTGTAGTTAACAAACATCTTTTTTGTTTTCTTACAGCTGCAATATGACATGCCCAGCTGGCCAGTTTGGTGTGAATTGTGACCAATATTGCAACTGCCACGATAATAAATGTGATCCAGTGAGTGGAGATTGTCACATGGGTAAGACGGCAGTGCATCAGTAAACAAATGCATTTAGTATTTCTGTTATTATTATAATTATTACAAAAATCCATGTGGAAACATTGCATTTGGTAAGTTAATTATATAAATGCCTTCATAAATAAAGTTTTTTTGTTTTTTTAAAATTAAATGGCAACATAACTGGCTAATGTCATTCTCATAATTATAGTGTTAATATTTTTAAAAGGACCCTTCAGAGCAGTGCTCCTCAACCTCCTCCTCAAGGCAAACCTAACAGTCCAGGATTTAGGTATTACCCAAGTGTGACTCTAACGTGTTTTTTTTTCCATTTTCTAAATACCTTAGACTCACTGGGTAATCCCAAAATCCTGGACTGTTAGATTGCGTTGAGGAGAAGGTTGAGGAGCACTGCTTCAGACCATAGTTGACCTTAAAACGTTACTCCAAGTACCTTCATCACTTGACATGACATGATGCCTGGAGTCTGTATGTGCAGCGTTTCACTATAAATCGCTACACAAACAATGTAGAAACAATGATGCACTTGAATACATTTTCCCTGAACACTAGTTGGGTTTCTCTCACCTGTTCCTTCCACATTTTTCTTTTCTGTTTCCTGCTTTTTCTTTCTTCCCTTTTCGACCTTATCATTGCTCTTTGCCTTACTTTCAGCACCATATTGGGTCAGGATAGTCCATTGTTGGTTTCTTTTTTTTTTTTTTTTCCAAGTTTAATTTCTATCCATATTTTGAATTACTTCATTTTTCTTTTGGCAAGATATCCTTTCTGCGATTACTTCCTGTATATCTATCGGATTTCATACTCGCTGCTAATGTTACTACTGATTGGCAATAAAAATTTTATTTACTTGCCTTTGATGTAACTGCATTTCAACAAATCCTCGTGATTTTTAGCTTCTGAGGTGAGCAATCAGCAAGGCAGTAATTTGGCTTAGTCATGTTTCCATTATTTTCAGTGGAAGCTGAGTTTATCTCATTGATTTATGGGACATGAAGTTCAGAACTTGAAAACAATTCCAGTAAATATTATTATTATTATTATTATTATTATTATTATTATTATTATTATTATTATTATTATTATTATTATTATTATTATTATTATTATTATTATTATTATTATTATTATTATTATTATTATTATTATTATTATAACTAGCATTCATAAAGTGACAACATACTGTGTAGTGAGTTAGGGATATAGATTACCATTTTATTGAGAGGAAAACTAAAACAGACGAAAAAGGTAAAGAAGCCATAGGCGTAGTCACCTGTATTGTGATGATCCAGGCACTCCATATTTCACAGAGTGGTTAATATAATGAATAGCTCCCAACACTGGAAGGTATGCAATCAGGACAGTGAGGTGGGCAGAACCAAAGGGAATTGATGGCGACACCATTTTAACAGAGGGATCTAGCACAGGCACGAAACATGGCTTATTAGGATACATAGCAATATTGGAACCATTAAAAAAGGACTTTGTCTGCTTGGGTGATATATTGTTACTTATACAAATATTACTGATATGTGATATATATACATATGTAATAGGTGCAGATTATATGCTTTCATGAGTAATGTACAGTAGCAGAAAATGTTTGTGTTGTATATGGATGACAGTGTTTTGAACACCACTGCACTACACCATTGTAGTGATGATTAAGATAAATGTTTTATCCATGTTTTGTATTCTAGACATCTTGTAGACATATTACGCGTGAGCACATACACACACGTGTATATAATTGTATTGATAATATATGTCAGCAGATAAAGTTATAGTCTATGTAGTTGCTTCATCGTGTCATCTTCAGTATTTGAAAAATCTTTTTCTATTTCCATTTGTTCCTGCTGCCATACGTTACATTTGTTAATCTCAAAAGAATCGACACAGCCATAACCAGCTGGCCAAATTGTGGGCATGCCAATTCTTTTTGGACAGTAGACTTGAAAGAGGTTGCCACTGACAAATGTGGTCATGCCAACTCTGTTTGAAGAGTAAACTTAAAAGGAGTTGCCACTGACAAATGTTTGTTTAGTCGGCAGCTGAGCAGGGTCTAATAAACATGTTGTCTGTTGCCAGTGTTAACCAACACGGGACTAAAAGCATGCCATACACACCTCTGGAATTCTGGCCCCATGCAGGCAGATTGTGATTTCACGCCTTAAAGAAGCATTCCAGTGTCAGAGATGAAACATTTAATCAAGTAGACAACATAACAAGCTTTTTATTTGCTCCATTGGGGACACTATGCTTGTGTTTGCTTTGCCTAGATAAAAATAAACATTTGATAGTTAGATTAGATATTGGATATATGTATAAGGATTCACTTACTCCAACTTCTGGATCAACATTTTTTTATATTTTAAGAAAATTTTAAAGCACATTTTTGCATTAAAACACACAAGCTTTCCCATTGGTTTTAGAGTATTTGTGAAAGTTTTTAATGAGAAGAATGTTAATTGGTGATGATGTCCATGTTATATGTGAACATACAGGGATTTATTTACTAAATTGTTTTTTAAACCTGATTGGAATACAGGCTAAAATAGCCGAGGTTTGACTATAACTGGGTCAGGTCAGCTATTTAACGGGTCGCTATAGTCACCAAAACAACTTTAGCTTAATGAAACAGTTTTGGTGTATAGATTCTCTGACATTTAGAAGTTGAATCACGTTGTGTATACAGCCCTAGTCACACCTCTGTGCATCTGACTTGGACAAGCCTTCCTAAACACTTACTATAAAGAGATATCTAATGTTTAAACTTTCTTTAGTGCAGTCTGTTTAATTTAGAATTTCTTATCTTCTGCTCTATTAAAACCATTGAAACCTCCGTTTTGATTAGTTAATAACTTGCACTTGAGAGATTCTGCTGATTTGAGAAAGATATTTTATGCAGAACTTGAATTGGGTGGGTATTTATAAGGAGGAAATAGTGAAGGCAGCAAAGTAAAAGTAAGGAATATTAGTGTGTCCTCTGTAAATGTATATCATGTACAATAAACCTTTTCTATTCTTGTCTTAAGGCCACATATACTACTGGGCATAGGGATTTACATTTGTATCTTTAAAAATTCCTTTACAATACCCAAGAAATGTGGGTATTGACTCTTTGACTCTATGCTTGGCTACAAATAGTATTTTTAATTCAAGCAAGAGAACCAAATGCTGCTTTAGCAATTCTATAAATGTGGATGGACACATTGTTACCAGATACCTTTCCATAAGGATATCCATCAAGATAAAAGATAAAAAAAAAATTATAGAATGAGAGACTTATTCACACAAACATAGAAACATAGAAACATAGAATGTGACGGCAGATAAGAACCATTCGGCCCATCTAGTCTGCCCAGTTTTCTAAATACTTTCATTAGTCCCTGGCCTTATCTTATAGTTAGGATAGCCTTATGCCTATCCCACGCATGCTTAAACTCCTTTACTGTGTTAACCTCTACCACTTCAGCTGGAAGGCTATTCCATGCATCCACTACCCTCTCAGTAAAGTAATACTTCCTGGTATTATTTTTAAACCTTTGTCCCTCTAATTTAAGACTATGTCCTCTTGTTGTGGTAGTTTTTCTTCTTTTAAATATAGTCTCCTCCTTTACTGTGTTGATTCCCTTTATGTATTTAAATGTTTCTATCATATCCCCCCTGTCTCGTCTTTCCTCCAAGCTATACATGTTAAGATCCTTCAACCTTTCCTGGTAAGTTTTATCCTGCAATCCATGAACCAGTTTAGTAGCCCTTCTTTGAACTCTCTCTAAGGTATCAATATCCTTCTGAAGATAGGGTCTCCAGTACTGTGTACAGTACTCCAAGTGAGGTCTCACCAGTGTTCTGTACAATGGCATGAGCACTTCCCTCTTTCTACTGCTAATACCTCTCCCTATACAACCAAGCATTCTGCTAGCATTTCCTGCTGCTCTATTACATTGTCTGCCTACCTTTAAGTCATCAAAAATAATCACCCCTAAATCCCTTTCCTCAGATGTTGAGGTTAGGACTCTATCAAATATTTTGTACTCTACCCTTGGGTTTTTACGTCCAAGATGCATTATCTTGCACTTATCCACATTAAATGTCAGTTGCCACAACTCTGACCATTTTTCTAGTTTACCTAAATCATTTTCCATTTGGCTTATCCCTCCTGGAACATCAACCCTGTTACATATCTTAGTATCATCCGCAAAAAGACACACCTTACCATCAAGACCTTCTGCAATATCACTAATAAAAATATTAAAGAGAATGGGTCCAAGTACAGATCCCTGAGGTACCCCACTGGTGACAAGCCCAAGCTTCGAATATACTCCATTGACTACAACCCTCTGTTGCCTGTCACTCAGCCACTGCCTTACCCATTCAACAATATTCGAATCCAAACTCAAAGATTGTAGTTTATTGATAAGCCTTCTATGTGCAACAGTGTCAAAAGCCTTACTGAAATCTAAGTAAGCAATGTCTACTGCACCACCCTGATCTATAATTTTAGTTACCCAATCAAAAAAATCAATAAGATTAGTTTGGCATGATCTCCCTGAAGTAAACCCATGTTGTCTCTGGTCTTGAAATCCATGTGTTTTTAGATGTTCAACAATCCTATCCTTTAACATGGTTTCCATCACTTTCCCCACTACTGAAGTAAGGCTTACTGGCCTATAGTTGCCCGACTCCTCCCTATTACCTTTCTTGTGAATGGGCACAACATTCGCTAACTTCCAATCTTCTGGGACTACTCCTGTTTTCAATGATTGGTTAAATAAATCTGTTAATGGTTTTGCTAGTACACCACTAAGCTCTTTTAATAGCTTTGGGTGTATTCCATCAGGTCCCATTGACTTATTTGTCTTTACTTTTGACAGTTGAAATAGAACCTCTTCCTCTGTAAACTCACGTGTAATAAATGACTCATTTATCCTTTTTGTTAACAGAGGTCCCTTTCCTTCATTTTCATCTGTAAATACCGAACAAAAATATTCATTGAGGCAGTCAGCTAGACCTTTATCCTCATCTACATACCTTCCTTCTTTTGTTTTTAATCTAACTAATCCTTGTTTTACTTTTCTTTTCTCATTTATGTATCTAAAAAAAGTTTTGTCCCCCTTTTTTACTGACTGTGCTATTTTCTCTTCTGTGTGGGATTTGGAAGCTCTTATAACTTGCTTAGCCTCTTTCTGCCTAATCTTATAGGTCATTCTGTCTTCCTCACTCTGGTTTTTTTTATAATTACTAAATGCTAACTTTTTGTTTTTTACTATTTTGGCCACATCTGCGGAGTACCACAGTGGTTTCTTGAATTTTTTGCTTTTACTGACAAGCCTAATGCAATTTTCTGTTGCCTTCAGTAGTGCAACTTTTAAATAATCCCATTTATTTTGGACTCCATATAAATTGCTCCAGTCTGATAATGACTCCTTTACACATATTCTAATTTTAGAAAAGTCTGTTTTTCTAAAGTCTAAAACTTTTGTTTTTGTGTGGTGTGACTCAGTCACTGTTCTTATATTAAACCACACTGACTGATGATCACTGGATCCTAAACTTTCACCTACAGTAATATCTGATACCAAATCTCCATTTGTTAACACTAAATCTAGTATGGCCTCTTTACGAGTTGGCTCCTCAACGACTTGTTTTAGAGACAATCCCAGTAGGGAGTTTAGAATATGTGTGCTCCTGGCACAAGTAGCTATTTTTGTTTTCCAATTCACATCAGGAAGATTAAAGTCACCCATGATGATAACTTCCCCCTTCATTGTCATTTTAGCTATTTCTTCAACTAGTAGATTATCTAACTCTTCAATTTGTCCTGGGGGCCTATAAATCACACCTACACGAGTTACTGTGTGATTACCAAATTCTAACGTAACCCAAACGGACTCTATGTTCGCCTCACTAACCTTTATTAGGCTAGATTTTATGCTATCCTTTACATACAGGGCCACCCCTCCCCCTTTCTTGCCTTCCCTGTCTTTTCTATATAAAGAGTACCCTGGTATTGCTATGTCCCAGTCATTTTTCTCATTATACCATGTCTCGGTAACAGCGACTAAATCTACACTATCAGTTGCCATTATTGCCACAAGTTCATGTATCTTATTCCCTAAACTGCGAGCATTTGTAGACATGACTCTAAGCTTATCATTTTTTAACACACTTGCTACAGGCACCTTCTGTCCTTG
This sequence comes from Pelobates fuscus, assembly GCF_036172605.1. Taxonomy (NCBI): domain Eukaryota; kingdom Metazoa; phylum Chordata; class Amphibia; order Anura; family Pelobatidae; genus Pelobates; species Pelobates fuscus. The sequence goes on from NC_086321.1 coordinate 158,630,370, forward strand.
TTTTGGGGGACAATTGGATTGATGTTTTATCACCCTTTTGCCCCCCCCTCCTAGTTTAAAAACATCCTAGCAAAACCTCTGAACTGCTCACTGAGAACATTTGTTCCCTTTTGAGAAAGATGCAAACCATCTTTTTTGTACAGTTTATTTCCATTCCAGAGCTACCATGAGCAATAAAGCCAAATCCTTGCTCCCGACACCATTCACCAAGCCACAAGTTAAAGTCCCTAATACGCATCCGCCTGTCGTTCTGAGTGTTATGCACAGGCAGAACTTCAGAGAATGACAGTGTGGAAGCAACCTGCCGTATATCATTGGCAAAAACACTAAAAACTTCCTTAACCTCTGAAACCTCATTGCAAGCCAAGTCATTTGTCCCTAAATGGACAAGTACATCCAATTCCCCTTCCTGCTTTGCTTGCTTAACAATATTACAGATACGTCTCCTGTCTCTGTGAGCAGTAGCTCCGGGAAGACACCTCACAAGACCACCATTGTCCATCTCCACACCTCTTATGATGGAATCCCCCAACAACAACTGCTTTCTATTAGGCCTCACCATAGTCTTCAAGCCTCTCTGCACAACACCACTAGCCTCAGTGCCTCTCTGCACAACACCACTAGCCTCAGTGCCTCTCTGCACAACACCACTAGCCTCAGTGCCTCTCTGCACAACACCACTAGCCTCAGTGCCTCTCTGCACAACACCACTAGCCTCAGTGCCTCTCTGCACAACACCACTAGCCTCAGTGCCTCTCTGCACAACACCACTAGCCTCAGTGCCTCTCTGCACAACACCACTAGCCTCAGTGCCTCTCTGCACAACACCACTAGCCTCAGTGCCTCTCTGCACAACACCACTAGCCTCAGTGCCTCTCTGCACAACACCACTAGCCTCAGTGCCTCTCTGCACAACACCACTAGCCTCAGTGCCTCTCTGCACAACACCACTAGCCTCAGTGCCTCTCTGCACAACACCACTAGCCTCAGTGCCTCTCTGCACAACACCACTAGCCTCAGTGCCTCTCTGCACAACACCACTAGTCTCAGTGCCTCTCTGCACAACACCACTAGCCTCAGTGCCTCTCTGCACAACACCACTAGCCTCAGTGCCTCTCTGCACAACACCACTAGCCTCAGTGCCTCTCTGCACAACACCACTAGCCTCAGTGCCTCTCTGCACAACACCACTAGCCTCAGTGCCTCTCTGCACAACACCACTAGCCTCAGTGCCTCTCTGCACAACACCACTAGCCTCAGTGCCTCTCTGCACAACACCACTAGCCTCAGTGCCTCTCTGCACAACACCACTAGCCTCAGTGCCTCTCTGCACAACACCACTAGCCTCAGTGCCTATCTCCAGGACACCACTACACTCTGAAAGTGCAGAAAATGAATTATGTAGAACAACAGACTGTGCAATATGCCTTTTATCCACAACTCCAAGTCTACCAGATCCTACAGTAATCCATCTGCCATTCCTAGTATGTTTCTGCGGCAATGGCTTTGCAGCAGTTCCAGCCTGAATTTGTTTACCAGATAATTTACAAATCTCAGACTTCAAAAATACAATCTCCTGCCGCAAGATAGAGAACTGTCTACAGATTAGACAACAACCAAACTTCCAAAAAGTGGAACGTGAAACAAATGCAAAGCAACTATTACACTGAACTAAGTCTGCCATTCCAATGAGGCGAATAATTTAAATCAAACAAATTTTACCTTTTTTTTTTTATTTGTCCTCCTGGATACCTCAGATTACCTCCTGTTTATCTCCAGAATATCTCCAACCACACACACACTTAGAAGCAACACTTAGATGAAGCAACCAAGCTCTATTAGCCAAGCTAATGACAACTACCCTTATATACTCCTAAAATCACCTCCCACTAGGAATGTTTAACACCTGGGTAGGCCTCTGCTTATTAGCAAACAATAGCTAATTTAAATAGCAATCAATAGCAAGTAGCTACCTAATCCAATCAAATGCCTTATAATTACCAACAGGAAATCAAACCTTGTGCAGTCAGTAACCTTTTCCTACAGATGAATCTTACCTGTAACAGTAAAAAAGAACTCTTAGCACAACTATTAGACAGTTGAAGCTTCTGTAAAACTCTCCAGAATATCTCCAACCACACACACACTTAGAAGCAACACTTAGATGAAGCAACCAAGCTCTATTAGCCAAGCTAATGACAACTACCCTTATATACTCCTAAAATCACCTCCCACTAGGAATGTTTAACACCTGGGTAGGCCTCTGCTTATTAGCAAACAATAGCTAATTTAAATAGCAATCAATAGCAAGTAGCTACCTAATCCAATCAAATGCCTTATAATTACCAACAGGAAATCAAACCTTGTGCAGTCAGTAACCTTTTCCTACAGATGAATCTTACCTGTAACAGTAAAAAAGAACTCTTAGCACAACTATTAGACAGTTGAAGCTTCTGTAAAACTCTCCAGAATATCTCCAACCACACACACACTTAGAAGCAACACTTAGATGAAGCAACCAAGCTCTATTAGCCAAGCTAATGACAACTACCCTTATATACTCCTAAAATCACCTCCCACTAGGAATGTTTAACACCTGGGTAGGCCTCTGCTTATTAGCAAACAATAGCTAATTTAAATAGCAATCAATAGCAAGTAGCTACCTAATCCAATCAAATGCCTTATAATTACCAACAGGAAATCAAACCTTGTGCAGTCAGTAACCTTTTCCTACAGATGAATCTTACCTGTAACAGTAAAAAAGAACTCTTAGCACAACTATTAGACAGTTGAAGCTTCTGTAAAACTCTCCAGAATATCTCCAACCACACACACACTTAGAAGCAACACTTAGATGAAGCAACCAAGCTCTATTAGCCAAGCTAATGACAACTACCCTTATATACTCCTAAAATCACCTCCCACTAGGAATGTTTAACACCTGGGTAGGCCTCTGCTTATTAGCAAACAATAGCTAATTTAAATAGCAATCAATAGCAAGTAGCTACCTAATCCAATCAAATGCCTTATAATTACCAACAGGAAATCAAACCTTGTGCAGTCAGTAACCTTTTCCTACAGATGAATCTTACCTGTAACAGTAAAAAAGAACTCTTAGCACAACTATTAGACAGTTGAAGCTTCTGTAAAACTCTCCAGAATATCTCCAACCACACACACACTTAGAAGCAACACTTAGATGAAGCAACCAAGCTCTATTAGCCAAGCTAATGACAACTACCCTTATATACTCCTAAAATCACCTCCCACTAGGAATGTTTAACACCTGGGTAGGCCTCTGCTTATTAGCAAACAATAGCTAATTTAAATAGCAATCAATAGCAAGTAGCTACCTAATCCAATCAAATGCCTTATAATTACCAACAGGAAATCAAACCTTGTGCAGTCAGTAACCTTTTCCTACAGATGAATCTTACCTGTAACAGTAAAAAAGAACTCTTAGCACAACTATTAGACAGTTGAAGCTTCTGTAAAACTCTCCAGAATATCTCCAACCACACACACACTTAGAAGCAACACTTAGATGAAGCAACCAAGCTTTATTAGCCAAGCTAATGACAACTACCCTTATATACTCCTAAAATCACCTCCCACTAGGAATGTTTAACACCTGGGTAGGCCTCTGCTTATTAGCAAACAATAGCTAATTTAAATAGCAATCAATAGCAAGTAGCTACCTAATCCAATCAAATGCCTTATAATTACCAACAGGAAATCAAACCTTGTGCAGTCAGTAACCTTTTCCTACAGATGAATCTTACCTGTAACAGTAAAAAAGAACTCTTAGCACAACTATTAGACAGTTGAAGCTTCTGTAAAACTCTCCAGAATATCTCCAACCACACACACACTTAGAAGCAACACTTAGATGAAGCAACCAAGCTCTATTAGCCAAGCTAATGACAACTACCCTTATATACTCCTAAAATCACCTCCCACTAGGAATGTTTAACACCTGGGTAGGCCTCTGCTTATTAGCAAACAATAGCTAATTTAAATAGCAATCAATAGCAAGTAGCTACCTAATCCAATCAAATGCCTTATAATTACCAACAGGAAATCAAACCTTGTGCAGTCAGTAACCTTTTCCTACAGATGAATCTTACCTGTAACAGTAAAAAAGAACTCTTAGCACAACTATTAGACAGTTGAAGCTTCTGTAAAACTCTCCAGAATATCTCCAACCACACACACACTTAGAAGCAACACTTAGATGAAGCAACCAAGCTCTATTAGCCAAGCTAATGACAACTACCCTTATATACTCCTAAAATCACCTCCCACTAGGAATGTTTAACACCTGGGTAGGCCTCTGCTTATTAGCAAACAATAGCTAATTTAAATAGCAATCAATAGCAAGTAGCTACCTAATCCAATCAAATGCCTTATAATTACCAACAGGAAATCAAACCTTGTGCAGTCAGTAACCTTTTCCTACAGATGAATCTTACCTGTAACAGTAAAAAAGAACTCTTAGCACAACTATTAGACAGTTGAAGCTTCTGTAAAACTCTCCAGAATATCTCCAACCACACACACACTTAGAAGCAACACTTAGATGAAGCAACCAAGCTCTATTAGCCAAGCTAATGACAACTACCCTTATATACTCCTAAAATCACCTCCCACTAGGAATGTTTAACACCTGGGTAGGCCTCTGCTTATTAGCAAACAATAGCTAATTTAAATAGCAATCAATAGCAAGTAGCTACCTAATCCAATCAAATGCCTTATAATTACCAACAGGAAATCAAACCTTGTGCAGTCAGTAACCTTTTCCTACAGATGAATCTTACCTGTAACAGTAAAAAAGAACTCTTAGCACAACTATTAGACAGTTGAAGCTTCTGTAAAACTCTCCAGAATATCTCCAACCACACACACACTTAGAAGCAACACTTAGATGAAGCAACCAAGCTCTATTAGCCAAGCTAATGACAACTACCCTTATATACTCCTAAAATCACCTCCCACTAGGAATGTTTAACACCTGGGTAGGCCTCTGCTTATTAGCAAACAATAGCTAATTTAAATAGCAATCAATAGCAAGTAGCTACCTAATCCAATCAAATGCCTTATAATTACCAACAGGAAATCAAACCTTGTGCAGTCAGTAACCTTTTCCTACAGATGAATCTTACCTGTAACAGTAAAAAAGAACTCTTAGCACAACTATTAGACAGTTGAAGCTTCTGTAAAACTCTCCAGAATATCTCCAACCACACACACACTTAGAAGCAACACTTAGATGAAGCAACCAAGCTCTATTAGCCAAGCTAATGACAACTACCCTTATATACTCCTAAAATCACCTCCCACTAGGAATGTTTAACACCTGGGTAGGCCTCTGCTTATTAGCAAACAATAGCTAATTTAAATAGCAATCAATAGCAAGTAGCTACCTAATCCAATCAAATGCCTTATAATTACCAACAGGAAATCAAACCTTGTGCAGTCAGTAACCTTTTCCTACAGATGAATCTTACCTGTAACAGTAAAAAAGAACTCTTAGCACAACTATTAGACAGTTGAAGCTTCTGTAAAACTCTCCAGAATATCTCCAACCACACACACACTTAGAAGCAACACTTAGATGAAGCAACCAAGCTCTATTAGCCAAGCTAATGACAACTACCCTTATATACTCCTAAAATCACCTCCCACTAGGAATGTTTAACACCTGGGTAGGCCTCTGCTTATTAGCAAACAATAGCTAATTTAAATAGCAATCAATAGCAAGTAGCTACCTAATCCAATCAAATGCCTTATAATTACCAACAGGAAATCAAACCTTGTGCAGTCAGTAACCTTTTCCTACAGATGAATCTTACCTGTAACAGTAAAAAAGAACTCTTAGCACAACTATTAGACAGTTGAAGCTTCTGTAAAACTCTCCAGAATATCTCCAACCACACACACACTTAGAAGCAACACTTAGATGAAGCAACCAAGCTCTATTAGCCAAGCTAATGACAACTACCCTTATATACTCCTAAAATCACCTCCCACTAGGAATGTTTAACACCTGGGTAGGCCTCTGCTTATTAGCAAACAATAGCTAATTTAAATAGCAATCAATAGCAAGTAGCTACCTAATCCAATCAAATGCCTTATAATTACCAACAGGAAATCAAACCTTGTGCAGTCAGTAACCTTTTCCTACAGATGAATCTTACCTGTAACAGTAAAAAAGAACTCTTAGCACAACTATTAGACAGTTGAAGCTTCTGTAAAACTCTCCAGAATATCTCCAACCACACACACACTTAGAAGCAACACTTAGATGAAGCAACCAAGCTCTATTAGCCAAGCTAATGACAACTACCCTTATATACTCCTAAAATCACCTCCCACTAGGAATGTTTAACACCTGGGTAGGCCTCTGCTTATTAGCAAACAATAGCTAATTTAAATAGCAATCAATAGCAAGTAGCTACCTAATCCAATCAAATGCCTTATAATTACCAACAGGAAATCAAACCTTGTGCAGTCAGTAACCTTTTCCTACAGATGAATCTTACCTGTAACAGTAAAAAAGAACTCTTAGCACAACTATTAGACAGTTGAAGCTTCTGTAAAACTCTCCAGAATATCTCCAACCACACACACACTTAGAAGCAACACTTAGATGAAGCAACCAAGCTCTATTAGCCAAGCTAATGACAACTACCCTTATATACTCCTAAAATCACCTCCCACTAGGAATGTTTAACACCTGGGTAGGCCTCTGCTTATTAGCAAACAATAGCTAATTTAAATAGCAATCAATAGCAAGTAGCTACCTAATCCAATCAAATGCCTTATAATTACCAACAGGAAATCAAACCTTGTGCAGTCAGTAACCTTTTCCTACAGATGAATCTTACCTGTAACAGTAAAAAAGAACTCTTAGCACAACTATTAGACAGTTGAAGCTTCTGTAAAACTCTCCAGAATATCTCCAACCACACACACACTTAGAAGCAACACTTAGATGAAGCAACCAAGCTCTATTAGCCAAGCTAATGACAACTACCCTTATATACTCCTAAAATCACCTCCCACTAGGAATGTTTAACACCTGGGTAGGCCTCTGCTTATTAGCAAACAATAGCTAATTTAAATAGCAATCAATAGCAAGTAGCTACCTAATCCAATCAAATGCCTTATAATTACCAACAGGAAATCAAACCTTGTGCAGTCAGTAACCTTTTCCTACAGATGAATCTTACCTGTAACAGTAAAAAAGAACTCTTAGCACAACTATTAGACAGTTGAAGCTTCTGTAAAACTCTCCAGAATATCTCCAACCACACACACACTTAGAAGCAACACTTAGATGAAGCAACCAAGCTCTATTAGCCAAGCTAATGACAACTACCCTTATATACTCCTAAAATCACCTCCCACTAGGAATGTTTAACACCTGGGTAGGCCTCTGCTTATTAGCAAACAATAGCTAATTTAAATAGCAATCAATAGCAAGTAGCTACCTAATCCAATCAAATGCCTTATAATTACCAACAGGAAATCAAACCTTGTGCAGTCAGTAACCTTTTCCTACAGATGAATCTTACCTGTAACAGTAAAAAAGAACTCTTAGCACAACTATTAGACAGTTGAAGCTTCTGTAAAACTCTCCAGAATATCTCCAACCACACACACACTTAGAAGCAACACTTAGATGAAGCAACCAAGCTCTATTAGCCAAGCTAATGACAACTACCCTTATATACTCCTAAAATCACCTCCCACTAGGAATGTTTAACACCTGGGTAGGCCTCTGCTTATTAGCAAACAATAGCTAATTTAAATAGCAATCAATAGCAAGTAGCTACCTAATCCAATCAAATGCCTTATAATTACCAACAGGAAATCAAACCTTGTGCAGTCAGTAACCTTTTCCTACAGATGAATCTTACCTGTAACAGTAAAAAAGAACTCTTAGCACAACTATTAGACAGTTGAAGCTTCTGTAAAACTCTCCAGAATATCTCCAACCACACACACACTTAGAAGCAACACTTAGATGAAGCAACCAAGCTCTATTAGCCAAGCTAATGACAACTACCCTTATATACTCCTAAAATCACCTCCCACTAGGAATGTTTAACACCTGGGTAGGCCTCTGCTTATTAGCAAACAATAGCTAATTTAAATAGCAATCAATAGCAAGTAGCTACCTAATCCAATCAAATGCCTTATAATTACCAACAGGAAATCAAACCTTGTGCAGTCAGTAACCTTTTCCTACAGATGAATCTTACCTGTAACAGTAAAAAAGAACTCTTAGCACAACTATTAGACAGTTGAAGCTTCTGTAAAACTCTCCAGAATATCTCCAACCACACACACACTTAGAAGCAACACTTAGATGAAGCAACCAAGCTCTATTAGCCAAGCTAATGACAACTACCCTTATATACTCCTAAAATCACCTCCCACTAGGAATGTTTAACACCTGGGTAGGCCTCTGCTTATTAGCAAACAATAGCTAATTTAAATAGCAATCAATAGCAAGTAGCTACCTAATCCAATCAAATGCCTTATAATTACCAACAGGAAATCAAACCTTGTGCAGTCAGTAACCTTTTCCTACAGATGAATCTTACCTGTAACAGTAAAAAAGAACTCTTAGCACAACTATTAGACAGTTGAAGCTTCTGTAAAACTCTCCAGAATATCTCCAACCACACACACACTTAGAAGCAACACTTAGATGAAGCAACCAAGCTCTATTAGCCAAGCTAATGACAACTACCCTTATATACTCCTAAAATCACCTCCCACTAGGAATGTTTAACACCTGGGTAGGCCTCTGCTTATTAGCAAACAATAGCTAATTTAAATAGCAATCAATAGCAAGTAGCTACCTAATCCAATCAAATGCCTTATAATTACCAACAGGAAATCAAACCTTGTGCAGTCAGTAACCTTTTCCTACAGATGAATCTTACCTGTAACAGTAAAAAAGAACTCTTAGCACAACTATTAGACAGTTGAAGCTTCTGTAAAACTCTCCAGAATATCTCCAACCACACACACACTTAGAAGCAACACTTAGATGAAGCAACCAAGCTCTATTAGCCAAGCTAATGACAACTACCCTTATATACTCCTAAAATCACCTCCCACTAGGAATGTTTAACACCTGGGTAGGCCTCTGCTTATTAGCAAACAATAGCTAATTTAAATAGCAATCAATAGCAAGTAGCTACCTAATCCAATCAAATGCCTTATAATTACCAACAGGAAATCAAACCTTGTGCAGTCAGTAACCTTTTCCTACAGATGAATCTTACCTGTAACAGTAAAAAAGAACTCTTAGCACAACTATTAGACAGTTGAAGCTTCTGTAAAACTCTCCAGAATATCTCCAACCACACACACACTTAGAAGCAACACTTAGATGAAGCAACCAAGCTCTATTAGCCAAGCTAATGACAACTACCCTTATATACTCCTAAAATCACCTCCCACTAGGAATGTTTAACACCTGGGTAGGCCTCTGCTTATTAGCAAACAATAGCTAATTTAAATAGCAATCAATAGCAAGTAGCTACCTAATCCAATCAAATGCCTTATAATTACCAACAGGAAATCAAACCTTGTGCAGTCAGTAACCTTTTCCTACAGATGAATCTTACCTGTAACAGTAAAAAAGAACTCTTAGCACAACTATTAGACAGTTGAAGCTTCTGTAAAACTCTCCAGAATATCTCCAACCACACACACACTTAGAAGCAACACTTAGATGAAGCAACCAAGCTCTATTAGCCAAGCTAATGACAACTACCCTTATATACTCCTAAAATCACCTCCCACTAGGAATGTTTAACACCTGGGTAGGCCTCTGCTTATTAGCAAACAATAGCTAATTTAAATAGCAATCAATAGCAAGTAGCTACCTAATCCAATCAAATGCCTTATAATTACCAACAGGAAATCAAACCTTGTGCAGTCAGTAACCTTTTCCTACAGATGAATCTTACCTGTAACAGTAAAAAAGAACTCTTAGCACAACTATTAGACAGTTGAAGCTTCTGTAAAACTCTCCAGAATATCTCCAACCACACACACACTTAGAAGCAACACTTAGATGAAGCAACCAAGCTCTATTAGCCAAGCTAATGACAACTACCCTTATATACTCCTAAAATCACCTCCCACTAGGAATGTTTAACACCTGGGTAGGCCTCTGCTTATTAGCAAACAATAGCTAATTTAAATAGCAATCAATAGCAAGTAGCTACCTAATCCAATCAAATGCCTTATAATTACCAACAGGAAATCAAACCTTGTGCAGTCAGTAACCTTTTCCTACAGATGAATCTTACCTGTAACAGTAAAAAAGAACTCTTAGCACAACTATTAGACAGTTGAAGCTTCTGTAAAACTCTCCAGAATATCTCCAACCACACACACACTTAGAAGCAACACTTAGATGAAGCAACCAAGCTCTATTAGCCAAGCTAATGACAACTACCCTTATATACTCCTAAAATCACCTCCCACTAGGAATGTTTAACACCTGGGTAGGCCTCTGCTTATTAGCAAACAATAGCTAATTTAAATAGCAATCAATAGCAAGTAGCTACCTAATCCAATCAAATGCCTTATAATTACCAACAGGAAATCAAACCTTGTGCAGTCAGTAACCTTTTCCTACAGATGAATCTTACCTGTAACAGTAAAAAAGAACTCTTAGCACAACTATTAGACAGTTGAAGCTTCTGTAAAACTCTCCAGAATATCTCCAACCACACACACACTTAGAAGCAACACTTAGATGAAGCAACCAAGCTCTATTAGCCAAGCTAATGACAACTACCCTTATATACTCCTAAAATCACCTCCCACTAGGAATGTTTAACACCTGGGTAGGCCTCTGCTTATTAGCAAACAATAGCTAATTTAAATAGCAATCAATAGCAAGTAGCTACCTAATCCAATCAAATGCCTTATAATTACCAACAGGAAATCAAACCTTGTGCAGTCAGTAACCTTTTCCTACAGATGAATCTTACCTGTAACAGTAAAAAAGAACTCTTAGCACAACTATTAGACAGTTGAAGCTTCTGTAAAACTCTCCAGAATATCTCCAACCACACACACACTTAGAAGCAACACTTAGATGAAGCAACCAAGCTCTATTAGCCAAGCTAATGACAACTACCCTTATATACTCCTAAAATCACCTCCCACTAGGAATGTTTAACACCTGGGTAGGCCTCTGCTTATTAGCAAACAATAGCTAATTTAAATAGCAATCAATAGCAAGTAGCTACCTAATCCAATCAAATGCCTTATAATTACCAACAGGAAATCAAACCTTGTGCAGTCAGTAACCTTTTCCTACAGATGAATCTTACCTGTAACAGTAAAAAAGAACTCTTAGCACAACTATTAGACAGTTGAAGCTTCTGTAAAACTCTCCAGAATATCTCCAACCACACACACACTTAGAAGCAACACTTAGATGAAGCAACCAAGCTCTATTAGCCAAGCTAATGACAACTACCCTTATATACTCCTAAAATCACCTCCCACTAGGAATGTTTAACACCTGGGTAGGCCTCTGCTTATTAGCAAACAATAGCTAATTTAAATAGCAATCAATAGCAAGTAGCTACCTAATCCAATCAAATGCCTTATAATTACCAACAGGAAATCAAACCTTGTGCAGTCAGTAACCTTTTCCTACAGATGAATCTTACCTGTAACAGTAAAAAAGAACTCTTAGCACAACTATTAGACAGTTGAAGCTTCTGTAAAACTCTCCAGAATATCTCCAACCACACACACACTTAGAAGCAACACTTAGATGAAGCAACCAAGCTCTATTAGCCAAGCTAATGACAACTACCCTTATATACTCCTAAAATCACCTCCCACTAGGAATGTTTAACACCTGGGTAGGCCTCTGCTTATTAGCAAACAATAGCTAATTTAAATAGCAATCAATAGCAAGTAGCTACCTAATCCAATCAAATGCCTTATAATTACCAACAGGAAATCAAACCTTGTGCAGTCAGTAACCTTTTCCTACAGATGAATCTTACCTGTAACAGTAAAAAAGAACTCTTAGCACAACTATTAGACAGTTGAAGCTTCTGTAAAACTCTCCAGAATATCTCCAACCACACACACACTTAGAAGCAACACTTAGATGAAGCAACCAAGCTCTATTAGCCAAGCTAATGACAACTACCCTTATATACTCCTAAAATCACCTCCCACTAGGAATGTTTAACACCTGGGTAGGCCTCTGCTTATTAGCAAACAATAGCTAATTTAAATAGCAATCAATAGCAAGTAGCTACCTAATCCAATCAAATGCCTTATAATTACCAACAGGAAATCAAACCTTGTGCAGTCAGTAACCTTTTCCTACAGATGAATCTTACCTGTAACAGTAAAAAAGAACTCTTAGCACAACTATTAGACAGTTGAAGCTTCTGTAAAACTCTCCAGAATATCTCCAACCACACACACACTTAGAAGCAACACTTAGATGAAGCAACCAAGCTCTATTAGCCAAGCTAATGACAACTACCCTTATATACTCCTAAAATCACCTCCCACTAGGAATGTTTAACACCTGGGTAGGCCTCTGCTTATTAGCAAACAATAGCTAATTTAAATAGCAATCAATAGCAAGTAGCTACCTAATCCAATCAAATGCCTTATAATTACCAACAGGAAATCAAACCTTGTGCAGTCAGTAACCTTTTCCTACAGATGAATCTTACCTGTAACAGTAAAAAAGAACTCTTAGCACAACTATTAGACAGTTGAAGCTTCTGTAAAACTCTCCAGAATATCTCCAACCACACACACACTTAGAAGCAACACTTAGATGAAGCAACCAAGCTCTATTAGCCAAGCTAATGACAACTACCCTTATATACTCCTAAAATCACCTCCCACTAGGAATGTTTAACACCTGGGTAGGCCTCTGCTTATTAGCAAACAATAGCTAATTTAAATAGCAATCAATAGCAAGTAGCTACCTAATCCAATCAAATGCCTTATAATTACCAACAGGAAATCAAACCTTGTGCAGTCAGTAACCTTTTCCTACAGATGAATCTTACCTGTAACAGTAAAAAAGAACTCTTAGCACAACTATTAGACAGTTGAAGCTTCTGTAAAACTCTCCAGAATATCTCCAACCACACACACACTTAGAAGCAACACTTAGATGAAGCAACCAAGCTCTATTAGCCAAGCTAATGACAACTACCCTTATATACTCCTAAAATCACCTCCCACTAGGAATGTTTAACACCTGGGTAGGCCTCTGCTTATTAGCAAACAATAGCTAATTTAAATAGCAATCAATAGCAAGTAGCTACCTAATCCAATCAAATGCCTTATAATTACCAACAGGAAATCAAACCTTGTGCAGTCAGTAACCTTTTCCTACAGATGAATCTTACCTGTAACAGTAAAAAAGAACTCTTAGCACAACTATTAGACAGTTGAAGCTTCTGTAAAACTCTCCAGAATATCTCCAACCACACACACACTTAGAAGCAACACTTAGATGAAGCAACCAAGCTCTATTAGCCAAGCTAATGACAACTACCCTTATATACTCCTAAAATCACCTCCCACTAGGAATGTTTAACACCTGGGTAGGCCTCTGCTTATTAGCAAACAATAGCTAATTTAAATAGCAATCAATAGCAAGTAGCTACCTAATCCAATCAAATGCCTTATAATTACCAACAGGAAATCAAACCTTGTGCAGTCAGTAACCTTTTCCTACAGATGAATCTTACCTGTAACAGTAAAAAAGAACTCTTAGCACAACTATTAGACAGTTGAAGCTTCTGTAAAACTCTCCAGAATATCTCCAACCACACACACACTTAGAAGCAACACTTAGATGAAGCAACCAAGCTCTATTAGCCAAGCTAATGACAACTACCCTTATATACTCCTAAAATCACCTCCCACTAGGAATGTTTAACACCTGGGTAGGCCTCTGCTTATTAGCAAACAATAGCTAATTTAAATAGCAATCAATAGCAAGTAGCTACCTAATCCAATCAAATGCCTTATAATTACCAACAGGAAATCAAACCTTGTGCAGTCAGTAACCCTTTCCTACAGATGAATCTTACCTGTAACAGTAAAAAAGAACTCTTAGCACAACTATTAGACAGTTGAAGCTTCTGTAAAACTCTCCAGAATATCTCCAACCACACACACACTTAGAAGCAACACTTAGATGAAGCAACCAAGCTCTATTAGCCAAGCTAATGACAACTACCCTTATATACTCCTAAAATCACCTCCCACTAGGAATGTTTAACACCTGGGTAGGCCTCTGCTTATTAGCAAACAATAGCTAATTTAAATAGCAATCAATAGCAAGTAGCTACCTAATCCAATCAAATGCCTTATAATTACCAACAGGAAATCAAACCTTGTGCAGTCAGTAACCTTTTCCTACAGATGAATCTTACCTGTAACAGTAAAAAAGAACTCTTAGCACAACTATTAGACAGTTGAAGCTTCTGTAAAACTCTCCAGAATATCTCCAACCACACACACACTTAGAAGCAACACTTAGATGAAGCAACCACGCTCTATTAGCCAAGCTAATGACAACTACCCTTATATACTCCTAAAATCACCTCCCACTAGGAATGTTTAACACCTGGGTAGGCCTCTGCTTATTAGCAAACAATAGCTAATTTAAATAGCAATCAATAGCAAGTAGCTACCTAATCCAATCAAATGCCTTATAATTACCAACAGGAAATCAAACCTTGTGCAGTCAGTAACCTTTTCCTACAGATGAATCTTACCTGTAACAGTAAAAAAGAACTCTTAGCACAACTATTAGACAGTTGAAGCTTCTGTAAAACTCTCCAGAATATCTCCAACCACACACACACTTAGAAGCAACACTTAGATGAAGCAACCAAGCTCTATTAGCCAAGCTAATGACAACTACCCTTATATACTCCTAAAATCACCTCCCACTAGGAATGTTTAACACCTGGGTAGGCCTCTGCTTATTAGCAAACAATAGCTAATTTAAATAGCAATCAATAGCAAGTAGCTACCTAATCCAATCAAATGCCTTATAATTACCAACAGGAAATCAAACCTTGTGCAGTCAGTAACCTTTTCCTACAGATGAATCTTACCTGTAACAGTAAAAAAGAACTCTTAGCACAACTATTAGACAGTTGAAGCTTCTGTAAAACTCTCCAGAATATCTCCAACCACACACACACTTAGAAGCAACACTTAGATGAAGCAACCAAGCTCTATTAGCCAAGCTAATGACAACTACCCTTATATACTCCTAAAATCACCTCCCACTAGGAATGTTTAACACCTGGGTAGGCCTCTGCTTATTAGCAAACAATAGCTAATTTAAATAGCAATCAATAGCAAGTAGCTACCTAATCCAATCAAATGCCTTATAATTACCAACAGGAAATCAAACCTTGTGCAGTCAGTAACCTTTTCCTACAGATGAATCTTACCTGTAACAGTAAAAAAGAACTCTTAGCACAACTATTAGACAGTTGAAGCTTCTGTAAAACTCTCCAGAATATCTCCAACCACACACACACTTAGAAGCAACACTTAGATGAAGCAACCAAGCTCTATTAGCCAAGCTAATGACAACTACCCTTATATACTCCTAAAATCACCTCCCACTAGGAATGTTTAACACCTGGGTAGGCCTCTGCTTATTAGCAAACAATAGCTAATTTAAATAGCAATCAATAGCAAGTAGCTACCTAATCCAATCAAATGCCTTATAATTACCAACAGGAAATCAAACCTTGTGCAGTCAGTAACCTTTTCCTACAGATGAATCTTACCTGTAACAGTAAAAAAGAACTCTTAGCACAACTATTAGACAGTTGAAGCTTCTGTAAAACTCTCCAGAATATCTCCAACCACACACACACTTAGAAGCAACACTTAGATGAAGCAACCAAGCTCTATTAGCCAAGCTAATGACAACTACCCTTATATACTCCTAAAATCACCTCCCACTAGGAATGTTTAACACCTGGGTAGGCCTCTGCTTATTAGCAAACAATAGCTAATTTAAATAGCAATCAATAGCAAGTAGCTACCTAATCCAATCAAATGCCTTATAATTACCAACAGGAAATCAAACCTTGTGCAGTCAGTAACCTTTTCCTACAGATGAATCTTACCTGTAACAGTAAAAAAGAACTCTTAGCACAACTATTAGACAGTTGAAGCTTCTGTAAAACTCTCCAGAATATCTCCAACCACACACACACTTAGAAGCAACACTTAGATGAAGCAACCAAGCTCTATTAGCCAAGCTAATGACAACTACCCTTATATACTCCTAAAATCACCTCCCACTAGGAATGTTTAACACCTGGGTAGGCCTCTGCTTTTTAGCAAACAATAGCTAATTTAAATAGCAATCAATAGCAAGTAGCTACCTAATCCAATCAAATGCCTTATAATTACCAACAGGAAATCAAACCTTGTGCAGTCAGTAACCTTTTCCTACAGATGAATCTTACCTGTAACAGTAAAAAAGAACTCTTAGCACAACTATTAGACAGTTGAAGCTTCTGTAAAACTCTCCAGAATATCTCCAACCACACACACACTTAGAAGCAACACTTAGATGAAGCAACCAAGCTCTATTAGCCAAGCTAATGACAACTACCCTTATATACTCCTAAAATCACCTCCCACTAGGAATGTTTAACACCTGGGTAGGCCTCTGCTTATTAGCAAACAATAGCTAATTTAAATAGCAATCAATAGCAAGTAGCTACCTAATCCAATCAAATGCCTTATAATTACCAACAGGAAATCAAACCTTGTGCAGTCAGTAACCTTTTCCTACAGATGAATCTTACCTGTAACAGTAAAAAAGAACTCTTAGCACAACTATTAGACAGTTGAAGCTTCTGTAAAACTCTCCAGAATATCTCCAACCACACACACACACACTTAGAAGCAACACTTAGATGAAGCAACCAAGCTCTATTAGCCAAGCTAATGACAACTACCCTTATATACTCCTAAAATCACCTCCCACTAGGAATGTTTAACACCTGGGTAGGCCTCTGCTTTTTAGCAAACAATAGCTAATTTAAATAGCAATCAATAGCAAGTAGCTACCTAATCCAATCAAATGCCTTATAATTACCAACAGGAAATCAAACCTTGTGCAGTCAGTAACCTTTTCCTACAGATGAATCTTACCTGTAACAGTAAAAAAGAACTCTTAGCACAACTATTAGACAGTTGAAGCTTCTGTAAAACTCTCCAGAATATCTCCAACCACACACACACTTAGAAGCAACACTTAGATGAAGCAACCAAGCTCTATTAGCCAAGCTAATGACAACTACCCTTATATACTCCTAAAATCACCTCCCACTAGGAATGTTTAACACCTGGGTAGGCCTCTGCTTATTAGCAAACAATAGCTAATTTAAATAGCAATCAATAGCAAGTAGCTACCTAATCCAATCAAATGCCTTATAATTACCAACAGGAAATCAAACCTTGTGCAGTCAGTAACCTTTTCCTACAGATGAATCTTACCTGTAACAGTAAAAAAGAACTCTTAGCACAACTATTAGACAGTTGAAGCTTCTGTAAAACTCTCCAGAATATCTCCAACCACACACACACTTAGAAGCAACACTTAGATGAAGCAACCAAGCTCTATTAGCCAAGCTAATGACAACTACCCTTATATACTCCTAAAATCACCTCCCACTAGGAATGTTTAACACCTGGGTAGGCCTCTGCTTATTAGCAAACAATAGCTAATTTAAATAGCAATCAATAGCAAGTAGCTACCTAATCCAATCAAATGCCTTATAATTACCAACAGGAAATCAAACCTTGTGCAGTCAGTAACCTTTTCCTACAGATGAATCTTACCTGTAACAGTAAAAAAGAACTCTTAGCACAACTATTAGACAGTTGAAGCTTCTGTAAAACTCTCCAGAATATCTCCAACCACACACACACTTAGAAGCAACACTTAGATGAAGCAACCAAGCTCTATTAGCCAAGCTAATGACAACTACCCTTATATACTCCTAAAATCACCTCCCACTAGGAATGTTTAACCCCTTCAGGACCGGCCTGTTTTTGCGATGTTTGTACGTTAAGGACCAGAGCAGTTTTAACACTTTTGTGGTGTTTGTGTTTAGCTGTAATTTTCCGCTCTCTCATTTACGGTTCCCATACAAGTTATATATTGTTTTTTTCAAGACAAGAAGGGCTTTCTTTACATACCAGTATTTATATTATGTCATATATTGTATTTAAAAAAAATAATGAAATATGGTGAAAAAAAAAAAACAAAACATGTTTTTGGACTTTTACTTGAAAAATCTTTTACTTATCTACAAAAGCTAATGAAAAAAACTGCTAAATAGATTCAAAATTTTGTCCCGAGTTTAAAAACACCCAGTGTTTACATGCTTTATTGCTTTTTTTTGCAAGTTATAGGCCTATAAATACAAGTAGGAAATTGCTGTTTCAATATATATATATATTTTAAATGTATCAATAGTGACATTGTTACACCGTTATCTGTCATAAATCCCCGAAACACACCTAACATGTACATATTTTTTAAAGTAGACAACCCAGGGTATTTACAATGGGGTATGTCCAGTCTTTTTTAGTAGCCACCTAGTCACAAACACTGGCCAAAGTTAGCATTTATATTTGTTTGTGTGTTAAAAATGCAAAAACCGCTAACTTTGGCCGGTGTTTGTGACTAAGTGGCTACTAAAAAAGGCTGAACATACCCCATTTGCAATACCTTGGGTTGTCTTCTTTTGTAAATGGTATGCCATCATGGGGCTAATTCTCATTCCTTGGCTACCATACGCTGTCAAAGGCAACCTAACCAATCTGACAAATTTCAATTAAAAAAATCAAGCCTTATATTTGACCCTGTAACTTTCACAAACACTATAAAACCTCTACATGTGGGGTACTGTTATACTCAGGAGACTTCGCTGAACACAAATATTAGTGTATCAGAACAGTAAAATATATCACAGCAATAATATCCTCAGTGAAAGAGCTGTTTGTGTGTGAAAAATGCAAAAAACTTCACTTTCACTGACAATATCATCGCTGTGATATGTTTTACTGTTTTGAAACACTAATATTTGTGTTCAGCGAAGTCTCCCGAGTAAAACAGTACCCCCATGTACAGGATTTAGGGTGTCATAGAAAGTTACAGGGTTAAGCACAGTGCTAGCAAATTAAATTATCTGGACTTTTGGCCTGGGTTGGCAGGCAGGTCCCTCAAATTGCAATCATTAAAATTACTTAATTAGGTAAAAATATTACATAAATATGCACGTAGAATTTTAATATATATACATATTTATATATTTGACGTCTACGTGTATATTTATGAAATTAATAATGTAATTTTGTATGTGGACATATGTATATTTCGTATTATTTTTATTTATTTATTTATACATAGATATATATATCATTACATTCTAAGTGTATTTTGATATAAATATATATATATCAATATCAAAATACTGTTAGAATAAAATTGAATATATATATATAATTTTTTTTTAATTATTAAAAATTATTTTTATTTTTTGTTATTTATTTTTATTAACATATTATTTGTATTTTATAATAATATATATATACCATATATATAGTTATTATATATATTGTATATATTCGTGTGTAATTTAAATATAAGTGTATTTTTATATTAATATACGTATATATAAATATAAAAATACACTTAGTGTGACATTATATATATGATACATATACATATATTATATATATAGATATAATACATGTATATATATCATATATATACACATATTATAATTTTTTTTTACACTGATTGTTTTTTTTTTAACTTTATTTTATGATTTTACACTTGCAGGGAGACTGCCTGTCAGCACAGACAGTCCCCCTGCAGGCAGATACAAAGACCCCTATTGCGGTCATGTGATCGAGTGATCACATGGCTGTGGGGTCCTGATCTGCCGAGGGGGGACTGCCCGGGCAGACAGGCAGTCCCCCTGGACCGGGAGGAGAGCTGATCGCCGCCGTGGGACCGACGGCGATCAGGTAAGTAGCCCAAAACCGTTATGACGGTTCAGGACCGTCAGCGGTCCAAACGCACGTTTTACCGCTGACGGTCCTGAACCGTCAGCGGTCCTGAAGGGGTTAACACCTGGGTAGGCCTCTGCTTATTAGCAAACAATAGCTAATTTAAATAGCAATCAATAGCAAGTAGCTACCTAATCCAATCAAATGCCTTATAATTACCAACAGGAAATCAAACCTTGTGCAGTCAGTAACCTTTTCCTACAGATGAATCTTACCTGTAACAGTAAAAAAGAACTCTTAGCACAACTATTAGACAGTTGAAGCTTCTGTAAAACTCTCCAGAATATCTCCAACCACACACACACTTAGAAGCAACACTTAGATGAAGCAACCAAGCTCTATTAGCCAAGCTAATGACAACTACCCTTATATACTCCTAAAATCACCTCCCACTAGGAATGTTTAACACCTGGGTAGGCCTCTGCTTATTAGCAAACAATAGCTAATTTAAATAGCAATCAATAGCAAGTAGCTACCTAATCCAATCAAATGCCTTATAATTACCAACAGGAAATCAAACCTTGTGCAGTCAGTAACCTTTTCCTACAGATGAATCTTACCTGTAACAGTAAAAAAGAACTCTTAGCACAACTATTAGACAGTTGAAGCTTCTGTAAAACTCTCCAGAATATCTCCAACCACACACACACACACTTAGAAGCAACACTTAGATGAAGCAACCAAGCTCTATTAGCCAAGCTAATGACAACTACCCTTATATACTCCTAAAATCACCTCCCACTAGGAATGTTTAACACCTGGGTAGGCCTCTGCTTATTAGCAAACAATAGCTAATTTAAATAGCAATCAATAGCAAGTAGCTACCTAATCCAATCAAATGCCTTATAATTACCAACAGGAAATCAAACCTTGTGCAGTCAGTAACCTTTTCCTACAGATGAATCTTACCTGTAACAGTAAAAAAGAACTCTTAGCACAACTATTAGACAGTTGAAGCTTCTGTAAAACTCTCCAGAATATCTCCAACCACACACACACTTAGAAGCAACACTTAGATGAAGCAACCAAGCTCTATATAGTGAATATAATAATTTTTGTCACGGTCACGCATACCTTAGTATGTTGAAAACACATTTTTTTTAATATGACACTTATTGTATCCCTCATTTTTGCCTTTTAGAGGATGGGGAATTGCTCCTTATGGTGTATTTTTACAAATCACATGAGGCTTAGTGGGAGAAAATCCTAAGGGAGCCAGGCCTCTGTCCTTACAAGACCTAATCAGAAAATATTTTTGGTAGAGGGGAAACACGGTGGCTCACTACAGATGGTGTGTTATCAGCATAAATCCACATGTAGTATCCATCCTG
Organism: Pelobates fuscus; assembly: GCF_036172605.1. Lineage (NCBI taxonomy): Eukaryota > Metazoa > Chordata > Amphibia > Anura > Pelobatidae > Pelobates > Pelobates fuscus. The sequence goes on from NC_086321.1 coordinate 158,651,873, forward strand.
CTATTTGGAAACAGAGTCATGAACTCAGAACTTTATATTGATGTCTACATCTGTACAGCAGGCTGAGATATAAAACGTTGCATTCTTGTGGGCAGTCTGTGCTGTTATCTCCTGTCTTCTCTAATGTTATAGACACATTGCTTTCTTAGCTGCACAAGTTGGATACTGAGCTCTAAATACAGCCAAATAAAATTAACCTGTACTCCGTTTAATGTACAGTTGTGGCCAAAAGTTTGCATACCCTTGGATAATCAGTAACATATGTACCATGTACCAAGAAATCATGAGTGAGCAGGCCATACATTTCTTTTATTTCTTATTTGATTCATATTCAACTGTAGCCAGGGCCGGTGCAAGGATTTTTGCCGCCCTAGGCAAAAGTAAAGTTTGCCACCCCTCCACCCCCATGTGACATCACAATGCCCCACCCATATGATCTGCCATGTTAACTAACGCCAGTGCTGCAGTGCCGCCGTGTTTACATTAACCCCTTAAGGACACAACTTCTGGAATACCATGGAATCATTTCCGTCATGTGTCCTTAAGGGGTTAAAAGGCCTGCAGGGACAGGCTATATACACCAGAACCACTACATTAAGCTGCAGTGGTTCTGGGGACTATAGTGTTTCTTTAATGTGAGGTAAATTAGAGAATAGTGCCACGAATATTATACTAGATTGCCTACTTACAACCAGATGAGGATGATGATGGGCTCTAGCTGCAGTCTGGCTCCACTGGTCTGGTGTAAAACAGGATCTCTGGAGGCTGTTTGTAACTGTGGTCACAAAAATCAATGTTCTGGGAGAACGGGAAGCAGCTCCCTTTTTTGGGGGCCCTTTACACAGCTCAAGGTCTGGGTCCCAGGGTCCACCTTCATGTTCCACCAATTAGTTTGTTCACAGGGGGTGGAGTGTGTAAGGGATGTCCTGATATGTGTGTAAGGAATGCATTGTGTGAATCTGTGTTTGTATGTTTAAGGGCTGCAAGGTGTGTTTCTGTGTATGTACGGGATGCAGTGTGTGCGTCTGTAAGGAGTGCATTGAGTGTGTGTAAGGAATGCATTGTGTGTTTCTGTGTGTGTAAGGGTTGCATGATTGTGTGTGTGTGTGTGTGATGGATGTCAATCTATTTCTCCCCCCCCTCCCTTGTCACTCTCTTTCTCCCCCCCCTCCCTCCCTCCCTCCCTCCCTTGTCACTCTCTTTCTCCCCCCCTCCCTCCCTCCCTCCCTTGTCACTCTCTTTCTCCCCCCTCCCTCCCTCCCTTGTCACTCTCTTTCTCCCCCCTCCCTCCCTTGTCACTCTCTTTCTCCCCCCTCCCTCCCTTGTCACTCTCTTTCTCCCCCCTCCCTCCCTTGTCACTCTCTTTCTCCCCCCTCCCTCCCTCGTCACTCTCTTTCTCCCCCCCCTCCCTTGTCACTCTCTTTCTCCCCCCTCCCTTGTCACTCTCTTTCTCCCCCCTCCCTCCCTTGTCACTCTCTTTCTCCCCCCTCCCTCCCTTGTCACTCTCTTTCTCCCCCCCTCCCTTGTCACTCTCTTTCTCCCCCCCTCCCTTGTCACTCTCTTTCTCCCCCCTCCCTTGTCACTCTCTTTCTCCCCCTCCCTCCCTTGTCACTCTCTTTCTCCCCCTCCCTCCCTTGTCACTCTCTTTCTCCCCCTCCCTCCCTTGTCACTCTCTTTCTCCCCCCTTGTCACTCTCTTTCTCTCCCTTCCCTCCCTCCCTTTCTCCCCCGTCACTCTCTTTCTCTCCCCCCTCCCTCCCTTGTCACTCTCTTTCTCCCCCCTCCCTCCCTCCCTCCCTTGTCACTCTCTTTCTCCCCCCTCCCTCCCTCCCTTGTCACTCTCTTTCTCCCCCCTCCCTCCCTCCCTTGTCACTCTCTTTCTCCCCCCTCCCTCCCTCCCTTGTCACTCTCTTTCTCCCCCCTCCCTCCCTCCCTTGTCACTCTCTTTCTCCCCCCTCCCTCCCTCCCTTGTCACTCTCTTTCTCCCCCTCCCTCCCTCCCTTGTCACTCTCTTTCTCCCCCCTCCCTCCCTCCCTCCCTTGTCACTCTCTTTCTCCCCCCTCCCTCCCTCCCTTGTCACTCTCTTTCTCCCCCCCCTCCCTTGTCACTCTCTTTCTCCCCCCTCCCTCCCTTGTCACTCTCTTTATCCCCCTCCCTCCCTTGTCACTCTCTTTCTCCCCTCCCTCTTTTCCCCCACTCTCTTTCTCCCCTCCCTCCCTCCCTCCCTCCCCACTCTCTTTCTCCCCCTCCCTCCCCACTCTCTTTCTCCCCCTCCCTCCCCACTCTCTTTCTCCCCCTCCCTCCCCACTCTCTTTTCCCCCATTCTCTTTCTCCCCCTCCCTCCCTCCCCTCTCTCTTTTCCCCCACTCTCTTTTCCCCCACTCTCTTTCTCCCCTCCCTCTTTTCCCCCACTCTCTTTCTCCCCTCCCTCCCTCCCCACTCTCTTTCTCCCCTCCCTCCCTCCCTCCCCACTCTCTTTCTCCCCTCCCTCCCTCCCTCCCCACTCTCTTTCTCCCCCTCCCTCCCCACTCTCTTTCTCCCCCTCCCTCCCACTCTCTTTCTCCCCCTCCCTCCCCACTCTCTTTCTCCCCCTCCCTCCCCACTCTCTTTCTCCCCCTCCCTCCCCACTCTCTCCCCCTCCCTCCCCACTCTCTCCCCCTCCCTCCCCACTCTCTTTCTCCCCCTCCCTCCCCACTCTCTTTCTCCCCCCTACCTCTATTGTAGCATGGCCGAGCCCTGTATGGTTGGCGGGTACAGGGAGCTTTTGTTTCCTGTACCCGGCCGGACTAAAAGGTAGTGCACACTCAGTGCACACTTCCTGTTAGTACGGCCGGGTACAGGAGACAGATGCTCCCTGTACCCACAGACCATACAGGGCTCGGCCATGCTACAGTGAGGGAGTGACAGGAGGGAGCGGTGAGCGCTTACCTCCTGTCAGCCCCTCTCCTCTGGCTGCGCCCCCTAATGGCAATAGACATGCAAGGTTATTCACTTAAGTGAGAATTAAAAGTGAATTGAAAGTGAATTTCAAATTTAAGGTCTAAATAGCTAAATTTGAAAAATACTCTGTCAGCTATGCGTTAAGCTGGAGTGCTCTGGCTTTAAATTTGTAATTCAGTTTGAATTCTCACTTACGTGAATAACCCTATGATTGATAAATAAATATAAACAAGTGAGCATGCTGAATGAATGGAGAGCTAAGAACTCAATCCTAGTGGTTTAGAGATTTCAAGTAGAAGTTGCCTTTAGTAGCTTATACAATGTATAGAATTTAGATGCAAATTCTTTCATATGTTACGGGAACAATACAGAATATTTTCCACCTCCTGAGAGGATGAATATTTGCATTTGTCAAGTTACGCAGTATGGCTGGGAAACTAACAGCTTCTTAAACCATGTAATACACAGCAGATCCAACCAGTCTCTGGAACGTCTCACGGCATTTCATACATTTCAAACAGTGCTTTGGAGAGCTCTCTGGAAACATCCCGGCACTGTCCCCATTCAGCTGAACACATTAGCAAGATTTTAAATGCATTTTACATTATCAATTTGGATTTTAGGCAGTGAAGCTACAGTCTCCCAAAAAGGGCCATGAACAGATAGCAATTAATAGCACTAGCTAAAAACTTCGTTTTTTTGTGAATGACTGCCTTCACATGCGGAAGCTATATGATATGCCCCATTGCATTATCAGACATCTATGGTAACAACCAATCAGGAATAAGCATAATATATAACATTAAATGGTTACCCATAATTCAAATAATTATAATTCATTTGATACTGTTTTTTTTTTAATTGTAAAAATGTAAGAGGAAATGATGTTACCAATATGTAAAACGTTTAGGAGGATTTTTTATGTAACATACATAGAGGGAGATTTATCAAAGTCGTTTGTTCTGAAAAGTGGTGTGTGAAAGCATTAACTATTTGGCCTCTGGCAGGGGTGAATGGGCACTAAACTTGTGGAGTTTGCGAAAAGTTGTTTTTCTTTTTAACATTTTGAATGGATATGTTAGATATGTGCATGGTATAGGAATGAGGTAATAGTGTGATATCAGATTTAAGTTACAAACATGTTTGTTTCTAACAATGGATTTGGCCCTGTTTTAAACAACAGGGTGCAAAATTAGCAGTATAGAGTTATCAAGACTTATTTAGATTTTTTGGTACTGCAGTAATCCCTCATCTATCTCTATGTGGTGTCCACAATTATTGGTTTAAGTTAGAGTGGGTATGTGCAAAAATAAATCCTGTTTAGTAATATATGTTAGTTTATGTAACCAAGGATATGTAAGGAGAGCCCTGTAAAGCTACTCTGCCAGCTTGGTTGTTATCTCCGCCAAGTGCTTCTATCACAACTGGAACTACCACTGCCATAACTTTCCATATCCTTTCTAGCTTCTCTTTCAGCCCTGGTATTAGTACACCTTCTTTTTGTTGTTCTAGTCACTGGGTCCACGTCTACCATCAATGCCAAATGTCTACCATCAATGCCAAATATCAAATGTCTTCTGTTCCTTTTGTACCAGGACAATTTCTGGTTGGTATCGGCTTGTCTGTCTGAATCTGGAAGTCCCACAGGATCCTAGCTCTGTGGAACATGCCATCTAGCGGGTACAGCTCATATTCTGTGCAGATGTTTCAGTACACAAACACAGAAACCTGGTTTGGACAGTGCTTGCTGTCCGAGCTAACATTTTGCACCTGGCTTTTATTGTCTCTAAGGCCTCTTTGCACAGTCTGCACTTTGAATCTCATCTGTTGTGGTCCACCACCACTTCTATTGATCCTGTGCTGGGTGCCTGTTCCTGTGCAGTTCGGATTAGTTCCTCATCGCTGTCTATTATTCCTGCTTTTTTCAACCACTGATAAGATTTTGTAATGGGACTGGGAGCCACATCTACTATCTGCTGATGATACATACCATGAAGGGGTTTGTCTTGCCATGGAAACTCCATCTTTCCTGCATCTTCTATCTGGTATTATTTGAAGAATTCCCTTAGCAGTGCATCTTTGGGAACCATCTTCATGATGTACTTGCGGATACTCTATGTTTCATCCAGGACTGTGGCCTCAACACTCATTAGGCTCGACATTCTTCTTTACAGCTGGTGTTCAGTCTTTAAGTGTTAGATTTCAGGTGGAATCCTCAATCATGAGTAATTTCCAGATCTTGATATCCACTTTTGTTAAATATGTACAATCTGTGCACAGTATGTGCCCCTTTCTTCTTGACAAGCTTATTCCAGGTTGTTGGGAATCACTTGTGAATCACAATTCTTAATAGTGGATTTATGAAGTAGAGCCTTTTTCTGCTATGCCCACTCCAATATCACTTTATTATATGATTATGCATTGTACTGTTGAAGGGTAAAAGCCCTCTAAAACTTTTTTTTGTAAGCAGACAGAAGGCTCTCTTACCTATTCTTCCTTTAAAAAGCTCCAAATCCCAGGTGATGATTTACTTGCCCCAGTATAATACTGCCATCACCATACTTTACTGTAGGAATGCTGGCTTGTGAGATGCAGGCAGTGCATTACACATACTGCATTTTTCCAGTAGATTGAAGCAATATGTGGAAAAAAGACTGCCACCCGCAGAATAAAATAATGAGATATACTCCCAACATTCCCACTTTCAGGAGGACAGTCCCCCTAATTCAGGGTTCTTTCCCACCATCTCACTGTAGTTTCCTGGTGTCCAGGGACACCAGGGAACTCTCCGTAAGCAGCACAGCACTTTCTGTATGGTACTGTTGGTAAAGCTCACCAGAGCTTGATTGATGACAATGTTTAGTGCCATTTGTTAACATAATATGAATAAGGTTTCAGTGTAATTCTGTATTATTAGAGATCATTATCTAAAACACCCGATAGCCAAAGTTTTAAACAGAAGCAGAACAAACACAAATAAATTTGCATATATTATTTCATGCAAAATGTATTGTACACGTTTTGTGCTGTAAAACAAAAATACTATTTCATGTATCCGTCCATACAACATTATAGAGTGTTACAATAAGGTGTGATATTACATCATTAGCAAGTTCTTAAATACCATTTGTTGAAAGTCAGTGTTTCCCATTAATACACTTTCCGACTAATGATCATGTGCCTGACTTGGATTTACAAGTTTAGTTTTATTTCACTCACATTTGCAGTTTGAATAATTTCCAGTTCTGATATTTCATTAAAAAAATATTAGTCACATCATGGAGTATAGATGTGTGTTATGCCGCAGAACATAGAGGTGCCATTAAGAATTTTCCACTAGGCTAACTTACTAAAAGTGGAACTTGGCATTGCCTAACTATTGCATGCTTAAAATTGACCATTTTTAATGCAGTGCAATAAAAAATGTCAACTGGGCAATTGAATTAATTTGTACAATCCATGCCACTGCTAAACCTGTTCTGTGCCTCCTAACAGTGGTATCCCTCTTCACTAAGCATAGTCTTTACTGTTCGCCTATCACACTCTGATCAATCTTTAAATGTAGTCTATGAAGGAGCTACTATACGTTTTCCTATCTAGAGAGCAATGTGATTTTTAGATTGAGCTATCAGGAGTTGTAGATAGGGCCAGCTCTCAGGCAGATCCTAGTAGCAGTGTAGATAGGGAGTTTCTTCAGTAGAGTTTATCCCAAACCAAATATCTAAAAAACGGTTTAAAACATTGTAGTTATTTATCAACAGGTATACTGAAAAATCTTTATCTGACGGATTAGTCCTAACTCATATAATTAGAGTCTAATAATTTTATCATGCTGAGATGTGGAGATCCATTGGTAAGACAGGCATCGTAACAATTTACATGATTGGGGTTTAATTGATAGCTTGGGGCACAGACAACAGGAAACCCTATTGCAAAAGCAAGCAAAATGTAGCCAACTCTGAAACAATATATTATTTTCTTTGTTAATGTTAATGTTTAAAAGGAGGGCATTTTTCCTCTGTCTTTTCCAGTGGAATCGTAATAATTGCTCTGGTTCCCCTTTAAAGAGTTTAGGGTGGTGTCCTATTAAAATGAACTAAAATCAAGAATTTCACCTCCTGTTAACCATACAATTAGTCTATGAAATTACCAGCAAATTCATGTATGTAAGAACATTTCAATATCCTAAAATCAAGACTAAATAGCAGATTGTGCATTTGGCTTCAATTCAATTGCGATTTATCAGAATTTTAGGCGATCAGCATATCGTCTTAATGCCTTAACTCAGAAATGCATATGACCAAATCATAAAACAAACTACATAGACAATAGACACACAGTTTAATTAATTTTGTGTACCATCCATGGTGCAAAAAAATTAGACTGATGGGGAAAAAAAGAGGATAGGGGACCTCTAATAAATGTTGATTTTATTCATAGATCAAGTGGAAAGTTAACAATAAACAGAAAAAGGGAGGGAAGTAAAAAAAAATATATTGATATATTCAATAAATCTCTACTATATCCCCCTCTTTTTTCCCCTTCTATTGGTTAATTCTTCTCACTTGATCTTTGTGTGTTTACTTGTATATGTATATATGGGTACATATGAGTAGATAGACAGACAGGCACATTGAAGTTGTATGATATTATTATTATTATTATGTTATTATTTATATAGCGCCATCAAATTCCGCAGCACTTTACAATGGGTGGACAAACAGACATGTAGTTGTAGCCAGACAAGTTGGACACACAGGAACAGAGGGGTTGAGGGCACTGCTCAATGAGCTTACATGCCAGAGGGAGTGGGGTAAAGTGACACAAAAGGTAAGGATAGTATTAGACTAGTGACAGTTGCAAGAGAATTTATCTTTCTAAAATTCTATATGACTATACCTATACCTATATAAAATATTAACACTAGATACGAAGTATTCAGGGCCGGCCCAAGACATTGTACTGCCGGCGTCGAAGTATGAAATGCCTCCTCCCTCACTAAAACCACACCCACCATTACGCCCACATATGTTATGTTAGGCCCTTTTATGTGCCCTTTTCTCTTTCCCCATTGGGCCCCTACTTACGTCTCTGCTTGTAGTGTGGCTAAGTGGATCAGGAAAGAGGAGCTTCTGCTGTCCCTACCCAGATTGACAGAAAGATGATCAGTTCTCTTACTGAGCACTTCCTGTCAGACCAGGTAGAGGATAAAGATCCTCTACTGCAGCGAAGTCCGCTTGGCCACACTACATGGAATGACCAGCAGGAGGCCGAGCACTGCTTGCTCTCCTCCTGTCGGTTACCCTGAGCCCGGATATTGCGCACCCTGGGCCGGTGTGCCCTAATGCTGCCAACTGTGCTGCCTTATGGTAGTGCTGGCCCTGACTACCCTCAATTGTCATGCTGTTACCAGAGGCTCGGGGTGCTCCGGGCCTGCAGCTGTCTGAAATCCAACGGCCCCAAATTTCAGAAAAATAATATATACACACACACACATTACCATAAACTGTGTAATACATACATTAATACACTGCCTAATATATAAACACACACAAACTGCCTTATACATACATACATACATACATGAGCACTACCCAATACGTAATCCACACACACACACAAACTGCCTAATGCATACATACACACTATCTCATTCACAGACACACTCCCTGCCTAATACACACAAATCCTGCCCAATACACACACACACACTCACACACATACACTGCTTAATACACACACACACTGCCTAATACATAACATACACTGCCCAATACATACACACATAAACACAACAACCTAATACATGGGGGTTGGAATCACTCAAAGCAGCCCATTAGAATCAATACCTTTTCTAGGCACAGGATAGGGGGCGGCAGCACATAGAAGCTGCATCCACATGGAATTATGCTCTTTTGGACTCATGACGTTTTTCCACATCCTGCCAGGCAGGATGTGGGTGGGCAATAGGTGAGCAGTGGAATTACTGCTTCTGCCTTGAAGCGTGCCACGTACTACATCCCCGCTGGCAGTGTGGGGGGCATGTGGGGGTGCTCCAGACAGCCAGTAAAGCTGCTTAGAGCACCCCCTCAATCTACGGTAAGCACACACTAATTGCTCATTGGGCATGGGGACATATGGGGAGGGGAGGTAATTAATAATTTAGGGGCATCTGTCCCCTTTTAGCCACGCCCAATGGGGGCGAGGGTAATAAGCAATATAGAAACATTTTTTGACAGGAGAGGCAAAATGCCACTCCTGTCAAAGTGCCCCATGGAGCCATGGACCCACTGAGGCCTATGGATGGGCCGGCCCTGTATGTATTCCCCTGTAGGCATTCTGAGTGGATGGAATGAGCTATTGTGTAAGGAGCTAAAGGACCACTATAGGCACCCAGGCCATTTCAGCTCAATCAAGTGGTCAGGGTGCCAGGTCCCCCTAGTTTTAACCCTGCAGCTGTAAACATAGTTTCTCTGTTTACATTGAGGGTTAATTCCAAATCGCATTGAGGACACGCTGACGTCCATAGGAAAGCATTGTAATGCTTTTCTATGGCCGCGCATTCGGAGCTGACGTCAGCAGGGGGAGGAGAGGTCACCAGCCTGGCACTTTATTAAGGTAAGAGGCTGAAAGGGATTTTACCCCTTCAGCCCAGCGTGACAGGGCCCTGAGGGAGGGGGGACCTAATAACCCTATAGTGCCATGAAAACTAGTTTCTTTTCCTGGCACTATAGTGCTCCTTTAAGCTTGAAAACATATCAAACTTGGATTCCTTATATTCTCTGCTAGTCTAAATATTAAATGCATGGTCTTAAATCAAGCGGGTCTCAGACCTTCAGCATGTTAATCTGATGTTAAAACTGTTCTGTTGAATAGAGAAAAATAAAACTCAAGATGTGAACTCACAGCATGATAACAGTTTAAGAAAATGTGTAGAATCACATAGAAATAACCAATTTATGATGACTGACTGTTGTAGTACACAATTCAGCTAGACAGAATTGGTTGTAGGATCATGTCAGTACCTGCCACTATAGATCATCTTAAATGTAATTTGCAAATGCTGTATTAACAATTTTAGCAATTCTTCTCTTAATCTAATTAAAGGTGTAATGTATTGTAACTGTCCATGGACGTCCCTATCATACTGACTTAAATCAATCATTATAAGGTTGTTTTTCCTGTCACTAGGTTTATATTTTATGGATATGTTCTCTCACAAATCCCTAACAATCTCTTCCTTCATTGTCAGGATTTCCAAGCTTGTCTTTTATTCCAGCCAATTATTTTTTGCAATACCACTATCTACCAATATGACAAATGTTCCGACAATGACAGTGATATCTATAGGTGTGAATTTAGTTTGGAGTTTGCATTTAGATTTACTTATATCCATCAGATGTTTGTATATGACTGTTCGGTGTGGGTATAGCAATGAAAGGCTCTTCACAAAAAAAACATCTAATGTCACCATAAAAAAGGGGAACTAATCCAATAACTTTCTAAAGCATGAATTATTCAACAGTTTTAGCTGTTCTATATGAGATTTTACCTATCACTGCAAAGATCTCATCAATTTCACTTATAAGTTTTGAGAAGTGCTAACACAAAGTACATGTGAGCAGCCTTTTCCTCTTTGAGATTAGGACTTAATATCTACGCACACACATACCACTGTGTACATCATTCCATCCCTTTAAGAAGACTCGTGCAATTTGTTTTAAACAAAATGGGGTTTATCCAAATTTTCGTTGATAATCATGTCATATGTATTCTGTAATTCTGAAATGCCATATGGGTGTATTACGAACACACAACCAGGACTACAAACAAACATGTTTTTTGTTTGTTTCCCCCCCCCCCCCCCGTAATTTGGAGTTCCTTCTGTGGCATTAAAAAAAGAAATGATTGATGATTAAGGGACAGCTACTAAATGTTAATGTTATTCACAGATCAAGGCCTCAATTTAACAAGCTTTCCAAATAATTCAATATTGTTAGAAACATTTACATACAGTGATTACATACAAAAATGATCATAGACTGTAATTGTGATTTGTATAGATAAATCACTTGGAAACTTTTCAGACAATATTGAATCATTTGGAAGTCTTATTAAACGAAGGCCAATGTTTGACATTTAAAACATACCATCTCAACAGCAGTGTTTTCAACCTGTCCCATTGACAATTTACAGCAGTGACTTGTATTGGTTACTGTTTCTCACTTTATCGGTGAACCAAATGGTGTGAAATGCAATTATCAGTGCATTGGAAAATATATACATAATATTTATGTTTAGCAGTACACTGAGTTGCCCATTTTTGCAATTTTTCGGGCCATCTAAAATAGTTTCCCAAATATTTTGTGTGGGCAATAATCAGACAAGTGGAACCACCACGTGGATGAGTATCAGACTACCCGAACAAAACTATTTTATTTTTTTGCACAAATTACTGTGCACAAGACTCATCCACTGTTAGAAACACACTGGCTTTGTCTACACCTCTGCTGGCAAATCATTTACAGAAGAGGGAATGCATTAAGGGCAGCATTCACAAATTGGAATGTTACCTAAGATTTAAGCTTACAACTTTGTAGTATATCAGTGTGAAATCTAACCAACTTTGTTTGGTGCTTCTAACTGCACATTTTGGGAGCTCTGGAGCAAACTTCTATACTTTTTTTTGTGTGTCTGCTTTCCCCCCCTCACTTTTAGAGACAATATATGGAGCATATTGGTATGTTGTCAAATATTTATTGTATAGAAATTCTACAATAAAACATCTTTAAAGAGGATGTAGATTAACATAAAACAAATGTACTTCATTGGACTCTCTGCTTATTTTTTTTGGATACAATTCAATGATTACCCTCTCCGTGTGTTAGGTTGCCCCTTGGATAATTCCTCTAATGTCTTTCAAAACAGCTAAGCATTTTTTTTTATCAAAGAAACCACAGACAATAACAGCCTATTATTACTTTTACAAAACTTTTTGGACAGCATATCTAACTAGAAAAGCTACAATTGTGTGAAGTGTTCTTGCCTCCACAAGTAGTCTACAACTGGAGTGGGCGGAGTAACTGGGTGGAGTGGCTTGAGTAACTGTTGTGTGGTTGGAGTGGCTGGAGTAACTGTGGAAAGGTTGGGATGGGCAGAGTAACTTTATGAAACATTGATTAGCTGTATTGTTGTAACATTGTATGTTACTGTTTTTCTGTTACAGTTATAACAAATTGACTAACATGGAAATATATTTATTAAATGTGATAGTGCTCACTTTTGTGTTACAAAACTGTAGGAATGACAGCAGTTTAGAGAATGTGTATCATCTAGCAGCCTCTGTGTTCCGGAACACTCTGCTGGCTGCTCACACACCTGGGTTCCTATGGCAACTCACTCTACAGCAAGGGCAGAAAACAAACTGCTCCAAATTGCTCTCTTCACTGGCAGTTGCCATCTTCAAACGGTCGTAGTTTAAAAAATATAAATCCTACAGCGAAGAGCTTTATATTGTGAGAATCACAAGACCCAAACCTACATTTTGCATAGTATGTCTCTGAAATATTAAAAATGAAGGCACAGTCACAGTTTAGAAATTGCCCTTTCAAATTTGAGGTGGCTAGAGTGGAGGCAATGGACTGGCGTGAGTTGCAAACAAATGGTCATATTGTGAAAACTATCAGGACTATGGCTTAGTCGTAGACATTGTTAGTGGCAGCAGGGATAGCTGAACGGTTTGATATAAGATTTGTGTAGGTGGGCTTGAAAATGAGGGAGTGGTGGCAGTTTAGAAATCATGTCTTGATTTTTCAGCTCACACTCTAGTTTTGAACATTCCGCCATTCATTCATATGGGACCGATTTCGCCACAAAAACGACAATATTTCTTGAAACATTCGGCGAAACGTTCCACAAAGTAATAGCACACCAATCGTGAACAATCCACGCGTTTCGGTATATTACTGTCTATATAGTGTAAAAACTGTGGGAGGAGTTAGGGTGGTAAATATGGATAATAATAATAAGAAATAATATATATGTGAGATAATAGTAAGTGGTCTTGCCTTGCAAGAACACTTAATTATAAAGAAGGGATGATACATTTTATCAATTGTTGAGGAATATTATGAAAGGAACACTATTTATGAAACCATTATGCTGCTTAACTAGAACACAGAACCAGATAATTAATCTGATGTACTCTTTCTTCTCAGAAGACTAATTGTTGAACTTTCTTTTTTGTTGCTTTTTTTCAGAAGCCAATCAACGTATGGGTGTGATTGGAGCAGGAGCTCTCGTAGCCTTACTCCTAATTCTCCTCTTATCTTTACTGTGTTGCTGTTGTGTCTGCCGCAAGAAGGAGGAATCTGCCGAGTAAGTTTTAACCATGCACTAGAATTATTTTAAACAAGAATTTTTTGTACCTTTGCCTGGGTGACGCAAATTATGGAAAATGTTAATTGTTTATTACTTTGTAAATATAGGAAGTATGTAATAGACATGTGAACACATTTTCTCGTCCATAAACGAATAGCATTTTCTGAATCAAAGACCTTTTAATCCACACCTGAATTGATGTATTCATCTGAGAAATAAATGGATGAATCGATTCGCTTGCATGTTAATTAGATGGTTTTTGATTCAGGTAAATGAATTAATTTATGGACTAAACACATTTCTCCACATATCTACACCCAGTAACAGATCTGCTGAAAGCTCATCTGTTACTATGTTTATTTGTTATATTTATTTTATCCTGAAAAATAGCCCTAGTATGTGAGATTTGTTTTCTATTTCCTATATGCATAAATTCATGTGCATTTGTTGTTACTTTTGACATCTGCCTCTTCTGTCGTGTGGTATAATGTACATGTAATTGTAAGTGTTTTCAACAACCAAAGTTACTGAGGATTAGAAAATGATTATATCTGTTCTACATGGTAAAATGGTAGATGGAACCTTGGTAGTATAAAAAAAAAAAAAAAAAGAAGTATCACACAAAATGCTGCATTATATACATGCCTATCCAAAGTTAAGTTGTTCTTCTGTGCCTGTGGTTATAGTGTTGGCAGTCCCCTGGCATGTGAAACCGCTTTTAAAAGATTAATGCTAAACAAGAGACCCCTGTAGCCCATCCACTTTGTGCTGTTTGGGCCAAAAAGATTAATGCTAAACAAGAGAGCCCTGTAGCCCATCCAGTTTGTGCTGTTTGGGCCAATGAGGAAACATTAGCCCGAGCAGCAATCAGCAACAGTGATGGGCTGAGGATGCAAGCCCATTGGTGCTACCATAAGGTGGCCCAGGCGGCCGCCTAAGGGCACACCGGCTCTAGGGGCGACACATCAGCCTGACCGGAAGGAGGGAACAGCACTGCGCTCCCCTGCAGTGGGTTACTACTTGTAGTGTGGCCGAGCGCAGCCCAGAGCTTTCCGCCTGCAGAGCCCAGCCTCCTACCCTGGTGCCTACCGCAGGCTGTGTGGAGGGGGCAGGGATATGAATTACATCAAATCCCTGCACCCTGTGTAACACACAGTGCTGCTGGCGCCCAGTGATGAGGCTGGGCTGCAGGAAGGGACTCCACAGAGGGATAGCATGTACCCCAGGGACCAGGTTGAACAGATGTAATTATGTAATTGTGAATGTCTCTGAATGTATGTCTGTATGTCTCTGAATGTATATATGTCTGTGTATGTATGTGTGTCTCTGAATGTATGTATGTTTGTATGTCTGTATGTATGTCTGATGCATGTTTTCTTTTTAAAGGGGGGTGGGGAGAGGGCGCCAAAATGCGTTTTTGCCTGTGTAGCTAAAAGTCCTAGCACCGTCCCTTTATACATTGGCATGGCTAGGGAAGTTTGTAGTCTTCGCCTAAGCCATACCTTCAGTGGGGGCAGGACTGTGGGAGGCCAGGGACCATCATTTAGTATTAAACAGCTAGAAAATGGTTTAACACTGACTGGACGGACACTGACAGAGGACTACAGATACTGTAACAAATTCAGTGAGATGAAATCGTTATGGTGACTGTAGTGTCACCTTAATGACAAGTGGTGATCCATGACATGGTGATCCATAACAAGTCACTTCACTGCTTAATACCTGCTTAATATCTAATACTGCTTAGTATGTTATATCAGAAATAACAAAACCTTTTTTTATTAATTTTTTATTTTATTTTATTTACTTTTTTTTCCATTAAACAAAGGACACAATTTTTTAAACACTAATAGGGTTATTCACTAAATTAAGAATTGATGGGAATTTAAAGTGAATCCCAGGGGCGGAGCCTAGCCTGCAAGCAGAGCAGATGTATGAAGTCTGATCTCCTGTGATCCTGCCTGATTTTAGGGTGATAACCCGATTGAGTGACCCCTATCTTATCTGGAGGGCACTAAGTATACTGGGGGCACTCCAACGATCGCACACCTGCAAAGTGAAGGTACCACCCCAGGGACCGGACACTTTTTACTGAGGCCTGCTGAAGCCTGCCGATCTCCTTACTCATTGACTCAGCCTGATCCTCCCGCACTCCTACCCCCACACTCTCCGGACCAGTGGGGGATATCCTGGTCACCACTGGACACACGAGGCTGCCTAAGCTACCTTAGCAGAGAAAGCTAACAGGGTATCTTTCAAACAGTGCAACCAAGATAGCGACTGCCCCTGCACCAACCTTGCAAGGTCTGATTGCGCAACAAAGGCCCCAATGTGTCTCTATCGATGCTACCTTGCGGTGCCTCTATGAGGTCTTCCCACGATTCTGGCACAGAATTCAAGAGCGTACTCAAGCATCCACACTCACAGAGGAGGCAGATAGGAAGGGCAGCATCCAACCAGAGCGGAGAGGTACTTCTCTGGGCGACGCTCTCACACATTCATTTCCCAATCCTGCTGTTCGCCTGCCTGGGCTGAGGGCCCCTTGAGGCACTGCCTCAAAGCATCATCCACAGAAACGGAGGATCGAACACCAGAAGGATACCCGGGTCCGTGGACCAGAGATGCAAGCTCTCCACAAAGTCTGGGGCTGGAGGAGAAATCAACTTTGCTGTCTCAGCGCTGCTCAATCCATGACGGACTTTTCTACACATGCTGCACATCTGTCGCCGGTGGGAATCGGATGACCACAATACTGGGCACACAGCCTGAGCATCCTCCTGTTTCTTACTTAGACATGTTAGCTCTCATGATTCTCTCCTTAACATGTTTAGGGTTTATCTAACTGCGCTATAGCTTCCCCAGCATAATTCTTTTTGATTACTCATTCTTAGTTACTTCGCTGACTCGCTAGTGTACTCTCTTATTTAACTCGTAAGTGAAGCAAAGCTTGAATATGTTGCTTATAGCATATATGAAAAATGTGCATCTTTCTGCATGCACCCCTATTGTTTTACATGAGGATACGCTTGGGGGATTGCTGTTGGGGCACCTGAAGCTTGTTTGTATTATTATGCACTGCAAAAACATTAAACAAAATAAATAAAAATAAAGTGAATCACAAAAATAAAGGCCAAAATAGCAGAATTGGAAAAATGATCTAAGTCAGTTATATTTCCAGTATAGATACTTTGGCCTTAAATTTGAAATCCACTTTAAATACCTGAAAATCCTTACTTCAGGGCATAATCCTGTGAATCACTTTACTTCCATTCAGAACCTGTAAATCTTTGTGTATTTATTTGATTCAGTTTTTTTTTCATCTATTGTTAATGCATTGTCTTAGTAAAGCATTACTGGAGTGGGAGTCTGTTCCCACCCTGTGTGTTCTTTTCACTAAATATTCCTTTAAAAAGGGTTACCATCAAACGATGTAGTACAATATATGGCAATGGCAACCTATGGGCTTTCAGATCCAAATGGGTCCACTGCAGAGACCAGATTTCTTCTCCAGCTGACCGTTCTTCTGTATGTAAGCTTGTGATCTGTACCTCCAGCAGGTGCAAACCATTTGCACCACTCCCTCGCAACTAGCACTTCTGAGTGATCCAAAGTGTTTCTGCTACTTATTGAAACAACACTCTGACTCAGTGGGAAGCATCAAACCTAAGGGAGAGGTACCTAACGGAGACACACAACATACACATACATGAACTACAACTCAAACAAATACATAACGTACAGTATCACACACATACCACTGACAAACACAGCTTCACATGCAGCCCGTCCAATGCACATACAAGCAGCACAAACATGCATAAACAACACGACAGCTCACACACTCACAATACCACAGTAAAAACTTCACACACACACGCACATATATATATATATATATATATATATATATATATACACAAATCTAAAGGAAAGCTACATTTAAGAAGTTACATATGTATTTTATAGTCTTCATATTTTGACCTACATGCAATATGTTAAAACAAAAAGCAAAGATGTTTATTTTTTAATCTTTACTTCATTTATTTATTTTAATTATTTAAAGCAATTAACATTAATATGTCATTAAAGTATCATTTTAAGTATTTTAGTATTATCTCACATATTTATAAGAATTTAAATATGTTGTTTTACGCAGTAATCAATGTCCTTCCACAATACTCTGTTTACTCTTCTATTCTTTATAGTGGGACTACAGGCCAGGTGGCAAATAAAAAAACTCAACGTCGGTTTTGTGGACGGTTTAGCAGAATCAGCATGAAGTTGCCAAGAATTCCCTTGCGCAGGCAGAAATTGCCAAAAGTTGTGGGTAAGATCATTTATTTCCTTTTAACAATGTGCCTTTTCAATGAATAAGTAATGTATTACAATGTGATTTTGGCACAGTTTACAAAAAGTTTATGATTTCCAGACTTGATGACAGACCAGTAATAATATCCTCAATGTCATAGTGACTGAGCCGGAACCAAACAATTGTGTGTGCTTCTGCACAGATTACATTACAAAATATATTGCTTTTGTCAACAATTTATATTAGATGATTTAAAAAAAATTATTTCTTAGAAATCTAGTGTTTTTGAGAGCCAATTGACCATTGTGTATGTTCTAATTTATAGAATGCCCCTTTTTGGATAACATTACTTTAAAATCATCTTATTCTACTCACCATAGAAGCTTAAAAGAGCAGTTCTGGCACCATAACCATTAGGCTGTCAATGGTATCACCCAGTTCTTGGTCAGAACGGTTTCTGAGCAGTTTGAACAAACATGGTGTTCCCCCAGATACCTGCAACCCAATCTTCTTTCACTATATTGCAGACGCTGAAGATCTATGTCTGTATTAGCAATATCACAAACATTTTAACACCTTTCAATGGCTGTGTAGGTCATCTGATATGCTCAACAGTGAAGATTGCATGTGCCAGGGAGACTGGGATTTATATGTCAAGAATCTGTAGGCACAGGATTCTAGGGCACCCCTTGCTCCCCTCTTTCCCCCAACAAAGGGTGAACAAACATTTAAATTTGACAACTGTATACCCATATATGTACGTTCAGTGTATGCTTAAACATATATTATTGTAATATATTTTATAAATAAATAATATATCTGTGAGCATAGTGCGTGTATGCAGATCTGTAAATGCATGCAGTTCAAGATAATGTTAGAAGTGGATAGGGTCAACTGGGGTTTAAGGTTAGAGAGGGATGTTGATGTCATTTAGAGGATATATGGCATTTATTGTTAGCAGAATGTATAGATTGAGGGTGGTTAACGATGTGGTAGGTTAGGATTATTCCGTTCAGGGTTAGACTTGGGTTAAATACATTATTGGGGTACAAGAAGTGTTTAGTTTTTAAAAGGAGTTAAAACTAGGATTAAAGTAGAGATTTTTTTTTCAGGTTTAGGCTTTAAGTGCCTAAATGTTGGATTAATGATAGGATTGGTTAAGGTTTAGGGATGGGTCTAATTTACGGTTAGGGGAAAAGGGATGTCTAGGCTATAGGCATCCCCAGTTTGAAGAATTATTTGGAAAGTACTTACCCTACTGTTAATACTAGAATTGCAGTAGCTGTTATACAGTGTGCATCACTCACTTATGCTGGCCTCCAACCACTTACATTTTATTGGAACTGTCATAACTTGTCCTGTCCCATGGTCCTGGTTTTGTTCGGTATCTCGCTTTTGGGGACACCAGGGAACTGTTCTAAGAAATGTCACTGACCTTCTTTCCTCCCACCAGCAACCCAATCCTAAGGATGCAAGAGTTAGGAAGTGTGGCGCTATCTTTAATTTTCCTCCAAGGCTTTTCCTCTGTGGCCAGAGGGAATGATCCCTTACATTTCTAGGGGAAGCCTCACACACAGACACTGTAGGAACTGGAACAGCACTAATTGTTCCTGCAGCTCTGCTTTCAAGCATAGGAGGTTACAGATGATGTTGACCAGGGTTCTCTGTACTTATCTCTTCTCACCAGCCCTTAAAAATGCACATTATAAATGCTGTAAAAAGCCCCCACCCCCGCTACAGGATACGTACCTGCAGGAAGGTGCCTACAATGCCTGATGGGAAATTTGACCCTTCAGAAAGAACTCAAAAACAGTATGATCAAAACCAGGGGATTGTGCCCATACCCTAAAACCATCAAAACCACTACATTTTTCAGTCCAAAGTATGTGAATGAGCTAATAGTATTTAATTAATTCCTGAATTGCTGACTTCTAAATCTGAGGAGTGAATAATGCTTGGGTGTTGATACTTTAAACAAAACATTGCGGGAAATCATTTGAGGAGATAAAGACACACCATATCCCAAGGTGTTAACCTAAAATGTATGTATGCTAGTTTTCCTTTTACATTGTCCCCCGAACACAATACTGTTAACAGTATTGATCCATTTGACAAGTTTGATAAAGTATGAAACATATACAACATTGTTCACGAAAACTGTACTTTTTGGGAATTCCCCAGGGAATTTAATATTTTAAGCCCAAGTGGCCAAATAGAATAAATATTGCAATTCAGCTAAATTGGAATTCCTGACACATCTCTGTTTAGGGAATAACTCTTGTGGTATTTACGGTTAACCAACATTAAAAGAAAATGTAGTACAGTCAATATGAGGAATAATGAACAATAGTCTAGACATCTAACTGTGGGTTAGAATCAACCCCTTGAAACCACTGTTCTATTTAAGTTATTGAGAGTTGGATACAGACCTTGGATACTATGGGTCACATTGATGACCACAACAGACAGGCAGAAGCTCCACCATGGAGTCTTTCACAAAAAATAATTATGAAAAAATATTTTCATTTCTTCACACAAAAAGAGCGCGTAGATTGTGGATTTGAGAATTGGTACTCTAATTTATTTACTATCTTACCTGGGCAAGTTCATGTTACTTTGTCCTTTTATAAATTCCTTAAAGGGGTGAACTTAGGCTCATGGGATGCAGCCACTGTTACAGATTTGGGCAATAGTGGCTGAAATGTTGGTAGGACCTACTGAAAAAAACGTCACTTATTTCCATATTTGAGATGTGTTACAAAGTTAAGATTGGCTAGAAATACATTTAAAATAGATTTGTTATCTAAAAGGCTGGCAATCAGTTGTTACTATTGGAGCCTCCAAACCACATATGGCTACTCCAACCACCACGATAATTTCTGCTTTTAGAAGTGGTCATGGTTGTTGAATCTCTGCATGCAATGCTGCACATACAGATATATTTGCATCTACATTGTTGGGGCTTGTTACACCCTGAGCATATGTGACTTAGGCAGTCTAGAATCTCCCGATTGCCTAATGTCAAAACTGTCTGCCATCATCGCGCACAGCAAACTGAAAGCATAGCATTCGAGAATTTGTCTGTTTCGGCTGATTTGACATTAAATTTGAAATTCACTTTGAATTTACCTTGAATTCTTTCTTTAGTGAATAACTCTGCAAGTGTTTCTAATGCAATCACAATCCAAAAATTGTGCAACATTTTTGGCACTTGAGCCCAAAGTGGGCCTTGA
The DNA here is from genome assembly GCF_036172605.1 of Pelobates fuscus. Lineage (NCBI taxonomy): Eukaryota > Metazoa > Chordata > Amphibia > Anura > Pelobatidae > Pelobates > Pelobates fuscus. The sequence continues at coordinate 158,672,734 of NC_086321.1, forward strand.
CAATACTTCCCCACAGTGTGTATGAGTGCATCACAGTGATCCCAAGCTATAAAACTCACTGTAAACTTAAGGTACAGAGTGTATGAGTATACTACAGAGCTCCACAGAAATACATTTCTCCAACTAACCAAAAAAAACCCTAAGGCATAGTTTATCATAGTAATCAATACATTTTTCACTGCATATACTTATTAATTCCAACTCCCATCATGCTCAGCCAACCTGCCCAATTTTCCACAACACACAGAATTGTGGAATAGGCTATCTGGACATCATGAGAAGTGTATTTAAGAATAAATATTTGCAGCACAACTTGCCACCGCAACTATTGTATAACAGATAATAGCAGAGGGGGGAGGGCATAATATTTTCACCGACAAATCCTTGGTACATTCTTTAATGCTCTGAACCTGCTCATATTCTGTGCTGCTCTCTGTACTGGGATATATGTCCCATCTTCATACTGTTTTGTAGCATGCTGCTGTGTATGTAGAAGCACCCAAGTATCTTCTCCCTCTCCTTCTACATAGCAGCGCAGCATGAAATTCAGGCAGCGTCATTTCAGTCCGTGCAGATAAACTCCTTCCACTCACAGTAGCTAGGTAACAGGGGCCTGCAGAACAGACATTGCACGGCCATGCTAGTAGTCAGGCTTGTCAGGCAGTCCTATCTGGAGATCGGCAGTCTCTGGGTTTGCAGGCCGTTTGCAAACTCTGATTTGTTTCTGGGTGACCAAGGCGAGAGTGAAGCTGTGTGCAGGGGCTCCATACTGGAAGTGCTTTACTTTCATAAGACAGAAGCAGTCACCACATGTAGAAAGCAATGTTAATGTTACCCTGCCACTTCTACCTGAAAGATCTGGGTCTGTAGCCTCTAAAGCCCACCCCTTGCAGTGTCTATGGCTGATAAGGAGAACTTTTCGTCATCAATAACTACTTAAAACCCAGGGTTAACTTCAGTCGGCTTTGCTAATCACGTAATTTCAAGATTGATACTATAAGATTATGAGGCTAACAACAAACCAAATGAATCCATCTTTGAAAAGATGTACCTGCCCTTTTATAATGCAATGGTGATGATAAAAGGTGACATGTATGTGATTAACTTGCTTTTCAAATCAACATTGCTATGAGTGTTCACATTGGATATTTTGGGTATAGTACACGTGTATTTGTTGTTGTATTATGAATTTTGATATATTATTTAGCTTTTACAGTGTTTATAAATGCTTTAATCGCTTTCATTATTTTATCAGGTACTCTTTATGTACTTTTGATCATGGTGCTTGCAGATATCATCATTGCAAACAAAGCTGGTTTCCCATTAGGCAGAGTAGGCACTTGCCTACAGGCACCTGACCACTAGGGGTTCCCGTTTTCAGCACTTATAATGTGACTTTTGGGGCTTAAATAGGCTGGTGGGAGAGAAGTACCGGGAGGCTTGACCAGTATCCTCTGTAGTTCCCGCAGCCTTGATAGAAGATATATAAGTTGTCAATTGTCAAATATGAATCTTTTTAGATGTTTTTATGCACCAAATGTCCAGTTAATTTATAATACTTACTTTTTCTGCCTTATTTTGGAGTTCAGGAGCAGGGGGAGCCAAGGCAAGTGACATGTCAATCCAGCCCTAATTGTAAAGGATGTATTTGTGGTGCTAATGTTGGCCATGAGCAAATATTACATTTCAAAAAAAATAAAAAATTAGTTAATTGATAGAAAAAAATACATTTTGTATTTCTTTTTATTTTTGCTAAATATCGGACAGTTCCATTAATGTATTTACTTTTTTTGGAAGGATTATTATTGCTTCAACCTGAGTTGCTTACATTAGGTAGAGAACCCTTTTTCATCTAAGCATGATAACATTTTCAAAATGGTTTGACTTCTAAAATGAGGTCCACCAGGATCTCCCTTAGAGATCTCTAGTTGTTATTGTGCTTGTACTGTTCCTTTAAAAAAAAATATTGAAATGGCAGGATTGTGATCCAAGCCACTTAGTTAATGACTCATTTGCAGCTGTCGATGTGTAGATAATGATAAAACAGTGTAATTCACTTTATAATTACTAGACACTGTGAATTTGGGGACACAAAGAACCGCTAAATGCAGATGATAGCTTTTGAAATTTGCAAAATATACTTGAACAGTGTGCAAAATATAAGTTTTGTATGATGAAAATTTCCAACCATTGGGGTATGTAGTTCACTATTTTATCAAGCAAATTATATTTTAACAGAACCATTTCATTCTGCAATGCGCTAGATATAAGTATGTGTTCTTAGCTAAGGACATGTCAGCAGAAATTGATTAATGTCTGGCATATATAAACGTTTTACTGAACAATATATAAAATTTACTGTCAACTCCTGTTTTGCTTTCTGTTCTCCATTTCACAAAACGCAATTTATTTGAAAGCTAAAGCTCATATATTCCAAAAGCAAAAATATAGATCAAGGTTTACTTTCTCTATAGCATATTAAAAATGTAATGAACACACACAAAAAAAATATCCACCATGAAAAGAATCCTAAAGAAAGCACCTAAATGTATACAGTTCTCAAGAAACAACTGTAGTTCATTCCCATATGCCTATGTCAAAGATATATCAATAAATAAATACAAATTACCAAATAAGAAATGTAATTTATATATAACTGAAACAATGGTTAGGTCCCAATATTCATAGATTGAGATGATCTACTTAAGACATCGGAGGACAGGGAGTGTAAAAAATTGGCATTTCATGAATTTGCATTCTTTCTGTAATTCAGAAAAGTTTATTAAACCCAAATATTAAACCAACCCATCTAATTATCTTAATAGCCCAAATGAAACATTTGTATTTTTGTATTTAATCTCAAAAACAGGACTCTCCATTTGTTTTAGAGACATTGTATATGAGGGCACTATGTTAGATTGGAGGCTCATATTTACTTACAATGTTTGATTTGTAATGTTTGTTACCCCATAATACGGGTTACATAACTAGAACACAGTTCTTTTAAACTGGATTTAGAATTTGAGATTATTTACAAACTGGTAGAATTTACCTGTCACTTGTTTATAAGGGTATAATAGTTAGCAGGTATCTTAGATGTTGAATGTCATAGGTGAGAAGTATGCCATTAACCCAATTAGAAGGACCACTCCAATCATCATAACCCCTACAGCATTCTGCAGGGTTGATGGTGCCAGAAGAACCTTGGCACCCCAAGAATGTAATTGTTTCGCAATGATTTGACTTAAAAACTGGAACCAACAAGCATTGTTCTGAAAGCAGGAATATAGTGCTAGGAGCTTCTGTTAGTTGTCCTAAACTAAACACTGTAATGCCAGTTCATTGGTTAAGGGCAAACGCTGCACCTCCAGGCTTAACTCAAACAGAGAGCCACTACCAACCATCTGCTGTTGTTAATAGTGACAGCTTACAGCAGCTGAGACGTGGGTGGTTCATGTTTAAATGGTTCCATTTAATGATAAACTTGTTCTCTCTGAAATACTACATGCCTCCCTAAGTCCCAATTTTGTACGTCTGTCCTGCCCCCCTGCTTTAATTCCCAGGTGTCTCAGTCTAATGATATGCTTGAGCGCATCATTGTGCTTTGCAGTGGCTTTAGCAGCGCTCCCTGCATGGTCTTGGTACCTGGGGGCCAGCTCGGCTTTCTGTCAGGTGCCAGACCAGCCCTGTTGCTGGGCTGACACACCCTCTTTTTTTTAAAAGGACTACCCCCTTTACCGGCAGGCCGCCCATTGTGGGCATCAGTAATAACGTGCTTTGCCTCATTGGTGAAGACCTCCCCGATTTCCTGAAGTGCAATGTTGGGTGGTATGATACTATAATTTAAATCACAATTTAAATATTTGCAAATACCACTGAAGGTGACATCTCCATTTAGAGTATGGAGCTGTCCCTCGCAGCCACCGCTACCTTCTTCATGGAGGTTTTCTTAGGCTCCTAGCACTTCATTTGCCAGAAAATGCATCATTGCTGTACCCTTGCACATGAGCAAGAGTAGAACAGGTCTACTGAAGTGAGGTCTACCGAAGAACATGGTAAAAAACAGTGACATAGCTGCCTTACAAACCGTTATCTCAATAGAGGGTACTGTAAATCTTACCAAGTTAGACTTTTGTGAGGAATACCTTCAAAATTATTTATAGAAACATAGAATGTGATGGCAGATTAGAACCATTCGGACCATCTACTCTGCCTAATTTTCTAAATACTTTAACGGTGTTAACCACTACCACCTTAGCTGGAAGGCTATTCCATACATCCACTACCCTCTCAGTAAAGTAATACTTCCTGATATTATTTTTAAACCTCTGCCACTCTAATTTAAGACTTTGTCCTCTTGTTGTGGTAGTTTTAAATATAGTCTCCTCCTTTACTGTGTTTATTCCCTTTATGCATTTAAATGTTTCTATCATGTCCCACCTGTCTCGTCTTTCCTCCAAACTATACATGTTAAGATCCTTTAACCTTTCCTTGTAAGTTTTATCATGTAATCCATGAAGCAGTTTAGTAGCCCTTCTCTGAACTCTCTCTAAAGTATCAATATCCTCCTGGAGATACGGTCTCCAGTACTGCATACAATGCTCCAAGTGAGGTCTCACCAGTGTTCTGTACAATGACATGAACACTTCCCTCTTTCTTTTTTTGAATCTTTATTTTTTTCTGTTTCTTTTCAATTTTTTTAAACATTTAACAAATTGCAATATTTGTATATTCTTTGGTCAATATTCAATTCATACAAATTTTACTTACAAAAAAAGAGGAGAATACAGACCTCTTTTAAAATGGAATTTAACATTAAATATCTAATAGTACATATATTATACAAATTTGCAATATAACACAAAACAATATAGCAGCAAAATAAGAAGAAAAAAAATCCCTAAGTAGAGTGGAAGGAGCTTTAGGTATAGCTTATATATTTTCAATGTTCATATATTTTCAATGTACAAGGAATGTAAATTACTTCCAACTAGTCACAAGTATTTCTCATATCAATCAACTCAAGACATTTCAACCAGACAGATACTTTTTTACTTGATTTTTGTTTGCTCAACATTAACTCCATTTTTATCTGAAACTCGAGTTGTTTTTTTACATTCTTCCAGGGGACTTCTGAATCTTTTTTCCACCATCTCGCAATTACTATTTTAACAGCTAGGAAGAGATGTATAAGGATTACCTTTAATTCATACGCCATAAGTGGCCAGTTTAGGTGTAGCAAAACGACCTCTGGAGAAATTTTCAACTCGAGTTTTAGATTTTTGGATATGAACTTTTGTATTATCAATCCCACCAGATATGTCTAAAATTACCTCTAGCACTTTTACATCTCCAGCAAATAGGATTAGTTAAAGGGTATATTTTATTTAATTTCGCCAGTACTAAATACCACCTATTTAGGACTTTGAAGTGTGTTTCTAACAAGTTTAGTGAATGCATGTTCTTCTTAACATCCATCATTGAAGAACTCCGTTGTTTCATGTTAATATCAATCTTTAAGTCTTTTTTCCATACAGGTATAGCTGTT